>NC_136271.1:116232510-116337510 GCF_964187855.1 Myxine glutinosa
TTGAGAAGTGTGTAACGAATTTGAGAAGTGTAACGGTTTTTGAGAAGTGTAACAATTTTGGAGGAAGTGTAACGAATGTGAAAACGTTACAATGTGAACGTTACAAAAGGTATGGTAACATCCTCGTAATGTAAATAATGGTCGTAGCCGGCCTCCTAGTTAATTCCATGAAACTTACACGCAGGTCACGATATATCTTTTAAATAGTGTATTTCCTTATTCCATGTAGGCTAAATATGTGTTTTCCCACTAGATTGACTTTGCATTGAATCAAACAAAATAAGAGTAGGCCCTTCCAATTTCCCCAAAACCTCCCTTCCAATTGCCTTCCGCATTTTGGGCGGTTTTCTTCAAACCACCATTGGCCACGAGGTAGGGTTGGGGAAGAAAGGCGTGTCTCCACCTCGTCATAAGAGGGAAGGAGTGAACCAGCCCTAACAGCCAATCAACACCGCGGTGAGCGACCCGGTAGGCGTGCCCTCGGAGCCGGCGGCTTGATTTCGCCCGAGGTGATAAAAGCGACTGTAAGGGACTGCTTTGAGAGATGACTTGGAGAGGCCTTGGGAGATGAGCAAAGAGACTGCACCAAGAGGCGGTGAGATGCGAAACGCTCCAAGCCAAAGAGGAGAGGTACTCGGCAAGGGAACCAGCTTTGGAGAGACGCGCTGAAAGGAGGGAGACGGCTCCACCCCCAGGAAGAGGAGCAGGTGTGCCGAACCAGCGCGTGACGTCTACCGCAGTGGAGACGCGACGGAGGGTTTCCCGCCAAAACCGCGAGGAATTGCGAACTGCGGCCTCCCGACCTTGCCTCCCTCTCAAGCAATCCATCTCAAGCCTTACCTGCCTGCATTATCCCCTGTGTAAGTGTGAACGTCCTGTCCTACTCATTGTCTTGGGGTTAAGTAAGAATGAATAGTGTAAGTTAATGATTCGCTGTGTTACTGCTTCTTCCATCCATTGCTTGTGTGTGTATAATAAAATCTGTTCTTCCTCCGTATTCTTCTTCTTCTTTTTCATTCTCTTTCGGTCGCTTTAGAGATTTCCCGATTGAATATCTGTGGGGCGATCTGGTCAACGTCGGGTGGAATCGGGTTTTAATCGGGGAGTAACTGTTCGGACGCGGTTAAATACACCACCGCTCGGTCAATATAACATCTAAAACCCGCGTCTGTAACAATATATATATATATATATATATATATATATATATATATATATATATATATATATATATATATATATATATATATATTGTAACGAATTTGAGAAGTGTAACGGTTTTTAAGAGGTGTAACAATTTTGGAGGAAGTGTAACGAATGTGAAAACGTTACAATGTGAACGTTACAAAAGTATGGTAACACCCTGTTAATGTAAATAATGGTCGCAGCCGTCCTCCTAGTTAATTCCATGAAACTTACACGCAGGTCACGATATATCTTTTTAAATAGTGTATTTCCTTATTCCATGTAGGCTAAATCTGTGTTTCCCACTAGATTGACTTTGCATTGTATCAAACAAAATAAGAGTAGGCCCTTGCAATTTCCCCAAACATCTCCGCTCTCCAAAAGTCCTTTCAAAAGGGTGGGAGTTGTGTTCAATCCCGCAAGCCGCCATTGCCCATGTGCTAATCTCGGAGAAGAAAGGTTGTCTCCACCTCGTCATAGAGGGGAGGAGTGAGCCAGAGGGTCGCATGGCCAATCAGCACCGCGGTGAGCGAACCGGTAGGCGTGCCCTCGCAGCCGGCGGCTTGATTCCGCCGCGAGTTATAAAAGCGACTGAAAGGGACTGCTTTACGAGATGACCTGGGAGAGGAGCGAAGAGGCGGCACCAAGAAGAGCGGTGAGATGCGAAACGCTCCAAGCCAAAGAGGAGAGGTACTCGGAGAGGAAACCAGCTTTGGAGAGACGCGCTGAAAGGAGGGAGACGGCTCCACCAGGAGGAGAGGAGCAGGTGTGCCCGAGCCAGCGCGTGACGTCTACAGCAGCGGATACGCGACGGAGGGTTCTCCCGCCAAAACCGCGAGGAATTGAGAGCTGCTGCCTCCGACCTTGCCTCCCTCTCAAGCAATCCACCTCAAGCCCTACCTGCCTGCAATATCCCCTGTGTAAGTGTGAACGTCCTGTCCTACTCGTTGTCTTGGGATTAAGTAAATTGAGTAGAATAAGCTAACGATGCACTGTGTGACTGCTTTTTCCATCCATTGCTTGTAAATAATTTTGGTCGCTCTTCCTTTTTGCTTGTGTGTGTATAATAAATCTGTTCTTCCTCCGTACTCTGTCTTTTTCTCTTTTCCTTCTCTTTCGGTCGCTTTAGAGGTTTCCCGATTGAATATCTGTGGGGCGATCTGGTCAACGTCGGGTGGAATCGGGTTCTAATCGGGGAGTAACTGTTCGGACGCGGTAATACACCACCGCTCGGTCAATATAAACATCTAAAACCGCGTCTGCAACAATTGGTGTCAGGAGTGGGATTCGGACCTGGGACTAAATTTGTTAGGCCCAAATTTTGGAACACCAATTGTACTATTAGAGTAACAATTGGTGTCGAGGAGTGAGATCGGACCCGAAATCGGACCCGAAGCGCGCTTAACGCGCTCAAAATTACAAGCTGCCGAAATTTATTTTGTTTTATAAAACCCGAATTTTGAGATCGCGCCATGGACAATCAAGGCGATCGGATGTCGGTGGGAGAGATAGACAGGGTGGAATCGACCCAGGACCTCGGGGAAATGTATGTGGAGGAAAGGGAGAAGGAGAAAAATAGCAATGTGGTTGCGGAAGTATCAGACGCGCAAAGTGGCGTCCTCGCGCACGTGGGTGTAGCGGCACCAAATTTTGCCGCGCCCGCGACCGTAGCAGCGCCGTTGGTGGATTTGAACCTTTTTTTTATACAAATGAAGGCCCTTATGGACAAGAATAGCGAAGAAATGGAAAGCAGAATGATGGGGGTAATGGGGAACCGGATGGATGCTCAGAGTGAGCAATTGGGGGTAATGAGGGACGAAGCGAGGGCTCAGAGTGAGCAATTGGGGGTAATGAGGGACGAAGCGAGGGGTACTGGTGAGGGGTTAGACAAGAAATTTGGAAAGTTAGACAATAATTTTGAGGGGTTAGACAATGGGATAAAAGAGGTGAAACATGGGTTAACGGGGGTGGAAAATAGAATGGCTGCCCAGGAGAATCAGATAGAGGGCATGAAAAATGGGTTAATGGGGCTAGAAAATAGGATGGAGGACAAATTGCGGGAGATAGGGGAGCAATCCGCCCGAGAAATTAAACAAATGGGAGAGCAGATAGAGGAGGTAAAAATCGGGGTAGAAACCAAACTGGATGCTCAGAGGGATGAATTGGGACAGATGAGGGCGGCATCTACTAAAGAAAGGGAGGAGATGAAGGAGGAGATACGACGAGGTGTGGGTGAGGAGGTCTCGGGGCTACGCGAGGAGGTAAAGCGAGGTGAGAAGCGTATGGAGAAAGAGGTGAGGAATAATACGGCTAGGTTACAGGGGGGAATAGAAGATCTGACGAAGGGAGTAGAACAGCTGACAGTCGGACAAAGGGAACTAGCGGACCAAGTGGAAAAGAACACTGCAATCATCGGGGGTTTGAAAGCGACACAAAAGGACATTAAAAACGAATTAATAGCAACACAAAAGGAATGTCAGATGGTACATGAGGGGTTGACGAAGAAGTTGGAGGAGGTGACAGAAGTAATAGAGACGAAGGACCGAGAGGTGAGGACGCACATAGAAACGGTTAAGGTGGCGTTAGAGGAAGAGATAGAGGGGGCGCACCGGGAGATGAAGGAGGTAAAGGAAAAATTAGAGGAGGTGGAAGAGGGGGTGAGTGAAATTAAGAAGAGACGGAGGGAAACTAAGAGGGAGATAAAGGAGGAAGTCATGGAATATGTACAAGGTCTGTGTTCAAATCATGATGAGGTGCTCACTAACCAAATAAAAAGTTTGCAGGTGGCAGAGGAGGTGCGACGACGAAGTACGGAGGTGAGTGGCAATGTATATGATGTGAGGGGAGATTCAGTCGGCTTGGGGGGTGGTGTAGACCCGGGTGTTCGTGAGGGACCAATGGTAAGATGTATGACTGGTCCGGAGTGGATGGACAGGGGAGGTGTGCAAGGAGGTGTGGCTATGGGGAGTGAGGGGGGTGCTGGTGAGCAAGGATGTGGGGGTATGGCGTGGGTAGCGGGTTGCGGAGGGGTGACCCAGGCATCGACACCAGGAGGGGTAGTGTTTGGAGGGACGGGGGACGCGCGGGAGCCCCCCGGGAATAGCGTACTGTGGGAGCCCGAACGGGTTGGTCCCGCGTTGATCCCGCAAGGAGTGACGCGCGGGGTCCGACCTTCGGGCGCCCACAAGGTCCCACTCGCGCCGTATGACGGCAAGAGTGATTTGAGGGCGTACCTGGCGCAGTTTGAGTACGTGTGTAAAGGCAACGGTTGGAATCCGGACGAAGGTGGAGTACACCTGGTGGGGGCACTGCGCGGTGCGGCGGCGGAGGTGCTGACGGCTTTACCACCGGGTGCTCTCACCCTGCCAGCTCTCCGTGCGGCATTAATTAATCGGTTCGGCATTGAACAGCAAAGCGAGCTTGTTAAAGCCCAACTTGCGCAGCGAAAACGCAAGCCCCAGGAGACCATCGGGGAACTTGCTCACGATATTCGCCGCGCGGTCGGGATTGCACACGCGGACATGGCAGCGAGTTCCCAGGAAAGCCTGGCGCTGGATCACTTTATTCAGGCCCTTCCGGATCTGGAGCTCCGGCAACAGCTCGCCATGTGGCGCCCGCAAACCATGAGTCAGGCGGCCGACGCTGCAGCCCGTTGGGAAGCAGCGAGGCCCCTGGCCCGGGGAGGCGAGCGCCATGCAGTGGCGGTGCGTCAGATGGGGCCCGTGATGGGGGGCCCTGACCTGGAGAGCATGGTCCAGAGGTTAGTGGATCGGCGCCTGGCGGGACCTGGACCATGGCAGGCGGCCCCAGCGGTGGCACCCGGTAGTCCTGTCATGTATGCAGTGCAAATGTTCACCATTGTATCCCTACACCGGGACCGGGTTGTATCCCTACGCCAGAGCTCGGATGGCGCTGCTGTGAATCGGGCCTTGATCGGCAGAGTGAATAAACGCGTACGACAATTGATCGCAGTTTGTCGAGATACTTTACATGGCGACGAAGGTAAACATCTAGACCATGACATCTTTCGGCCATATCGATGAATTCGACCCTCATGAGGGGGATTTTGACACGTATTCTGAGCGGTTGTCTTTCTATTTCGAGGCGAACGGCATTGCGACCGAAGGCCGGATGAAGGCCGTCTTCCTGTCCGTTTGCGGAGGTGAGACGTTCACACTCGTTAAAAACCTGATTCGGCCTCGGACAATCCAGGAGCTCACGTATGCAGAGCTCAAGGCCGCTTTGAAGGAACATTGCAACCCATCTCCTTCAGTCATCCTGTGTCGGTTTAATTTTTACATGTGCAGACAGCAGCAAGGTCAGTCGATCGCAGACTTCATTGCACACCTCAAAAAACTGTCACATCTGTGTGAGTTTGGGGACACGATCGATGACATGCTTCGTGATTTGCTGGTGGTTGGCATGTCCGATGACCGCACTCGTAGACGCCTGCTTGCTGAGAGAAGACTGACGTTCCAAAATGCCAGAGACACCGCCATTTCCATGGAAAGTGCTGAACGCAACGCTACAAGCATCGGTGCCACTCGCTCATCTGGTACCAGCCCTGCTGTGAATCGGTTGGATCATGTTCAGCCACAACGTTGGAACAAGGCTCCTCGTCAGAAGCCAGTGCAGTCTCAAACCCACAACAACTGTTTTCGGTGCAACGGAAAGCACCCTCCGGAGACGTGTCGGTTCAAAGATGCCACCTGCCATTTCTGTTCGAAAACTGGCCATATTGCTCCAGCTTGCATCACTCGCAAATCGGGAAAAGGAAAAGCTGCTGACAAGATTCATCAGTTTATCGGTTCGGAGGAACCCGAGCTTGACCAGGTGAGCTCTGTTTCCGACAACTCAGAATCGTATGACCTGCTTCATATTGATTCTCACCATAGGCGGGACCCTCTTCTTGCCAATGTTGTCGTCAACAATCGACCATTGCAAATGGAGGTCGACACTGGTGCGGCCGTCTCGCTCATCAGCCATGCTGTTTTCACAAACCTGTGGAGTGATGCTGACCGACCCCATCTGAAACCTACTACCTATGGACTCTCCACCTATACAGGTGAGAAGATTGTTCCCTGCGGTACATGTGATGTCACGGCGGGCTACGATAACCGTGAGTTTCACCTACCCCTGATCGTCATTCCTGGAAAGGGCCCTTCCTTACTCGGCAGGAGCTGGTTGAGCATAATTCGACTGAAGTGGGAAAGCATTCATCAACTCCAGGCAGCCAACGTTTCTCCTACCGCAGCATACACACTCAAAAATGTGCTGGATACGTACCCGGATGTCTTCAAGGATGAGCTTGGAACCTTGAAAGGACATACGGCTAAACTCAGGGTTGACCGGGATGCCAATCCTATATTTTGCAGGGCTCGCCCAGTCCCTTTCGCCCTGCGTGAGCGGATTGACAAGGAACTGGATCATCTTGAAAATCTGGGGATCATCGAGCAAATCCAGTATGCCGAATGGGCGGCGCCCATCGTTCCGGTCATAAAATCGGACCAGTCCATCCGCATATGTGGAGATTATAAAATGACCGTGAACAGGTGTTCTTCATTGGATAAATATCCAATCCCGAGGATCGAAGACCTCTATGCTCGTCTCACGGGAGGCAAGACTTTTACGAAACTCGATCTCAAATCCGCCTATCTACAGCTCTGCTTGGACGAGAATTCGAAACAGTATCTTACCATCAACACGCATCGTGGGTTGTATAGGTACCACCGACTTAGTTTTGGAGTGAAATCTGCACCTGGAATTTATCAGCGTGTCATGGACAGTTTGTTTGCCGCCGAACGCAACGTCGTTTGTTACCAGGATGATATTCTGGTTACTGGTCGTACGGACGCGGAACATCTACAGAACCTGGAGAGAGTTCTGAAGAAGATTTCGGACTCCGGCCTACGTTTGCGTCGAGACAAGTGCAAGTTTATGGTGCCATCAGTCACGTACCTGGGTCATACGATTGATGCCGAGGGTCTACACCCGACAGATGAGAAAGTCCGAGCTATCAAGGATGCTCCTTCTCCACGAGATGTGACCGAATTGAAGTCATACCTCGGTTTGCTTCAGTTCTATGGTCGTTACATCCCGAATGTGACCGACGTTTTGGGCCCCCTTTATCGGCTTTTGAGGAAAGGAGTCTCCTGGAGCTGGGGGTCTACTGAACAATCAGCATTCCAGACCTCTAAGGATCTGCTCAAATCGTCCAATGTTCTCGTTCATTTTGATCCAGAGAAGGATCTTGTGCTGACATGCGATGCCTGTCGGTATGGAGTGGGGAGTGTATTATCGCACGTGATGCCTGATGGTACGGAAAGACCGGTTGCATTTGCATCCAGAACGTTGTCCCCGGCAGAGAAAAACTATTCCCAACTTGACAAGGAAGGATTGGGAATCGTTTTCGGCG
Source organism: Myxine glutinosa (assembly GCF_964187855.1). Taxonomy (NCBI): domain Eukaryota; kingdom Metazoa; phylum Chordata; class Myxini; order Myxiniformes; family Myxinidae; genus Myxine; species Myxine glutinosa. The sequence continues at coordinate 116,240,111 of NC_136271.1, forward strand.
TCGGCAAATTTCGCCAGTACCTTCTTGGACATCATTTCACGATTCGCACTGATCACAAGCCGCTGATCAGTCTGTTTGGTCCAACTAAGGCGACATCTGACACACTACCGCCCAGGATCATCCGCTGGTCCCTGTTTCTCGCTGCTTATGACTACACCATATGTTATAAGCCCGGTTCGTCTATCACAAATGCAGATGCCATGAGTCGGTTACCCCTTCCAGAATCCGTTGATGATTCGCCTACACCAGGATCCATTATCGCACTGATGGATCATCTGGAAGATTGTGCTGTCGATTCCGGCCAGATCCGCACTCATACTCGACGAGACCCCGTTCTGTCCAGAACTGTCCAGGCTGTACAGCTTGGATGGCATTTGCTACCTGAGGGTGACCCAGATTTTGCGGCTTTTAAAGCACGTAAAAACGAACTCAGCGTGGAAAATGGTTGCCTACTCTGGGGATGTCGTGTCGTGATCCCGAAAAATCTGCGTTCCAGGGTCATGGATGAAATCCATGACTGTCACCCCGGGATTGTGAAGATGAAGTCACTCGCCAGAAACTATGTGTGGTGGCCGAATCTTGATGCTGATATCGAACATCATGTTCGACATTGTTACCCCTGCCAGAGCACCCGGAATACACCTGCGAAAGCGCCACTGCATCCCTGGGAATGGCCCAGCGAACCGTGGCATCGCCTACATCTCGATTATGCCGGGCCTATTAACGGCAGCATGATTCTAATAATTACGGACGCGCACACAAAATGGATTGATGCCTATGTGACGCGTGGTACTACGTCAGCCATTGTCATCGAAAGACTCAGACGCTGTTTCGCCACTCATGGTCTGCCCAGGATGATCGTGAGTGATAACGGTTCGTGTTTTTCCAGTACCGAGTTTGCCAAGTTCACACGTCGGAACGGCATCAAACATAAGTTTGTCAGCCCACATCACCAGGCTTCAAATGGCTTGGCCGAACGATCCGTGGGAATCATCAAATCCGGATTGCAGAAACTTCAGGAGGGAACCCTGGAAACAAAGCTGTCTCGTCTCCTGTTCAAATACCGCATCACGCCACAATCAACAACCGGTGCAGCTCCGTCTGAGTTATTGATGAAACGACACTTGAGATCGACACTTGACAATCTCAAACCAGACATATCATCAAATGTTTATCAGAGCCAGCTTAATCAAAAGTTGGTGCACGATAAGACGTCCAACAGTCGATGTATCAACATTGGAGATCCAGTGTTTGCCCGAAATTTTGGTGCAGGTGCGACGTGGCTACCGGGAGACATCATCGAGAAGCCAGGTCCACTGTCCAGTGTGATTCGCCTGCAGGACGGCCGCGAAATTCGTCGACATCAGGACCACATAACCTACCGTCACTGTGAGTCGATGGAGCCTGTAGCATCGTCACAGTCAGGACAACAGTTCGACCCGCCACTGCCGGAGATCGTCGTGGCCGCTCCAGCCGGCTTGGATGCCCCGAAAACCTCTGCAAACGCTACACCCTTCGTGGAGACCAAAGGAATCACCTCGGACTCTGTATCCACTGGTACACCGCGACCCAAAGGAATCACCTCGGACTCTGTATCCACTGGTACACCGCGACGCTCAATGCGTGAGAGAAAAGCACCCGACCGGTTGAATCTTTGAAGATGTTTTTTTTTCACGTTGACACATGTTCTATTTTCACGTATTTTCATTATTCTCATAACCGTTTGCACACATATTTTCACATGGTTTGGAAATGTTGCTTTTGAAATGTCAATTCTGGAAATCTAGCACGTATTGCTCTTGGTAATTTTGGACTTAAAGGGGAGGATGTCATGTATGCAGTGCAAATGTTCACCATTGTATCCCTACACCGGGACCGGGTTGTATCCCTACGCCAGAGCTCGGATGGCGCTGCTGTGAATCGGGCCTTGATCGGCAGAGTGAATAAACGCGTACGACAATTGATCGCAGTTTGTCGAGATACTTTACAGTCCCCGACAGAGTACCCCAATTCGGACATACAGGGGGGGGAATTTGGAATACCGGAGGCAAGCACCTTACCAGGTGAGGTGCTATAATTGTGCTCGGATGGGTCACCGTGCATGGGAGTGTCGAGCTCCGCGCCGGGACGTTTCCCGCCAACCGATGCCCTCAACTCCGCCCCGTATAGATCGGCCTAGCCGACCTCAGACACCCCCCCGCCAGGGCCCGGGAAACTAGAACGTGCTGGGCATGCAGGGCGGTGTTCGGCAGTAGGGGATGGGGAGAAGCCCTCGTTGACGCGACAGGTCATTCATTGTGGCCGAATTGGGACGGGTAGTTTGACAATTCGGTGCAAAATTGCCGGCGTGGGGGTAGACGCCGTGGTGGACACGGGAGCCAGCGCCACGATCATCAGCCCCGTGGTCCTTAATTCGAGTGCAGACGGCTGGGGTAAAATCCAGCATCTGGAAAATCATAGTTTGCAGTTGGCTACCGGGGCAACGGCTCCGATCATAGGGCGTGGTTTTGTGACCCTCAAGTTGGGATCGGTAAAGCAAGAGATAGAGGTTTGGGTGGCAGAGGTGTGCGACCCATGCTTAATAGGGTTGGATTGGTTGACTGCCAGCGGTTGTAAAATCGACTTGAGTCGGGGGATCCTGCGATGGGGAGTGGAGGAGCTACCATTGGAGGGGGTGAGCACGGCCGAGAGGGTGGAGCTGGAGGCTCCTGAGGCCGTGACCATCCCTCCAGGGGCCGAGGCCATCGTGCCGGCCCGATGGTCAGCTCGCCCGACATGGCAGGAATCCTGCGGCCTGGTCGAACCGGTGGCAGCGCTATCCATACCTGGTTTAATCGTGGGCCGTACCCTTGTAAAAACGGACGGGCCGGTGGTGGCCGTCCGAGTAATTAATATTAGCACAGAACCACGCACTATAGTGAGGGGCACGAAGGTAGCTGGCTGCACCCCAGTTAGAGAAGTCGCGTCAGTGAGGGGCGAGAACGTCCAGCCGAGCCGGCCCCAGGGGGAGCCTTCAATAAGTTCTAGGAATTGGCCCGATCCCATTTGCGAGATGGTAAATCGTAGTAGTGTAGAGTTGGGAGGTACCCAGAGGGAGGCCATACACAAACTGGTTGGGTCCCATTTGGACCTCTTCTCCTTGTCCACCGAGGATATTGGACGTACGGGCCTGGTGAAACATCAGATCCACACCGGTGAGGCCCGGCCTATTCGTCAGGCCGCCCGACGGCTCCCTTGGAGCAAGAGGGCGGAAGCTGACGAGCAGGTTGAAAAAATGCTCGACGCAGGTGTGATCGAGCCCTCGGGAAGTCCTTGGATGTCACCTGTTGTGCTGGTCAAAAAGAAGGATGGGACCACGCGGTTCTGCGTGGACTATCGCCAGCTAAACAACGTGACACTCAAGGACTCATATCCCCTGCCAAGAATTGATGACACCCTCGATGCCGTTGCGGGCTCAAATTGGTTCTCGACTTTGGACCTCAAGAGTGGGTATTGGCAGGTGGAGATGGATAGGGCAGGGAAGGAGAAAACGGCATTTTCCACAGGTAAGGGACTGTATCAGTTTACTGTGATGCCGTTTGGTTTGTGTAACGCCCCCGCCACCTTTGAAAGATTGATGGAGCATGTACTAGGCGGCATGCCATGGCAATCATGCCTGGTGTACCTGGATGACGTCCTAGTACATGCCAAAACGTTCCCCCAGGCAGTAGCTAATTTGGACCAGGTGTTCGGGTGCCTCAGACAGGCAGGGTTGAAGCTGAACCCGAGTAAGTGCACTTTGTTTGCAAGAGAGGTGGCCTATCTAGGTCACGTGATCGGCCGCGAGGGGGTAAAAACGGACCCAGACAAAATTAAAGCGGTAGAGGAGTGGCCCGCACCACGTACCATCAAGGAGGTGCGGGGATTTTTGGGACTCTGCTCCTACTACCGGCGCTTTGTGGCGAAATTTGCGGAGTTGGCCCGTCCCCTCCACCGGCTTACGGAGAAGGGGACGCGATTTAATTGGACACGGGAGTGCCACGAGGCCTTCCAAAAATTGAAGGGGTGTCTAACATCCGCACCCCTTCTAGCTTACCCCACTAGTGACGGGGCATTTACCCTGGACACGGATGCGAGCCAGGAAGGATTGGGCGCAGTTTTGTCTCAGACACAGGAGGGCGTGGAGAGAGTGATTGGTTACTATAGTCGGGCCTTAAGTAGGCCCGAGCGAAATTATTGCGTCACTCGCAAAGAGTTATTGGCCATGCTGGCTGCCATGAACCATTTCCACCCGTACCTGTACGGGCGGAAATTTTTGGTTAGAACTGACCATTCCTCCTTGCAATGGCTCCTTCGGTTCAAGGAACCGGAGGGCCAAATTGCAAGGTGGTTGGAAAAGTTGCAGCAGTACGATTTTGATGTGGCCCATAGGGCCGGGAAGGCCCATGGTAATGCGGACGCACTCTCTCGGCGTCCTTGTCTGGGGGAAAACTGTAAATTTTGTGCGAGACACGAGGAGAGGGAGCAATTGGGCGATTCTGCCCCGATTCTCGTCATCCGGGCAACCCGGGTGAGAGGGCCAATTTTGCCACTAACCGCGGATGAGGAATTTGGAGAGTTGGCTTGGAGCACGGCCCAGCAGGAGGATCCTGTTCTGGGGCCGGTGTTCCAATGGGTCAAATTGGGGCAAAGACCAAAGGGGGAAGAGGTCACCCCCCTCGGGGCGCAAACAAAGGCGTATTGGGCTCAGTGGCAGACCCTGGAATTGAAAGGCAACATCTTGTATCGCAAGTGGGTGGAGGTTCCCTCTGATAGAACTTCCTGGCTGGTGATAGTCCCTGACAAATTCAAGAACGTCATATTGCAACAGGTGCATGGTACCCGCTCCGGCGGCCATTTGGGCAGGACAAAGACAATATCTCGGGTCCGCCGGAGGTTCTATTGGGTGAATATGGGGCGCGACATACAGGACTGGTGTCGGAGATGCGACGCCTGTTCTGCCAAAAAGGGACCAGCACGGAGGATGAGGGCCCCCCTTCAATTACATCAGGTGGGGGCCCCCCTTGAGCGGGTGGCTATGGATATTCTAGGACCGCTGCCCCGCACCCGCCAAGGTAATAAGTATATCCTCGTTGTAATGGACTATTTCACCAAGTGGCCGGAGGCCTATGCCCTCCCCAACCAAGAAGCAGGGGTGGTAGCACAGGCCTTCGTAGAAGGATTTGTATGTCGGCACGGGATTCCACAGGAGCTGCACACCGATCAGGGTCGAAATTTTGAAAGTCAATTACTAAAAGATGTGTGCAGACTCCTGTCAATTCGGAAAACCAGGACCACGCCCTTGCGGCCACAATCTGACGGGATGGTGGAAAGGTTCAATCGAACATTGATCCAACAACTGGCATTGTTCACCACCACCCGCCAGGATGACTGGGACGAACATCTCCCGTACCTGTTGATGGCCTACCGAACTAGCCAGCACGGGGCCACCGCATGCAGTCCAGCGTTGCTTATGTATGGGCGGGAGTTACGGGCTCCCGCCGACTTGCTATGCGGTCCCGTGCCAGACACCACGGACACACCGCCGAGGGAGGGTTACGCACGTCACCTGGAGGAAGGCATGGAGCGGGTCCATGCCTTCGCCCGCCGCCAGCTCCATCTGGCGGGGGCCAAGATGAAGCGCAGGTACGACGACCGGAGCCAGGGGAGTCAATATGCTCCGGGGATGAAGATTTGGTTCTTTAATCCCCGGAGGCGGAAGGGAAGGTGCCCAAAACTCACCTCCCCCTGGCAAGGCCCAGGAGTCGTCCTGTCGCAAATCTGTGACGTGGTCATTAAGATCAAAATGGGGCCACGGACCCCCCCTCGGATCGTCCATGCCGACCGGATAAGACCTTATGCCGGCGAGCAGGCGCCCTCATGGATCGCCTCGGCTCTAGATGCCGAGGCAGGACCCAGTACCTCTTGCGACGGGGGCTCGTAGCGTCAGAGGACTGGGGGGATGGTAGTGAGAGATGCCCCGCTGTGGTGGGATGGCAACGCTGTCATCCCTCACAGAAGGGTGGGGCAAATGCGCTATAGATTATGGGGTGTATGGCAGTGAAAACTAGCCCGGGTGGGTTAGGTTATATTGATAGGGATCTAGCGAAGATGACATTAGGTAACGTTAAGGTGAGTTAGTGACTGATACCTGTAGTGGGGACGCAGGTAGATTAGTGTGGATTATAATGACGTGGGAGCGCAATAGTTTAAAGGGACGACTGGGAAGCGCAAGTTTCAGAGGGGAGTAGTTAGCTGAGATGATGCCGTGTGTGTGAGGATTGAACAGGTGAGAATGGAACAGGTGTGATTGCACAGGTGTGCAACTGAACAGGTGTGTGGAGCAGTGTATGAGGGAGTAGTGGTGATTGCGTGTTGTGTTGACCAAATGGTCCAGGAAGAAAGGAGGGTGCAGGTGGCACCAGGTGTGAGGGCACAGGTGTGCAACAACAGGTGTATGTGGCTGTGTGGAATAAATGGTAGTGTGGAATATCTGGAGTATTGGAATGGATGGTCGTGGAGTGAGAATGGTGGAAATTGTGGAGTGGAGTGGATGGTGCAAAGGTGTGAATGGGGGAAGAGTGGACCCCCATCACGGATACCCGGGGCGGGTAGTGTAAGTGTTAGGTAGAGGGTACAGGTAAATTGTGGTTGGATATTGGCATCTGTGGTGCGGGTGACAGAATGGTATTTGGATGGGTGCATTAGTGTTGTGGAAATGGCTGGGCGTGTAGCCTGTTAGTGTGTGTAGTTGGTTGGGCACTCCACCACTGTGAGGATGTCGGCCAGGTGAGGCCGCAGGTGGGCTCTGGGAGCCGGTAGTAGTTGTTGTGGATGGGGCCCGAGGATCCGGAGGACGGACCCGGGTAGCCCAGTGCCAGAGGGCACCGAGTGGGGTGACAGAGCCAGGAGGGGCCTGCCCCAGTTAGATAGGTTAGGGTGAGGACCTAGGTAAGCTCGGGTGGCAACTACAGTGGTGGAGGTGTGCAGGTGGGTAGACCTGTTGGGAGAGCTACACGTCGCAGCCCAGAAATTGTGCGAGGGCACCGGGAGATGAATCGGGGGAGTGAGACCCCAAATTGAGAAGCACCACAGTTTGGTCAATGGGAATTGGTTATTAGAACCCATAGTGTAAGTTGGCCAATGGATTGGCAGGGAAAGACCCCGGGTAGTGTAAAGTGTGTTAAAGTCATTTAGAAAATAGTTAGGATGAAGGATCTCCTCGCACCATCTGCATCCACTCACCTGAGGTGACAGGTACTCCACACCATGCCATGTTTTGATTATTTTTTATGATGCAAATGTTTGGATTGTGAGACGCATCATGACGTGGGTGTGACATTGTGCTTTGATGTTCCATCTCTGCCTCCTTATGAGGATTGATGATGAATTTGGTGATGGCAAATTTTGAAGTAGAGGGATTGTGGAGACGAATTTGGTATAGGGGAAATATGGGGAAGACGTGACAGTAGTGACGAATTTGTAAATGTGTAGATTTTTGTACATATGGGGTAAGGGCAAGGGTAGGGTAGGTGACAGGGGGGTGACGTACGGTAGGGACGAGCTTTCTCACTTCGCCCTCCGTAAGCATTTCGCCTTGCATTGCCTTATTGACGTGTACCCTTGTGACCTTACCCCTCGCTCAATTGTCTTTCTTTTGTCTCCCACATGACCTGTGCGCCATTGGGTGCCGAGGGGAGCGTGCGTGAGGTGGCCATTGTGCGCCCGAGATTCCCAGAACCAGCATGCATTGCGTTGATGTACCACTTTATGGACCGCTGTTCTGCGGCCAAGTACCACTTGATGGACCCCAGGTTCTGGGGCAGGGCACCTCTGTTGGAGACCGGCCATAGTGGCCAGGGAATCTTGCTTGCGGACCTCGGTAAGGTGGCTCCTATGCCAAACAGGTGGACCCCCCTTAGTTGGCCCCTGAGGCCCTAAATAAAAACGAACACAAGTTGTGCTTTTTATTATGTCCAAATAGGCCGCATGAAGCCAGAAGACGTCGGGAAGAACATCGGCCCAGCAGAGAAAGTGAAGACCACCACCAGTTGTTTTGTTGTGTTTATTAAGAACCATGGTGACTGCGCACCGAGTGGTGCTTTTGGTGCTTTGTGGTGCTTGTGGTGTTTTTGGTGCTTTTGGGTGCTTTGGTGGTATTGGTACTGGTGCATCGATGCAATGCGTGCTGTCTCCTCCCTCCCAACAGGAATTTCTTTTTTTCTTGTTCCCTAAAAAGAAAAAAGAAAAAAGAAAAAAAAACACAGGTCCTGGGTTGCGTTGTAAATAAGAAATCACGTCATTGTAAATAATGCTCCCCACCATAAATGTATAGTTTGAGAATAATTCCGTAATTCGGTTAGCTGTGGGCTTGAGTCTGTTAGACAGGGTGCAATGCAATAGGGGGACATACTTATTTGTGTTTTAAGATTGTCACACTCAGGGTCAGGTTAATTGTAGAGGGAATTACACCTACGTGTCACACTAAGTTAAAGTTTAGTAGGCCCGAGCACGGGCCTGAAGAAAGGAGGGTGCAGTGTAACGAATTTGAGAAGTGTAACGGTTTTTAAGAAGTGTAACAATTTTGGAGGAAGTGTAACGAATGTGAAAACGTTACAATGTGAACGTTACAAAAGTATGGTAACACCCTGTTAATGTAAATAATGGTCGCAGCCGTCCTCCTAGTTAATTCCATGAAACTTACACGCAGGTCACGATATATCTTTTTAAATAGTGTATTTCCTTATTCCATGTAGGCTAAATCTGTGTTTCCCACTAGATTGACTTTGCATTGTATCAAACAAAATAAGAGTAGGCCCTTGCAATTTCCCCAAACATCTCCGCTCTCCAAAAGTCCTTTCAAAAGGGTGGGAGTTGTGTTCAATCCCGCAAGCCGCCATTGCCTATGTGCTAATCTCGGAGAAGAAAGGTTGTCTCCACCTCGTCATAGAGGGGAGGAGTGAGCCAGAGGGTCGCATGGCCAATCAGCACCGCGGTGAGCGAACCGGTAGGCGTGCCCTCGCAGCCGGCGGCTTGATTCCGCCGCGAGTTATAAAAGCGACTGAAAGGGACTGCTTTACGAGATGACCTGGGAGAGGAGCGAAGAGGCGGCACCAAGAAGAGCGGTGAGATGCGAAACGCTCCAAGCCAAAGAGGAGAGGTACTCGGAGAGGAAACCAGCTTTGGAGAGACGCGCTGAAAGGAGGGAGACGGCTCCACCAGGAGGAGAGGAGCAGGTGTGCCCGAGCCAGCGCGTGACGTCTACAGCAGCGGATACGCGACGGAGGGTTCTCCCGCCAAAACCGCGAGGTATTGAGAGCTGCTGCCTCCGACCTTGCCTCCCTCTCAAGCAATCCACCTCAAGCCCTACCTGCCTGCAATATCCCCTGTGTAAGTGTGAACGTCCTGTCCTACTCGTTGTCTTGGGATTAAGTAAATTGAGTAGAATAAGCTAACGATGCACTGTGTGACTGCTTTTTCCATCCATTGCTTGTAAATAATTTTGGTCGCTCTTCCTTTTTGCTTGTGTGTGTATAATAAATCTGTTCTTCCTCCGTACTCTGTCTTTTTCTCTTTTCCTTCTCTTTCGGTCGCTTTAGAGGTTTCCCGATTGAATATCTGTGGGGCGATCTGGTCAACGTCGGGTGGAATCGGGTTCTAATCGGGGAGTAACTGTTCGGACGCGGTAATACACCACCGCTCGGTCAATATAACATCTAAAACCGCGTCTGCAACAATATATATATATATATATATATATATATATATATATTGTTACAGGTCGCGGTTAGATGTTATAGACCGAGCGGTGGTGTAAGACCGCGACCTAACAAAACTCACCCGATTCACCCAGACTTTGGCCGGATCGCACCGCAGCTGCTCAATGAGGGGAAAAGACAAAAACGACGAATGCAAAGAGGAAAAGGAATTAAAACGAGAAGACGTACAGACGAGTAATGGGGTTTATTATTTACACACACAAGCAAAAAGGAGCAATTAAGTTTATTTACAACACATAAGACGCAGGTGACACAGTGCAAATACTAGCTTATCTACAGGCTTAACTTATCCCAGGACAGAACAAACAGAACGCTGACTCACGCGGGGGATGCCAGGAATGGCAGAAGGTGGATGGCTGGAGGGAGAGGGAGAGGTCCAAGGGGGGTCCCGCAGCACAACCGGCGCGTTCAGCAGCCGCCGTTCCTCTTTGGCCCTGCTCCAAACCGCCGTTCAGGCCCCCTTTGGCGGTTGGGTGGTCTTGCGGCTGCGGCCTCCGTCCGCTGCGTTCCCAAGACTTGTCTCACTCACTTTTCACCACCGACTCCTCACCACCGCAACCAACTGTGACCACTGACCCTCCTTTTGCAACCGACTCAGACCAACTCTTCTCTCTCTCTTTCTTGGTGCGACCAACTCCTCCTCTCTCTCTCTCTCTTTCTCCGACCAACCCAGAGTGCATCTCTCTCAGCTCACTTCCGGTTGCGCCCTTTTATAGCGCCCCCAGCGATCACGCCCCCCGGCGCTTTGGACACGCCCATCGGGGGTGCTCACCTCGGCCCTGGTTGGTCGCGCGACCCTCTGGCTCCGCCCTTGATGACGACGGGCGGGCACGCCTTTCTTCTCCGACCCGAGCACAGGTTCAATGGCGGTTTTGGAGGGGAGGTAATTGCCAAACGACGAAAAGGGGGAATGGAGGTTGTGGGAATGGGAATGAAGGGAATCTATCTCTTTTACTGGTGCAATGGAGTATTTCAATTAATGGAAGACACAGCCTTACACTAATACACAGAATAAGATATAACTATCGAACATGAATATCCTATGATTGGCTGACATGTATGCTTGTGAACTATGGGACGCCCTTTTGATCTTACACAGCTCCGGAGGCAGGAGGCACAGCACAACAACAACAACAATAATAATAATAATACAGCACACAATCAAAAAAATATATACAGTCCTCAAATCCACAACACTGCACCCTCCTCCTCTTAGGCACGTCCCGGGCCTACAACTTTTATCTTTAGCGTGACACGTAGGTGTAGTTCCCTCTATTTTTAACCTGACCCTGAGTGCGACAGTTTAAACATAAATAAGTGTCCCGCTGCTCCATTGCACCCTGCCTAACAGACTTTCGCCCACAGTTAACCGAATTGCGGAATGGTCTTCAAACTATACACTGACGGTGGGGAGCATTATTTACAATGACGCTATTTTTATTTACAAAACTAACCCAGGACCTGTGATTGTTCTTTCTGGGGGGGAGACAGTCTGCTCTGCATCGACGCACCATGAACGCACCCAAAAACGCACCAATACACACCCAAGCACCAATCGGTGCAGTCACCATTGTTCAATGAATAAAAATAAATTCAACAACCCCTAACCCTGCAGGTTATCTCTTGCTCTTCGGCTCCCTCTGCTGGTTATTATTATTTGGTCTTCCAGATGTTGTCATTCTTTTGCTTTGCTTACTGGCGGCCTATTTTCAATAAAGTGTGCCCAATGTGTCCTTTTTATTTACTTTATTTATGGCCCACAGGGCCGACTATGTGTGGTTCACCTGTGGGGCATCGGTGCCCTGTGGCCAAGGTCCGCCAGCAAGATTTCGGGCCCTCATGGCCGGTTCCAGCAGAGGGGCCATGCCCCAACCCATGGGGTCCATAAGTGGTGCTCGGCCACAGACATGTGGTCCATAATGTGGTGCATCGATGCAGACAGCTGGTTCTGGGAATTTCGGGCGCACAATGGCCGACCCACGCACGCTCCCCTCGGCGCCCAACGGCGCACAGGTCATGTGGGAGACAAAAGGGGAAAGACAATTGAGCGAGGGGTAAGGTCACAAGGGTACACATCAATAAGGCAATGCAAGGCGAAATGCGTACGGAGGGCGAAGTGAGAAAGCTCGTCCCTACCGTAGGTCACCCCCCTGTCACCTACCCTACCCTTACCCCATATGTACAAAAATTTACACATTTACAAATTCGTCACTACTGTCACGTCTTCCCCATATTTCCCCTATACCAAATTCGTCTCCACAATCCCTCTACTGCAAAATTTGCCATCACCAAATTCATCATCAATCCTCATAAGGAGGCAGAGATGGAACATCAAAGCACAATGTCACACCCACGTCATGATGCGTCTCACATTCCAAACATTTGCACAATAAAAAATAATAAAACATGGCATGGTGTGGAGTTACCTGTCACCTCCGGTGAGTGGATGCAGATGTTGCGAGGAGATCCTTCATCCTAACTATCCTCTAAATGACTTTAACACACTTTACACTACCCGGGGTCTTTCTCCGGCCAAACCATTGGCCCTCTTACACTATGGGTTCTAAAAACCAATTCCCATTGGCCAAACTGTGGTGCTTTTCAATTTGGGGTCTCACTCCCCCGATTCATCTCCCGGTGCCCTCGCACAATTTCTGGGCCGCGACGTGTAGCTCTCCCAACAGGTCTACCCACCTGCACACCTCCACCACTGTAGTTGCCACCCGAGCTTACCTAGCTCCTCACCCTAACCTATCTAACTGGGGGCAGCCCCTCTCCTGGCTCTGTCACCCCATGGTGCCCTCTGGCACTGGGCTACCCGGGTCCGTCCTCCGGATCCTCGGGCCCCATCCACAACAACTACTACCGGCTCCCAGAGCCCACCTGCGGCCTCACCTGGCCGACATCCTTACAGTGGTGGAGTGCCCAAACCAACTACACACACTAACAGGCTACACGCCCAGCCATTTCCACAACACTAATGCACCCATCCAAACATCATTCTTCCAACCGCACCACAGATGCCAATATCCAACCACAATTTACCTGTACCCTCTACCTAACTCTTACACTACCCGCCCCGGGTATCCGTGATGGGGGGTCCACTCTTCCCCCATTCACACCTTCGCACCATCCACTCCACTCCACAATTTCCACCATTCTCACTCCACGACCATCCATTGGCCAATACTCCATACCATTTATTCCATACACCTGTCCTCCATTCACCTGTCGTTGCACACCTGTGCAATCTCACCTGGTGCCACCTGCACCCTCCTCCTCTTTCTGGACCAGTTGGTCAACGCAACACACATCACCATCACTCACTCATACACTGCTCCACACACCTGTTCAGTTGCACACCTGTGCAATCACACCTGTTCCATTCTCACCTGTTCAATCCTCACACGCACGGCATCATCTCATCTGACTACTCCCCTCTGAAACTTGCGCTTCCCAGTCGTCCCTTTAAACTATTGCGCTCCCACGTCATTATCATCCACACTAATCTACCTGCGTCCCCACTACAGGTATCAATCACTAACTAAGCTTAACGTTACCTAAGGTCATCTTCGCTAGATCCCTACACACCATATCCTAACCCACCCGGGCTAGTTTTCACTGCCATACACCCCATAAACTATTGCTCCTTTGCCCCCCACATGGGAAGGATGGTGGATTTGCCATCCCACCACATCGGGGGTCTCTCACTACCAATTTCGCTCGTCCAAATCCAACAATTCAAAAATTTTCCATTTACTGCCAATTCTATTCACTTTTCTAAATTTCGTTTTAAATCACTACTATCACTATCACCATCACCCGTCTACTTATTAGGTCCTCTCGGTGCGCCAATTCACATCTACAGCCCGGCTTCGTACAGCCGAGCAATGAACGCGGGTTCTTTTGTGCCAGCGGCTGGATACGTCCCGCATTCGGGGCAGGGACGGAGGCTTACCCGGGCCGAGATCCCATGCACCACCTCGGCGTGGAGCCATCCAATGTCCCGATCTCGACCTGCCGGCACGTCTCAATAGAAAGTGGTCGCCATGACGACCCTTCCTATCGGGCTGCCCGCTCCGCCTAGTGGAGCCCGGACGCGGCCGCTCCACGCGAGGCCCAGCGTGGATCGCGCACGGCGGTCCTTTCGAACCCGCCGTGGCTCGGATCTCCGCTGGTTCTCGCGGCACGCGAAGCCCGGCACGCAACGAGGGCCCGATCCGGCTAAAAGTCGACCTAACCTTTAACCCGGTTACCGTCGACGCTTCACCTGCAGGCTTACATGCATACGCTACCTCTTTCTTGCTCATACATGCAGCCGTTCCCATTCTCCTCGTACCTTTTCTTTCACACCCAGGTACACCCATTCCACTCACAGCCTTGGTCACACACCTGACCACCGAACACTTTGGCACACATTCGTTGCTCGCACACCTCACCAATACACCGCTTCGCGCCCCCTCCTCGGTCACCTCCTCTGTGACAATCACAGGTGTGCCCTCATTCGCACACCCAACCACGTGCCTCACCACCAACTCCAGCGTGCATTCCCACTCACGCTCTACCATTCCAGGTGTGCATCCTTCCATCCCAGGTGTACATCCTCGCTCACCTGTCACAACCAACTCACGCTCCGTTTCACTCTCACTACTCTCACCTCCACTCTTGACAACGCACTCTTTCCTCATGCACCTGTCCGTTACACACCTTTCTCGCGCACACTCTCCCGTTACACCCTCTGTAACACTCACCACAGGCATGCATTCTCCCTTACTCTTGACAGCATGCGCTTTCCCCATGCACCCGTCCGTTACACACCTTTCTCGCGCATCCTCCCGCGCACACTTTTTCGTTACTTCCTCCGTAACACTCACCACACCGCGCTTCCCTGTGCTCCCTCGCACACGCGCTTCGACCAACTCACTCTTGACGGCACACTCACTCCTCGGCGTGCACTTTTTTCTCACACACCCCATGGTCGGACATTCTTGCACACCTCTTTTTTCGCACACCAGACCTGTCGCACACTTCACCAACGGCCTCTCACGAACACCCGGATCCAAACCAATCCCCAAGCCGACTGAAGCTTTCCTCACATCATATACATTGCCACTCACCTCCGTACTTCGTCTCACCTCCTCTGCCACCTGCAAACTTTTTATTTGGTTAGTGAGCATCACATCATGATTTGAACACAGACCTTGTACATATTCCATGACTTCCTCCTTTATCTCCCTCTTAGTTTCTGTCCGTCCCTTCTTAATTTCACTCACCTCTTCTCCCACTTCCTCTAATTTTTGTTTAACCTCTTTTATTTCTCGGTGCGTCTCCTCAAGTTCGTCCTCTAAGGCTACCGTGACCGTTTCTACGTGCGTCCTTACCTCCCGGTCCTTCGTCTCCATTACTTCTGTCACCTCTTCCACCCTCATTGTCAGTTCCTCCCGTACCATCTGACATTGCCTCTGCGTCGCTAATAATTCGTTTTTAATTTCTTTTTGTGTCGCCTTTAACCCTCCTAGTACCGCAGTGTTCTTTTGAACCTGCTCCACTAACTTAGTTTGTCCCTCTGTCAGCTGCTCCACCTCCTCCGTCAGATCTTCTATTCCCCCTTGTAACTTAGCCGTATTATTCCTCACTTCTTTCTCTATACGCTTTTCGCCTCGCTTTACCTCCTCGCGTAGCCCCGAGACCTCCTCACTCACCCCTCGTCGTATTTCCTCCATCTCTTTTGTAGATGCCACCCTCATCTGTCCCAATTCATCCCTCTGAGCATCCAGTTTGGTTTCTACCCCGATTTTCACCTCCTCTATTTGCTCTCCCATTTGTTTGATTTCCCTGGCAGATTGTTCCCCTATTTCCCGCAATTTGTCCTCCATCCTATTTTCTAACCCCATTAACCCATTTTTCACCCCCTCTAACTGATTCTCCTGGGCAGCCATTCTGTTTTCCACCCCCGTTAACCCATTCTTTACCTCTTTTATCCCGTTGTCTAACCCCTCAAAATTATTGTCGAACTTCCCAAATTTATTGTCTAACTCCTCACCGGTACCCCTCGCTTCGTCCCTCATTACCCCCATTTGGTTTCCCATTACCCTCATTTGCTCACCCTGAGCATCCATTTTTGCTTCTAGCCCCATATTTGCCATTAGTATGGTTGCATTAATCTGCGCCATGAGGTCCCGCACATCAATTCCCGCTATTTGCGCAGCGGGCGCGGCTACCCCGCGCTCGTGCGAGCCGCCACTTTGTGCGTCTGATACTACGTGCGCGAGAGCGCCATTTTGTGCACCCGATACACCCTCAACCACCTCATTGCTCTCCTCTTCCCTTTCTTCCCCGAAGTCCTGGGTTACTTCTAACCCCTCTATCTCTCCCACCGGCATCCCGTCGCCTTGAACAGCCATGGCGCGATTTCAAAATTCGGGTTTTACTTTATAAAACAAAATAAATTTCGGTACTTTATAATTTTGAGCGCATGAAGCGCGCTCCGGATCGATCTCACTCCCCGACACCAATTGTTACACTAATAGTACAATTGGTGTTCCAAAATTTGGGCTAAATAAATTTAGTCCCAGGTTCGAATCCCACCTCCTGACTACCAATTGTTACAGGTCGCGGTTAGATGTTATAGACCGAGCGGTGGTGTAAGACCGCGACCTAACAAAACTCACCCGATTCACCCAGACTTTGGCCGGATCGCACCGCAGCTGCTCAATGAGGGGAAAAGACAAAAACGACGAATGCAAAGAGGAAAAGGAATTAAAACGAGAAGACGTACAGACGAGTAATGGGGTTTATTATTTACACACACAAGCAAAAAGGAGCAATTAAGTTTATTTACAACACATAAGACGCAGGTGACACAGTGCAAATACTAGCTTATCTACAGGCTTAACTTATCCCAGGACAGAACAAACAGAACGCTGACTCACGCGGGGGATGCCAGGAATGGCAGAAGGTGGATGGCTGGAGGGAGAGGGAGAGGTCCAAGGGGGGTCCCGCAGCACAACCGGCGCGTTCAGCAGCCGCCGTTCCTCTTTGGCCCTGCTCCAAACCGCCGTTCAGGCCCCCTTTGGCGGTTGGGTGGTCTTGCGGCTGCGGCCTCCGTCCGCTGCGTTCCCAGGACTTGTCTCACTCGCTTTTCACCACCGACTCCTCACCACCGCAACCAACTGTGACCACTGACCCTCCTTTTGCAACCGACTCAGACCAACTCTTCTCTCTCTCTTTCTTGGTGCGACCAACTCCTCCTCTCTCTCTCTCTCTTTCTCCGACCAACCCAGAGTGCATCTCTCTCAGCTCACTTCCGGTTGCGCCCTTTTATAGCGCCCCCAGCGATCACGCCCCCCGGCGCTTTGGACACGCCCATCGGGGGTGCTCACCTCGGCCCTGGTTGGGCGCGCGACCCTCTGGCTCCGCCCTTGATGACGACGGGCGGGCACGCCTTTCTTCTCCGACCCGAGCACAGGTTCAATGGCGGTTTTGGAGGGGAGGTAATTGCCAAACGACGAAAAGGGGGAATGGAGGTTGTGGGAATGGGAATGAAGGGAATCTATCTCTTTTACTGGTGCAATGGAGTATTTCAATTAATGGAAGACACAGCCTTACACTAATACACAGAATAAGATATAACTATCGAACATGAATATCCTATGATTGGCTGACATGTATGCTTGTGAACTATGGGACGCCCTTTTGATCTTACACAGCTCCGGAGGCAGGAGGCACAGCACAACAACAACAACAATAATAATAATAATACAGCACACAATCAAAAATATATATACAGTCCTCAAATCCACAACAATATATATATACATATATATATATATATATATATATATATAGATATATACAACTCTGAGAAATAGTAGAAACTCCACAGTACGAGCAGGGCTACTCATTTGCATTGAATAAATAATCGGGAGATTAAGTCAGCCGCGGACGTAGCTTCAGGACTTCGATCTTTAATTTTTGACAAGCTTTCGACCAACAAAGGTCTTCTTCTGTATGTATATATATGAACTTCTGTATGTATATTCTGTTCCGTTGAACTTGGGGCCGACACAGAAGAAGACCTTTGTTGGTCGAAAGCTTGTCAAAAATTAAAGATCGAAGTCCTGAAGCTACGTCCGCGTCTGATTTAATCTCCCGATTATATATACTAGGGCATGCCCGTACTATATCTATATCTAAAATTATATCCCCCCCTCTATTTACATGAAATGGTTTGGTTCATGAAATGTTTTGGTCCATTCGCAACGCCAAAGCGAACGGCGAACGCTTTACATGAAATGGTTTGGTGCATGAAATGTTTTGGTCCATTCGCAATGCCAAAGCGAACGGCGAACGGCTTGCGAGTACAGTGACAATCCCCCCGGGGTTTTAATTAGTTTTAAAACGGAGCTTGGCAACCGCTGGCGTTCTTTAGCCGGCAGCTTCGCCCGCCCGAACGCCGTTACAGTACCTTCGACCGCGAGTTGCTCGGACTTCACTTGGCGGTCAGGCACTTCCGCCATCTGCTCGTGCGAGTACAGTGACAATCCCCCCGGGGTTTTTATTAGTTTTAAAACATAGTTTAACGCCAACATAGCGCCAACATAGTTTGCAAACGTGAAATAAATGAATACGCTCTCAAATGTGCCATCCGAGGCAGAGTGTGTCCGCCACGTTCGGCACACGCGATAGTTCACTGCTCTCTGATTGGTTGAATCGTTTTTTGGACATAGCTCGGTAAGTAATTGTCCGATTAATATGAAACCTTGAAAAGGCACATCCTCGGGTCCCCAGCAATATACCTGGCAAGTTAAAAGTATATCGGACCCGTGGTTGTCGAGAAACAGCGGTCACAGACAAACAAACAAACAAACGTACAAACGTACAAACGTACAAACGTACAAACAAACACACAGAGATTACTGGAATTATAGATAGATATTGTTACTGATCGCGGTTTAGATGTTACTTTGCCGAGCGAAGGCTCCGCGACCGAACAGTTGTTCCCTGACTCACCCGATTCACCCAGAACTTTGGCCGTATCGCACCGCAGCTGTCCAATCTGGAAAACTCTTTGCGCCCACTCCTCGGGACGGGGGCTTACCCGGGCCGAGATCCCACGCACCACCTCGGCGTGGAGCCATCCAATGTCCCGATCTCGACCTGCCGGCACGTCTCAACAAAAAGTGGTCGCCATGACGACCCTTCCTATCGCGTACGTATACCCTTTACCTAACACTTACACTACCCGCCCCGGGTATCCGTGATGGGGGTCCACTCTTCCCCCATTCACACCTTCGCACCATCCACTCCACTCCACAATTTCCACCATACTCACTCCACGACCATCCATTCCAATACTCCATTTATTCCACACTACCATTTATTCCACACAGCCACATACACCTGTTGTTGCACACCTGTGCCCTCACACCTGGTGCCACCTGCACCCTCCTTTCTTCCTGGACCATTTGGTCAGCACAACACGCAATCACCACTACTCCCTCATACACTGCTCCATTCACCTGTTCAGTTGCACACCTGTGCAATCACACCTGTTCAATCCTCCAACACACGGCATCATCTCATCTAACTACTCCCCTCTGAAACTTGCGCTTCCCAGTCGTCCCTTTAAACTATTGCGCTCCCACGTCATTATCATCCACGCTAATCTACCTGCGTCCCCACTACAGGTATCCTTGTCACTAACTAACCTTAACGTTACCTAATGTCAATCTCTTCTAGATCCCTACACACGATATCCTAACCCACCCGGGCTAGTTTTCACTGCCATCAACCCCATAAACTATAGCGCATTTGCCCCCAGCTGTGAGGGATGGTGGATTTGCCATCCCACCACGTCAGGGAGGTCCTACTATCAATTTCGCTCGTCCAAATCCAACAAATCAAAAATTTGTCATTTACTGCTAATCACCGTACCATCATCAAATTTTGCCTTTTTCTAATTTTGGGTCCAAAACACTAACCTCATCACCCGTCTACTTATTAGATCCTCTCGGTGCGCCAATTCCCTTCTAAAGCTCGGCTTCGTACAGCCGAGCAATGAATGCGGGTTGCTTTGTGCCAGCGGCTGGATACGTCCCGCATTCGGGGCAGGGACGGGGGCTTACCCGGGCCGAGATCCCACGCACCACCTCGGCGTGGAGCCATCCAATGTCCCGATCTCGACCTGCCGGCACGTCTCAACAAAAAGTGGTCGCCATGACGACCCTTCCTATCGAGCTGCCCGCTCCGCCTAGTTGAGCACGGACGCGGCCGTTCCAAGCGAGGCCCAGCGTGGATCGCGTACGGCGGTCCTTTCAAACCCGCCGTGGCTCGGATCCCCGCTGGTTCTCGCGGCACGCGAAGCCGGGCACGCACCGAGGGCCCGATTCGGCTAAAAGTCGCTCTAACCGCTAACCCGGTTACCGTCGATGCCTCACCTGCATGCTTACAAGCATACGCTACCCCTTTCTTGCTCATACATCCAGCCGTCTCCCTGCTCTTGGTCGTACCTTCTCTAACACACCCAGGTACACTCATTCCGCTCACAGACTTGGTCACACACCTGACCACCGAACACCTTGGCACACATTCGTCGCTCGCACACCTCACCAACACACCTCTTCGCGCCCCTTCCTCGGTCACCTCCTCTGTGACAATCACAGGTGTGCTCTCACTCGCACACCCAACCACGTGCCTCACGACCAACTCAAGTGTGCATTCCCACACACGCTCTACCATTCCAGGTGTGCATCCTTCCATTCCAGGTGTACATCCTCGCTCACCTGTCACAACCAACTCACGCTCCTTGTCACTCTCACTACTTTCACCTCCATTCTTGACAGCGCACTCACCCTTACTCTCGACAGCACACTCTTTCCCCATGCACCTGTCCGTTACACACCTTTCTCACACACACTCTTGCGCACACTCTCCCGTTACATCCTCTGTAACACTCACCACAGGCGTGCATTCTCCCTTACTCTTGACAGCATGCGCTTTCCCCATGCACCCGTCCGTTACACACCTTTCTCGTGCATCCTCTTGCGCACACTCTTTCGTTACTTCCTCCGTAACACTCGCCACACCGCGCTTCCATGTGCTCCCTCGCACATGCGCTACGACCGACTCACTCTCGACAGCACACTCGCTCCTCGGCGTGCACTTCTTCCTCACACACCCCATGGTCAGACATTCTTGCACACCTCTTTTTTCGCACACCTGACCTGTCACACACTTCACCAACGGCCTTTCACGAACACCCGGATCCAAACCAATCCCCAAGCCGACTGAAGCTTTCCTCACATCATGTACATTTCCGATTATATCGCCACTCACCTTGGCACCTCGTCTCCGCACCTCTTTTGCCACCTGCAAACTTTTTATTTGGTTAGTGAGCACCACATTATGAGTTGAGCACCGACCTTGTACCAATTCCATTACCTCCTCCTGGATTTCTCTCTTAGTTTCTGTCCGTCTCTTCTTAATTTCACTCACCTCTTCTTCCACTTCCTCTAATTTTTGCTTCACCTCTTTTATTTCCCGGTGCGTCTCCTCAAGTTCGTCCTCTAAGGCCACCGTGACCGTCTCTATGTGCATCCTCACCTGCCGGTCCTTTGTCTCCATTATCTCTGTCACCTCGTCCAACCTCCTTGTCAGTCCCTCACGTACCATCTGACATTCCCTCTGTGTCGCTATTAAGTCATTTTTAATTTCTTTTTGTGTCGCCTTTAACCCTCCTAGTACCGCAGTGTTCTTTTGAACCTGCTCCACTAGTTCTTTTTGTCCCTCCGTCAGCTGTTCCACCTCCTCCGTCAGATCTTCTATTCCCCCTTGTAACTTTGCCGTCCCATTTCTCACCTCTTTCTCCATACGCTTCTCACCTCGCTTTCCCTCCTCGCGTAGCCCCGAGACCTCCTCACTCACACCTCATCGTATCTCCTCTTTCATCTCCTCCCTTTCTTTTGTAGATGCCGCCCTCATCTGTCCCAATTCATCCCTCTGAGCATCCAGTTTGGTTTCTACCCCGATTTTCACCTCCTCTATCTGCTCTCCCATTTGTTTAATTTCTCGGGCGGATTGCTCCCCTATCTCCCGCAATTTGCCTTCCATCCTATTTTCTAGCCCCTCTAACCCATTTTTCACCTCTTTTATCCCGTTGTCTAACCCCTCAAAATTATTGTCTAACTTCCCAAATTTCTTGTCTAACTCCTCAAAATTATTGTCTAACTTCCCAAATTTCTCGTCTAACTCCTCAATTTGGGCATTGGTACCCCTCGCTTCGTCCCTCATTGCCCCCATTTGGCCCCCCATCTCTCCCATTTGGCCCCCCATCCTATCCATTTTTGCATTCAGTTGGGTCAAGAATAATCTGAGGTCAAACCCGGTTTGCCCAGCGTCCCCAGCCGCCACCGCGGGCTCGCCCTCCACTGCGCCGCTATTTTGGGACTCTTCAACCACGTGCGCGAGCACGCCATTTTGTGCACCTGATACCCCCTCAACCACATTGCCAATGTTCTCCTCCTCTCTTTCATCCACATACATTTCCCCGAGGTCCTGGGTCGATTCCACCCCGTCTATCTCTAGCTCACCCACCGGCATCCCGTCGCCTTGACCAGCCATGGCGCGATTTCAAAATTCGGGTTTTATTTCTTTAAAACACAATTTTTCAGCAGCTCGTAATTTTGAGCGCGTTAAGCGCGCTTCGGGTCCAATCCCACTCCTGACACCAATTGTTACTGATCGCGGTTTAGATGTTACTTTGCCGAGCGAAGGCTCCGCGACCGAACAGTTGTTCCCCGACTCACCCGATTCACCCAGAACTTTGGCCGTATCGCACCGCAGCTGCCCAATCTGGAAAACTCTAAAACGACGCAATGCAAAGAGGAAAAGGAATAAAACGAGAAGACGGACAGAAGAGTAATTGGATTTATTGTACACACAAGCAAAAAGGAAGCAGTCACGTTTATTTACAACACATAAGACGCAGGTGACACAGTGCAAATACTAGCTTATACAGACTTAATTAACCCAGGGACAGAACAAACAAAACAAACTCACGTACACAAGAAGGGTGGAAAGGCAGGAGGTGGATGGCTGGAGGGAGAGGAAGGTCCAAGGGGGTCCTGCAGCACGATCGGCGCGTTTAGCAGCCGCCGTTCCTTCACGGCCTTGCTCAAAACCGCCGTCCAGGCCCCAAGTGGCTGTTGGGTGTTGTTGCTGCTGTGGCCTCCGCTGCTTTCCCAGGACTTGTCTGACTCGTCTGGTCCAAACCCTCAACTCTTTCTTGGTCCACTCACTCCTCACCACCGACTCCTCACCGCAACCAACGCAACCACTGACCACCACAACGCAACCACTGACGACCAAAACCACTCAACGCCGCTTCTTGCGCGCGCGCCTTTATAGCGCCTCCGGCGATCAAGCCGCCGGCCTTCAGGACACGCCCATCGGTGTGCTCACCTCGGCCCTGGTTGGTCACGCGACCCTCTCGCTCCGCCCTTGATGACTACGGGCGGGCACGCCCCTCTTCCCCGACCCGAGCACATGTTCAATGGTGGTTTTGGAGGGGAGGTAATTGGCAATCGAGGCTCGGCAATGACGAAAGGGGATGTGAAAGGAAATGGAGATTTTGGGGATGGGAATGAAAGGGGATCTATTCTCTTTCACTGGTGCAATGGAGTACTTCAATTAATGGGAGACACAGCCTTACCCTAAAACACAGAATAAGAGATAACTATCAAACAGGGGTATTCTATTATTTGGCTGACGTGTATGCTTGTGGACTAATTATGGGATGCCCTTTCACCTTTACACAGCTCCGGAGGCAGGGGGGCGCAGAATAAACAATAATAACAATTCACACAATAAAAAAAATATACAGTTCTCATATCCGCAACAATATATATATTGTTACGGAAACGGAGGACGGCGCTCCCTTTAGCAGAGGGGGGGGGGCACACCCGATCACCGTGCAGAGCGAGGCCCTGCAGGTTCGTTGCCTGCAGTTGGATCCGTCCAGCACTCGGTTCAGGGGAGGGGGTTCGCTCGGGCCGAGATCCCAAGGTCCACCTCGGCGCGGAGCCTTTCGGTCTCCGCCTGATGGCCCGATCTCGCCCGGCCGGAACGCCGCAACCACAAGGGGTCGCTGTGCCGACCCTTCCTACCTGCCCTCAAACCGGGCCGCCCGCTCCGCTTAGCGGAGCATGGACGCGACCGTGCAGAGCGAGGCCCGGCGCGGATCGCGCACGGCGGTTCCTTTGAAACCGCCGTGATTACGATCGCCGCTGGTTCCCGCAGCACCCAAAGCCCGGCACGAACCGAGGGCTCGCGCCGGCTAACCGTCGATCTAACCACGGCTCCGTTTAACGTCGATGCTTCACTTGCATGCTCACACCACACGTTCCGTTCCTTATTCACACATCCAGGTGTCTCCATACACTCTGTCACATACCTCATCAACACACCTCTTTGCGCCCACTCCTCGGTCACGTCCTTTGTGACAACCATGGGTGTGCACTCTTCTGCACACCCGATCACGCGCTTCAATGTGCCCTCTCGCACTCACGCCACCACCAACTCAGGTGTACATTCACACACGTGCTCGACCATTCCAGTTGTGCATCCTTTCATTCCAGGTGTACATTCTTTCTCACCTGTCACAACCAACTCGTGTTCCGTGTCACTCTCACCACTACACTCTGTCGTGCATTCACTCTCACTCTCGACAGCACACTCACTCCACGGCGCACACTCTTTCCTCACACACACCTGTTTCACACCTTTCTCGTGCACCTTCTTGCGAACTCTCTCCTGGTACATACTCCGTACCACTCATGGGGGTGTATTCTTGCACACACCCGATCACGGCCGCACACCCTGGCTCACCAATACCTTCCGCATTCCCCATAGTCGGACCTCCTTGCACACCTCCTCCTTCCACACACTCTGCACCTGTCGCACACCTCATCAGCCGCCTCTCACGAACGCCCGGGTCTAAACCAACACCCAAGCCCCCTGAATCTCCCCTCACACCATATACATTTCCTATTATATCGCCACTCACCTCGTCACCTCGTCTTCGCTCCTCCTTCGCCACCTGCAAACTCTTTATTTGGTCAGTAAGCACATCATCACGATTTGAGCACAGACCTTGTACATAGTCCATCACTTCCTCCTTTATCTCTCTCTTAGTTTCCCTCCGTCTCTTCTAAATTTCACACACCCCCTCTTCCACATCCTCTAATTTTTGTTTCACCTCTTTTTTTTCCCGGTGCGCCCCCTCAATTTCTTCCTCTAATGCCACCTTGGTCATTTCTATGTGCGTCCTTACTTCCCGTTCTTTTGTCTCCATTGCCTCTGTCACCTCGTCCAACCTCTTTGTCAGTCCCTCATGTACCGTCTGACACTCCTTCTTTATGACTGCTACGTCCCTCTTTATTTCCTTCTGGGTCGCCTTCAACCCCTCGATCACGGCCGTATTCTTTTTTTACCTGTTCCTTCAATTCCCTTTGTCCCACTGTCAGCTGCCCCACCCCCTGCGTCAACTCCTCTATGCCACCTTGTAACTTTGCCGTCCCATTTCTCACCTCTTTCTCCATACGCTCCTCACCCCGCTTTACCTCCTCGCGTACCCCCGTGACCTCTTCGCCCACACCTCGCCTTATCTCCTCCCCCATTTCTCCCATCTCTTTGGTAGATGCCGCCCTCATCTGTTCCAAATCATTCCTTTGGGCATCCAATTTACCTTCCAACACGATTTTCACCTCCTCTATCTGATTCCCCATCTGTTTAATTTCCCGGGCAGATTGCTCCCCTATTTCCCTCAATTTGCCTTCCATCTTGTCTTCTAGCCCCATTAACCCATTCTTCACCCCTTTCATCCCATTGTCTAACCCCTCAAATTTGTTGTCTAACCCCTCAAATTTACTGTCTAAACCCTCAAATTTGGCTTCTAGCCCCCCGATTTGATTTCCCATGTCATTCCTCAATTCCCCAATTTGATTTTCCATATTACTTAACCCGTCTCTCAATCCCCCGATTTGATTGCCCAAGTCCCCAATTTGGACACTAGTACCCCTTGCTTCGTCCCTCATTGCTCCAATTTGGCCTCCCAGCCCCCTGTTTTCTTCCATGAAGGCCTGCATTTGCAGCATGAATAGGCCCCAGTCCATTGGCGCCGCGGGCGCGGCTGCTGCAACCACGTGCGAGCCGCCATTTTGTGCGCCTCCAACCTCATGCGAGGCGCCGCCATCTCGTGCGCCTGAAACCTCCGCTACCACATCCTCATTGCTCTCCTCCTCCAATATTACTCCCAATGCCTCCCCGGGATCCTGGGTCGATTCTAAACTCTCTAACTCCCCATCCGGCATCCGGTCACCTTGATCATCCAAGGCACGATTTTAAAATTTAGAATATTAAATAAAATTTGGCCACTCTTAATTTTGAGTGCGTTAAGCGCACTTCGGGTCCGAATCTCACTCCCCGACACCAATTGTTACGGAAACGGAGGACGGCGCTCCCCTTGGAGGGGGGGGGGGGTTAATCCCCCTTCTATTTACACTGGCCGTCTCCGATCCTGAAGCTTACCCGCTCCCTTGTGGGGCGGGATTGCCTGAAGTGATTGGTCAAGGGATTCCCGTACACCTCCGGCAATCCCTCCACGAGGCAGGTGGGCAACTCCGCTCGAAACCACGGGCAAGATGTTATTTGCCGAGCGGTTTTAGCAGCCCGCGGTTCGAACCATTAACCAGACTAAACCCGATTCATATGCGTTGGCCGAAATCGCACGACAGGTTCTCAATGGGGAAATCACAAAGACGATCGGATGGGAAAGAAAACCAAAGTGAAGGAACAGATATTTATTAACTACTATTTACACAAACCAAAGAAAGCAAGGAATAAAAGTAATATACAGTGAAGATAGACACAGAGCAAGCTTAACTTACACAGGCTTACTTAAACCCAGGACAATACAGACAGAACGAACTCACTCACACGAATGGGGGTAGATGGATGCCAGGGATCGATGGTTGGGAAGGCAGAGAAAGGGCCAGGCAGATGGTAGGCTTCGAGGTCCGGCTCCAAGCGCGCGCTCCGATCCACGCTTTTGGGGTTGAGGCGAAAATCCCGGTAAACAGCTCTGCTCCGGGCTGGCAACGAGGAGCCGGCAGCTCCACGTATTCGGCTTCACACAGGCAGCTTGCTTTATTCGTCCTCCGCCTCCTGCGTCTCCGAAGTTCTCTTTACACTCCACAGAATCTGCCTCTGGTCCAGCGCACCTCCCTCAGAACTCTCTCTCTCGTCTGGCCCCTTACGCATCTCTCTCGGTGGGGGCTGATGCAATGGGTTTTATAACCCCGCCCTCTTGAGCCATACCGACTCATCCTTGGTTGGTCGGCAAGGGCTTTCCTGGCTCCACCTTCCGATGATGATGGGCGGGCAACGCCCTTCTTCGCCGGGCTGACCACGTGCGTAATGGAGTCAAATGTAGTTGGCAATGCGGTTGGCAATGCGGTTGGCAATGGAGGTTCTGGGGCAATTGAAAGGGGATTCTACCTTATTTGATTTGGTGCAATGCAGAGTCAACTAATGGAAAACAGAGCCTTAAACTGGAACACCTAATAAAGAAATAACTATTTAGAAGGGCCTATGATTTTCTACATGTATGCGATGGACTAGCTAAAGGGACGACCTTTGACCTTTACACAAATGGGGGTATTTACAGGAATCATTACATTATTTACAGAGGGTGATATTTACAACAATTACCAAAGTGCAGGATACTCAAATCCACAACAATATATATATTAATATATATATATATATATATACATATATATATATATATATACATATATACAGTATATATATATATATATATATATATATATATATATATATATACAGACTTGGCATTCAATATGGAATATTTTTTTTGTGGGGGTGAACTTACTTTTCAAGATGACTTAGAACCAAAAGTTCATTGGAATTATGTTGAAATTATTCTAGATTTTGTTAATGTGACCTTTAAAAGAAACAAAAACCACATTTGACATTTCGAAACAAATAAATTGATCCTTGAAAGTGATGTAAACTGATATCGAACTCATTTCATGGACTGTACTGTGTTAAACTTCTGTACGTTTTCCAGAAGTATCTCTTTATTTTGCACATTAGCCAAAAATTTTTTTAACAAAAACAAAAGTTAAATTACGACTGGGATTACGGACAGTAAAATTACAGTTCAGTACTTCGTGTAACCCCCATGAGCATTCAGGAGAGCACGTACACATTGAGGAATGCTGTTCACGAGATTTGCCAAGGTTTGGACAGGAATCTCTTGCCATGCAGTGACAATAGCCTGCTGCAATTCACGCACAGATGTCGGCTGCTGGTCCAAGTGGTCGATTTGACGCGTTAATTCTGCCCACAAGTTCTCTATCGGATTCATATCCGGGGACATGGCAGGCCACTCCGTATGCTCTACACCATGGTCAGCAAGAAAGTGTTGGATCATGCGAGCATGATGAGGCCGTGCATTGTCATCTTGGAAGACAAAGTTTCCTCGAAAGGTTGCACGAGCAAATGGAAGCAATGTTTCTTCCAGAATGGCCCTGTACTTGAACTGGTTCAGGTTTCCATCCAGAACAACCAGGTCAGTTTTGCCCCCTGCATGAAAAACAGCCCAAACGGTCACCCCCACCACCTCCAGCTTGGACTCTTGGCACTATACAATCTTTGTTGTAGGCTTCATGCACTTGTCTGCGCACTCGGACGCGGCCATCTTGACGATAGACCAGAAATATAGACTCGTCACTGAAGGTCACGTGATTCCAGTGTCCTGGCTGCCATTGACGGTGCTCTCTGGCCCACTGCAATCGGCGCTGGCGGTGTTGTCTGGTCAGGCGTGGCTTTCTCAGGGGACGCCTGGCACGATAGCCTGCTTGAACCAATCATTGGTTGACTAGCCTTCTGGATACACGCACATTTGTCAGTTGCTGCCACTCAGCCCTAAGCCGATTAGCTGACTTGGTACGGCCATTGCGGACTAACCGGTGCAGCTGGCGATCATCCCTCCTTGTGGTTCTGCGGGGACGTCCTGGCCTCGGTATTGGAGTAGGGACATCCCTCTGAGCATTTCGTTTCAGGATCTTTGACACCTGACCTTGAGTGATGCCATACTGCCGAGCAATAGCACGCTGTTTCATGCCGTAATTTCGTAAAGCCACCACTCCATGACAAACAGCATTGTCGAGTTGACAGACCATCTCCAGAGGAAGCGGCAATAACTTTTGGAGACGTGCAGCAGTTGTTTTCCATTAATACAGAATGCAACAACCCTTGTATACCCGACTGTGAAGCCAATCATCAAATGCACCTGTCCGTACATTTTGCCACGCCACCTGTGATATAATCCTGATGTTGACTTCTTGCTGCGACAGACAATCAGTGACATGGTTCTTTTAACAAATAAATCACCAAAGTGTAAAAGAAACTCACCAAATTGATATACTGAGTTAAGAAAGTAAACCCAAGTCAAGAAGAAAAAAAATTCCATATTAAATGCCAAGTCTGTATATTGCGAATTTGCTAAACAATATCGATATCTCCGCACATTAGGAATTATACAATTTTGTTGTGATTATTGTTGCATTTGTATACATTAAATGTCGTGATTATTGCACTTAACCTTCTTTCTCTACTGAAAAGTAAGCTCACCCCATAATTTTGTAATACTCCCGTCTAGTTAAACATCAGGGGAAACGTTTTATTAATCGATTCATCACGTGTCAGTTTTTTCTTTCCTTGATATGGAGCATTCCCTTTACGTTGCGTTTATCACCACTCACAAGGTGATATGTTTTGTCAGCAAAGTGACGACCCACCCTCGATCTCACCCCGAAATATTGTGAACCATGATCTGTCTCTCATTATCTCTCATTACTCGTGATCTCGGGGTTCCGGGCAATTGCAAGGGTTGCATGACTCTCACTCTGCCTCTGTGCAGGGTCCTCATTGAGTTTGGAGCCCCATTGGTCGCATGACTCTCCCTCCGCCTCTGTGTGGGGTCCTCATTGAGCTCGGGCCCTCATTGGTAGCATGACTCTCACTCTGCCTCTGTGCTTTGTCCTCATTGAGCTTGGGGCCCCATTGGTCACATGACTCTCACTCCGCCTCTGTGAGGAGTCTTCATTGAGCTCGGTGCCCTATTGGTTGCATTACTCTCACTCCGCCTCTGTGTTGGGTCCTCATTGAGCCCGCGGCCCCATTGTTTTGATTGCATGACTCTCGTGCAGCCTCTGCCTGGGGCGCTCATTGACCTCGGGCCTAATTGGTTGAATGACTCTCACTCCACCTCTGTGCGGGGTCCTCATTTAGCTCGGGGTCTCATTGGTTGCATGACTCTCACCCTGCTTCTGCCCAGGGCCCACATTGAGCTCGGGGCCTCATTGGTTTGATTGCATGACTCTCATGCCGCCTCTGCCCAGGGCCCTCATTGAGCTCGGGGTCGTTGGACACGTGCCCTGCATGCCCATGCGTTAATCCGCACCTGAGATCAAGTTTAAAGGAGAATCAGTAAATGATGTGAAGTTTTCCAATAGTGATTGAGATGCCGCAATTTTTCACTCACATTCACGGATTCAGCATTTGCAGTTTTGCCACTGACTGCATGTAGAAACATTACCCACCTTCTGGTGAGGTAAGCTGCATTAAGTGTTTTTTCCCAAGTCATTCACGAACCGGCTATCCGTGCCTGACATTTGACTGAAGGCGTCGCATCAATGTGGAATTTATTGGTTCATGGTTTGGCATTCGCCATTTCCGCATTGTCTGTTTCCATTGGGCTCCCACCTGAGTGTGGCATGGTACCTTGCTAGTTTTCGATATACTGTATTTGTAGAAAACAATTCATGATCTCAATGGCGAAGTGAGAGAACAAATGAATAATGTAGGTTCTTAAAACCGTTCCTAATGGATATACATATATATATATATATATATATATATATATATATATATATATATATATATATATATATATATATACACACACACATATTAAGTGATATATTTGCAGTTATGAACATTGGTAAAGTGCAAGAAATGTGATGTTCAAATTACTATCATGTAACGTGTCAAAATATTGGCAGGGTTTTAGTTTCCACTACTAATGTGATCAATTCTCAAAACATTGTGGGTTTAATAATTGCTTGCCGAATGGAAAGTCAATGGAGAGTGCTATATTGGAGGGAAATTGTTCATGACCTAGAGGGGTTAAAAGCTGGAGCGGTGGGCTTAAACTTCCTTCTACTGGTGATGCTTTCAACTTTGTTACACATTAAACCTCTCGCATTATTGTGGAAATGACAAAGCAGACCATTACAGGTTATAGGATCTCTATATATCTATATCTATCTCCATATCTCCATCTCTCCATATCTCCCCCTTTGTGCGGAAATGACGCGACGGATGTTTTTCCAACAGTCATACCTGGAATAGTAATGCTCGTACCCATCTACTAACCAATTGTGATGGTACTAATCAAGCTATGCGCCTGATTTTGTCTGAAATTGAAAAATGAAGCACAGTTGAGTTCAGCGAGTAACTATTATAAGCTGGAAGTGCAGCATGATGAAATCCACTTTTTGTGTACAAAGTCGAGGCTCATGGAAGGATGAGACGAAAACACGGAACACGAGATAAAATACAGTGGAAAGCAGGAAAAACACACCAACACCAGGGTAGAGGTACACAACTGAGGGATACTTGCAGGAAGAATGGGTGAGGGGAAGAACGAGAGAAGGAGAGAGGAGGAAGACAGGTGATGAACAAGCTTGATCCAAGCTTAAGCACAGGTAAGCAACTAGCAGAACTGGGAATATTTTAGCCCCCAACCAGGCGTCAGCTCGACTGGGGGCTTACATTTTGGATCCTGTCCATCCATGCATCCGTCTGGAGCCTCGACTTAAAAATGACTGGAAGCACTCCATGGCACATGTATTTATTTTGTATCCATAGTCGAGGCTCGTGGAAGAGCTTAATGAATGGACCAGGACATAACAGACAAAGACAGGACACAAAACACTCATGCATGGGGAAGAAAACTCCAAGGAGGAAAAATTGGAAAATTAGAAGGAGGAGGGATTTGGGAGACGTTAACTAGGGTAGAAATGATCATGGTTTTGGATTATGAACGATCTGAGATGGCCGTGAACTGCTGTCTTGAAATTCCTGGAGGGAAGAATGAGATTGAAGATGTTGAAGATGATTCCACAGGCAGGAAAAAGAGGAACAAATGAAAGGAGGTGAGCAGTGATTCTGGATTTAGGTAGTTTGGCCAGAAGAAGGTTAATGATGGACCATGTGAGCCTGCAGATGCCTAGGGGGACAGAGCACAGAAAGAGCAGAGGGTGCAAGACCAGAAAGGAAGTGGTGGAAGACAAAGAGACCACCGACTTGGTTTTACCATCCAAGAGGCCTTTGTTTCCACAGCATCAAGCTGAGCAAGAGTGAGGCATGGGAGCCAGCTTAGAAGAGAAAGCCGTATGCCATCAAGCTGGGAATTAAGTCCTTATAGGTAGATAAAAATTCAATTGTGCCAAGGAAGTACTTTGTATGACGGAGGAGTTGGCAGCTGGCTTTGGAGGCCAACATTGAAATGTGGTTTGCCCAAAGAAAATTGTGGCTGATAGTGAGACCCAAGAGTTTGAATGACTAAACTTCCTTAAGAGGCTTGTCAAGAAAGTAGATGATAGGGTTTGCCAGATGGTCCTTTTTGAGAGAGATAGTGAGAGTGTGAGATTTGTCAGGATTGAAACACATATTCCAAGTGTTTGACCAGCTTGTGATTTATTTTCAAGGTCTGAAGAGAGGGAAGTTGCTGCTGCCTGCCTCTCCAAAGGATGAGGGATGTCATGGCATAGGGAGGAGTCATCAGCAAATAGATAAACAGGATTTTCCAGAGATGCAGAGAGATAATTTCTGAAGGTCAGTAATAGGACTGGGCCCAAGCCACTGCCTTGCGGTACTCAAGCCTTGTCAGGGAGAGTAGATGAAAGGATTCCGTTGAGTGCCACACATTGGCTATGAGAGTAAAGGACGTCAGTAAGCCATGTATTGAGTTGGCCTTGGATGCCATTGGCATAGAGTTTGGAGAGCAAGGCAGGATGACGGGCTTTATTGAAAGGTCGAGATATATGTCGAGAGATATGTCGAGAGATATGTCGAGAGATATGTCGAGAGATATGTCGAGAGATATGTCGAGAGATATGTCGAGAGATATGTCGAGAGATATGTCGAGAGATATGTCGAGAGATATGTCGAGAGATATGTCGAGAGATATGTCGAGAGATATGTCGAGAGATATGTCGAGAGAGAGAGAGATATGTCGAGAGAGAGAGAGATATGTCGAGAGAGAGAGAGATATGTCGAGAGAGAGAGAGATATGTCGAGAGAGAGAGAGAGATATGTCGAGAGAGAGAGAGATATGTCGAGAGATATGTCGAGAGATATGTCGAGAGATATGTCGAGAGATATGTCGAGAGATATGTCGAGAGATATGTCGAGAGAGAGAGAGAGAGAGAGAGAGAGAGAGAGAGACTTTGACTTTTTAGTCCTTTTATTACAAAAATATAAAAGTAACAATATACACGTTTTGCAATGAAATCAATAATGCCAATAAAAAAAAAAAGAAAAAGAAGAAGCACCCAATGATCATCAAATAAGAAACAATCAGTATCTCACAACAGTATTCTAAATTCGTTTTCTTTAACCTCACAAAACCCACCAACACACCAAGTATCAACAAAGTTTTGAAAATTTCCGGCCTCGTTGGAAAGGGTAAATTCCAGTTTCAATCTTGCTGAGACTAATGCATTCAAACACAACATGATATTGCAGTGCTCTATCGGTTTGCCAGATAGTTTGTCTTTTCTTGTCAAATAAACAGCAAGTTTCGCAGTTGCTATTAGGAAACTAAACAGTTTA
Organism: Myxine glutinosa; assembly: GCF_964187855.1. Taxonomy (NCBI): domain Eukaryota; kingdom Metazoa; phylum Chordata; class Myxini; order Myxiniformes; family Myxinidae; genus Myxine; species Myxine glutinosa. Next base: position 116,273,896 of record NC_136271.1, read on the forward strand.
GACGCAGGATTCTGTTTAGGAGCAAAACCAAAGACGAAATTCCTCAAAGAAAAAGTAACATGCATTTCGTGTGCAATGTAATTCAACCAATGAAACAAAGGAAATAATCGGATACAGTCTATGAATGCATGAAACAAGTCCTCATTGACTGTACAGAAGGGACAACAAACAGATACAGGAGAAAAATGTCTAATAAACGTGTTGGAGGGAACAATCCAGTGGGCCAAACGCCACTGGAGATCACCTGTTCTTTTGGATGTGGGCTCACTATACATGGCTTCCCAGATAGGTTCGGAGGGGGGGTCCTCCGGGTAACAATCCTTTCCATCGGGTAACTCCATTTAACGAAGGGTTCCCATTTAACAGCTTGAGGCACATCTTGTAGATGCCCTTGCTGTCCATTGTCTGGAAAAGCTTTGACCCATCGCTAACAGGGGGCAAATCGTTTTGAATGGGTTCAACAATCAATTTAGGCACTGTCGGCTCATTTAGATCTTCTTCTGTACCTCGAGTCCAAGTTAGGCCAAGTTGCCGTCCCACCTGAATCATTTTCCTCAAAATTTTTGCAATCATCCTATGGGACCAAATCCCTGTCAGGTCGGCGATTTCACTTACGGATTTCCAACCATACCCTGAGTCATGTCGGAGATGCCGCACCTTCACGATACCAGCTGCTATAAAGTGTTGGCAAAAATCTCGACTCTTTGGAATGTCGGGAAAGAGAGGGTTATAGAACAAAGGCTCGTGTGCCAGCATTTTCGTTACATATGTGTCCGCCTGACGACTCACAGAAAGACTCTGCCAGGCATTTAAGAGGCTTTGGTAAAAAGCAGGGAGAACCGATATGTCGACATGTTGGAGGTTCATTTGAAAAAGTTCAAACCCGTACCCGAGCCTACCCGCTCGCTGCAGTACAAGGCGTGCAGGGAGCCGGCCTGGCAGATGCTCCATGTAGAGGAGACGTTGAATGGACCGCAGCCGGAAGGCCATTAGGCGGGCTTTGATGTCGACGAGGTTGTGGCCACCCTCAGCCGAGGGGTGACATATCACATCGGGTCGTAGCCAGTGGTAGCCTCCCCAGAAGAAGTCCACCAGTTTGCCCTGGAGTGCTTTGAGTAGGGCCTCCGGCGGTTGCAGGCAGATGAACCTATGCCACAACATTGTGGCAACTAAGTTGTTGATCACTAGCACACGGCCCTTGAAGGACAAATGAGGTAAACCCCTTTTCCATCGGTTCAATCTTTCTCCCACTTGCTCAATTACCCCGTCCCAATTTCTCTGAGCATACTGTGGGGAACCAAGGAATATGCCCAAGTACTTAATTCCCTCACTTCCCCCACAGCAACCCTGCGGGGAGGGATGGGGGCGGCTGTGGTACAGGTTGAAGAAGGTTGCGATAAAGGGAGGGTATCCATAACGTCTTGCTCTTGTTCCAATTGATTTTTAAAGAGGAGGCAGCGTGAAACTTTGATAGGCACTCAACAAGGATATCAATATCATCCTTATCTTTTACAAAGATGCAGACGTCATCCGCATAAGCACATAGGGTTAGCGGTGCACTCATGGGAGAAAGTGCTATTCCAGAAATCTTCTTTCTCAGTAGATTGAGAAGAGGCTCTAAAGAAAGAGCAAACAATAAACCAGAGACTGGGCACCCTTGCCGAACCCCTCTCCGAACCTTGATGGGGGGAGCCAGCACATTATTAATCTTAATTAAACTAAATACATCTGTGTATAGCAAGGAAATGTAGGAACGAAAGTTTGCTCCGAGGCCGCATGCCTGTAACACATGATGCATAAACTTATGGTCGATACTGTCAAATGCCTTTTCAAGATCAAGCGACATCATTCCAAAGTCTTCTTTAACACGGTTACCATCAATGAGATCTCCGATTAAAGAAATATTATCATGGATGGATCTTCCAGGAACACAGTAACTCTGTTCTGGCAGTACTAGATCACCAATAACCTTTTTTAGTCGATTAGCTAGTACTTTTGAAAAAAGCTTGTAGTCCGTGCACAGCAGGGAGATCGGTCGCCAGTTCACCAAAAGTCGGGGATCTTCAGTTTTCGGGAGCAAGCACACTACGGCTCTTCTTAGACTCAGCGGCATTATACCAGTCTGTATAGAAGTGTCCAAAACATTCAGCAACTCAGGGCCTAAAAGGTCCCAAAATGTCAGAAAGAATTCGGGAGGTAGACCGTCAATACCCGGAGCTTTCCCTGAATCCATGGCAGCAAGAGCACAGGTTAGCTCAAGGAGGGTGATTGGTAGGTCAAGCTCCAACCGTTGAGCCTCAGTTAGGGAGGGGAGGTGAGAGGTTAAATCCATCATTATATCATTACAAACAGTCTGCTCCTCAAAAAGTTTTGTATAGAATTCAATAATGTTTAGTCTAACATCATCCTTGTTGACAACAACGTTGCCTCTTGAGTCCAAAACAGAAGAGATTAGCTGTGATGGCTTGCTTAAGGATTCTAAATGAAAGAAAGACTTGTTTGGGGTGTCTGATAACTTTACATTCTGTATTCTAAGTCTAATTAATGTACCGGCTGCTTTCTCTTGAACTAACTCCCTTAAAAGAGCTTTCTTTACAAGCAATAACCGGTAATTGGCGTCATTGTTTTCATGAGCCAATTTACTCTCCAATTGTAGAATATCCAATTCCAACCGGGCCATTGTAAAGTGCTTGTCGTTTGTGCTGTGTGATTGGAAACATTGACAAAAAACCCGAATTTGAGATTTCATGTTATCCCACCATATGCTGGATGAAGAAAAGGAAGATTTCTTTGCTACTAGACTTGCCCAGAAAACACGAAAGGCTTCTTTAAACATACCATCTTCTAGAAGTCTAACATTAAACTTCCAATAAGCGCTCCTATTTGCGGGTTGAGGAAAGGAAAGGTTTAGGGTTACCATATGATGGTCTGAAAACACGGAAGGAAAAAGATTTGAAGAAACCGCAGTATTTTTAAAGGGTACGTTGATGTACCATCTGTCAAGCCTTGCCAAGGATACTCGACTGCGCATCGACACCAGGTGTACTGGGATGTGTTTGGGTGGTGCAACCGCCAAACATCAACGAAGCCCATTGTGCTAAAAAAATTGGATAAGTGTACATGGGACTCAGGATGGGGTTCGACAGAGTTTCTGTCAACCGATGGGTCGAAGGTGCAATTGAAATCACCTCCGACACACACACAATGATCAAAATCAACCGATCTTAAGTGATTTATCATTGAGGTGAAGAAGGACTTACGCTCTACGCTATCACTTGGCGCATACACATTAAAAATGGTGTAATGGAAGTTATGGCTTACTAGTTTGAGAGAGCTAAGCCGACCATTTATTACCTCCTGAAAATGGCATGACTCACACACGAGGCCTGGCTTCAGCAAGAAGCCGATTCCAGCAGATGAAGCTGATAAATTGCTGAAATAGCATTGGCTCTTAAAAAGTTGATGCCAGTTATGTTCCACATTTGGTGTGATGTGAGTTTCTTGAAGTAAGATCACATCCACCTTTTTCCGTTGAAATATGTTTTTTACTTGAACCTGGCGGAGGTGGCTAGCACCACCACCGTTAATATTTAAAGTTGCAAGTTTTATCGTTTTCATCCTGTATTGATGAAATCAGCCTGTGGCTGGGAACACTCTACACCTGCACGTGTGATGAATTTTCTTAACCTGTGGTATTGTGACTTATTCAGGTCAAATTGTTCAGGCGTTTTAATTATGGATTTTGCAGTGTGGATGAATGCAACCAAATCGGCAAAATAGTCTTTAATGACTATGTTACGCTGTCTGTACGTTTCGGCTAGAAACGACACGATGTGTTGGGGGGGTATCTGTGACTGAGATGCTGATGACTGTGACAGCTCAGTCACTTCCACCTCGTCCTCAGACTCTGACAGGTCTGATAATGTCCCACCTGGATCTTGGGCCTTACTTGCAGCTCTCACGAGCTCCTCTGGATGCATCTCCTGAGATTTCGTTGGGTACTCTGGTACACACTCACGAGCAGACTGGTGCTTACTTTCTTTATGTGTGCTTTGGCAAATGGCTGCAGCTCTCTGCGTAGCCGGGGTTACGATTTCTGTTTGTAAGACAGAGCAATTTGTTTGGTCACCAGTCCGCTCAGCTACTGGAGGGGGAACCGGTAGGGCTTCGCGTTCAGGCTCAAAAATGGCCGCATTGTTCGGATCAATGTAGGCTTTATTCTCAGAGCCTGGGAAATCAGTAACATCCTCTTTTCCACTTTGGCGTTCGATATTTTCGTTTGCTGTAAACGTTTTGCCCTCTTTTGCAGAGACAGTGTCTCTGCCCAAGACAGCCTTCTTTATCGCACCATCGGGGCTATTTGTTAGTGGTGCTTTCTAAACAAGAATGTATCAATTGAATGCAGGTTTATTAGCAACAACGATGAACAATCAATCTGCAAGACAAAGAAAGCGATGGTAGATATCAGAATAAGATAATAGATACAGAATATGCAAATAACAATGTGCAGTATTACACAAGATGAGAACGCAATAGAGAACAGCACCATACAAGAGTTGTCTATCTCCCTTTCCCAAAAACGTTCAATTGTGACACAGAATAGAACGAAACTGGAGACCGAGAAAAAGGATCACATGAGTTTATAATTGATATTCTTCTGAATTGAATCGGGCTGGTGGTTTGATAATTCGCTTCGGGCGGCCCGTCACCACCCGATCAATCGTCGGAGTCCTCTGAGGGCAGTTCGTAATTTCCTGGTCCATTGTGGGAGTCTCCGGTGGGTGGTTCACTATCGCCCTGTCCGACGCCGGAGTCCCCTCCAGCTGGTCCATCATCACCCGAACCGTCAAGGGGGCAGAAATAGGCAGTGACCATGGAGGTGTGGCGGTGGTCTGCACATGTGGTTGGTTAGCGACTCTCGCGGGTGGTGTCATCGCGGTGGTGGAGCGGAGTGTCTGTGATGGTAAGCCCGGCGCAATGACATGTTGGGGTTCACCCTTCTGGGGAGTGGTAACAGGATTGAGACAGACTCTTGGAGCGGCGATGGGTTGGGTACCAGACATTAAGTATTTCGGTACGATTGGCATAACACTTGGCATAACGGTTGGCAGCATGCCACTTTTGCCAGTCGTAGTGGGAGTTGTCATGCTGAAAGGCGTAAAACGTCGCAGGAACTTACGATTCCGGAGAGTGATTCTTCCGGAGCCATCCACCTTGACAACGTATTGATCGAATTGTTTTACCTCAATCACGGTTCCGGTCCGGTCCCATTTTCGTGGTTCCAGGCCGGTCTGGTTCTGGATCCGGACATGGTCCCCGACGGCCAGTGGAGGTAGTTTTGTCGTGTGTTCAGAGAGTCTTTCGATCTCCCTGGCATGCCGAATGCGCAAAGCTTCCTCACGATTGTTGCGTGTTTCCCGCCAGGTGTCCGATGGCAAGTATCTGCCTGGGATGATGGGTATGAAGTCCTTGACTGGCCTCTTGAAGATGATCATGGCTGGAGACAACCTAGTGTCCTGATCCGGTGCATTCCGGTACTGGAGTATTGCACGTTGGAACCGATCAGTGTCTAGTTCACCATTGGAACCAGTGTTATCGGTGATCATTCTTTTCGATGTTTTGACTGCGATCTCGGCACGACAGTTGCTGTGTGGGAAGGCAGTGGATGACAACCGATGGTTAACGCCCCACCGACGCAAGAAGTCTTGGGTGTCATGTGCCGTGAATTCTGGCCCACAGTCAGATGCCAATTCGTCGGGGATACCATAAGTGGCGAAGTTCGACCGCAGACATTTCACTAGGCCTTGTGCCCCGCCAGTAGTTAGCTGAATGATTGGCCAATTAGAGTAACGATCAACGGTGACCAAATAACTCCGACCCTTGTGATGAAAGTAATCTGAACAAACGTACTGGAAAGGGTAGGCAGGTTCAGCTGAGGCTGTAGGTGGAGCACTTGGGTGCGATGGGGCCATCCGATTGCAGTGTGAGCAGCGATTGCGCATCTCATGAATCTGGGGAGTGATTCCAGGCCAAAAGATCGAGCTGCTGGCCCGGGTGGTCATAGCCGTGACTCCTTGGTGAGCAGCATGAAGATTCTCAAGGACAAGCTTCCGTAGCTTCGGTGGGATGATAATCCTCCCCTTGTAGACCACTATGCCATCAATAGTGTAGAGGTGTTCACGGAAGGGAAAGTATTCCAAAATGGACACAGGGAAATCGTCCCGACTGGCAGGTAGACCCTGCTCAATAGAATTGAGTAACTGCAGCATCTGAGTGTCACTTGCTGTTTCGTCCCGAACATCGTCCCAAGTGACGGACCGCACAGAATCGAGTGTCTTGATGGCTGCCATAGAAATAGCCATTTCCATGCCAGAGTCGTCATCTGTGGTCCACAGCCCAGTCAAGGTGTGCTGTCTTAGTGTAGTCGATGTGGCCACATCCATAATGGAGGAAATGTCATCCACCAGTGGCAGTCGTTCCGATGGTCTGGCACCCGACGGATGTCGTGAAATCGCATCTGGTACGCAGTGTCGTTTTCCCGGGATGTGGATAATTCGGAAACGATATGCTAGGGTCCTTTCTTTCAAGTTGGCAAGCCGCGTGTTATGGATGTCCTCTAATCGTCTGTCACCAAGAAGCTTGATTAAGGGCTTGTGATCGACGGCAATAATCAGGTTCTTGCATCCCAACACAAAATACTTTACTTTTTCCAGGCTGTCCGCCACTGCTAGAGCTTCACCCTCTATCGGAGCATAGCGCGACTCCGCTGCATGGGTGAAGCGGCCTCCAGCAAGGGTGATTTTCCAGCCATCGGGGCAGCACTGTGGGGTTTCACCAGGGCATCTGCAGTGTTTTTGGAGGAGCCAGAAGCCAATCCCATCCTTCGACCAGTCAGTTGCGAGACATGTTGTCCGTTCCTTGTCAAAGATCCGGACCCCATTTGCGACTTCAGATATGATGAGTCGTTTTGATTCTTCGAATAGGGATTGTAGTGTTGCATCCCAGTAGAAGGGGGTGCATGGTTTTAGGAGGTCCCGAAAAGGTCGCATCCTCTCGGTCATGCTGAAGCAGTATGTTACCTGATTGACTAGCCCAAACCAGGAGCGAATGTCAGTAATTGTTTTTGGTGTGGGGAAGTCCTGTATCGCTTGGAGATACCTTTGGCATGGTCGTACACTGTCCATGGTGATCTCGAATCCAGCGAATTCGACCGTGTCCTGACCAAAATGGAATTTCGTCGGATTTTGCGTAATCCCATTACGGCCGCACAGGTCGAGCCAGTTGCATGTCTGAAAAAAGCTCTCTTCCAATGTGTCGCTCCACATGATGGTATCATCAATACATTTGGACTTGTTTTTGAAGTCCGATACGATTTCGTCAAATCGTCTGGAGTATCCATCACCTGAAGCGATGTAACCTTGGGGAGTGGTGCAGTAACGGTATCGGCCCCATGGTGTGATGAACGTTGTCAGATGGCGGTCACATTCTCTGATTGGAACGCTGTGATAGCCATTCCAGGCGTCTGTTACCGTCTTTTTGGTGTTATGTGGCACCGCCATTGCTTGATGGAAGGGTGACTGGGTGTGGTGGGTCTCACGTGTGCAGTGCGCATTCAGTGGTTGCAGATCAACTGTCCTCCGTGGGGTCCCATCCTTCTTTGGACAGACGACCATTCTGCTGCACCATGTCACTGGTTCACCAATTGGCACCGGTTCCAGAACCCCTAACCTGATGTCGCGATCGATACCAGCCTTGACTTCTGCCTGCCAGTGTAAGGGGACAGGCACTGGGGTGTGCACCGCTTTTGGTGTTGCCTCGGGGTCAACCATCAGTGTGAGAGGCGGACCTTCCATGTGGGGTAGTGGCTGGTGTTCGCAGACATTGAATGTGCTGCTTTTGTAGTACTCCAGTAGCCATTTCTCCAGCCTCTCTCGGTTCTCGTCAGTGGCCGGAAATGGGATAGATGTAGGCAGTGTAGGGGGAAGCGATCTTACCGGGCAGTTACAATTTGCATCGATAACTGCTGCCACTGCGGCACCAACTGTGTTGGATTCGCCAATGGTTGGGAAGCTACTAGACACGAGGCCTAGATCGACGCATGCTTCACGACTGAGATACATGTTCCGTGTGTCAGGTGAGATGTAGCAGATTTGTCGGGTTTCAATAATGTCGCCATTGGCTGTGCGACCAGACAGGTGTAGGAGCATGGCGCCGATAATCCGGACCCTTCCACTGTTAACAGCATTCATCTTCAGGTTGACAGGTAACAGGTCTTCATTACGCAGCCCGAGTTTGTGGAAAATATTAAGTCCTGTGAGGCAGCTTTGACAGCCAGTGTCGGCCATGGCCTGGAGCCTGGCCGATTTTGGTCGGGATGACAGTGGCTGGCCGAAATGGTCATAAGATTCCTTATCGATCCGTGCTATGAGTTTTATGTACGGCTGTGGTTGAGACTTCTTCTTGGTCCAGCCAGAGAGGTGGTCAAATATATGGTGGTCGAGGTGTAGTGGAGTTGACAAGGTGGCCATGGCCCTTTTAATTTGCGGCTTCCAAATGGCCGTTTCTCGTTCCGTGACAGAGCAGAGGAGATCGTGGACCTGGCTGCTTTCATCCACATCATGAGCATCCATTGATTTGTCCGTAGGTTTGTTGTCCGCCTTTTTCGTGCCTCCCCGGCAGACATGTGCAAAATGGCCGCGAGTGGCGCATTTACTGCATGTTTTCCCGTAGGCATTGCAGAATTGACGCCTTTGGTCGATGTTCGGCTGTTTGCCATGACCAGTTTTGCCGCAATAACTACAAATGGCCGCCTGCTTGTCGGTAGTGATCAGGGCTCTTTTGTTCTTCCAGTTTTTGTATTGGCTTGCGCCATGAGCGCCTTCACTATCGAGCAAGGCATTCTGGGAACGTTTCCCTGCTTCCTTGGCCTCGACGAAAATGAGAACTTCCTCCAAGCTCATGTTCTGATTTTGATCGCCGAGAATGTCCTGTTGTATATCTTGATCGGCGAGTCCCCGACATAGGACATCGCGAACCATGTCCTTGGTGTAGTTGACATCAGTAGGGGGATTGCATGAGCATACAACAGAAAACTTGCAGATCTCGGCTTGACCAGCCAGACGGGCTGCGTAGGTACGAATTGGTTCTTCTCGGTCCTGTCGCATGTTGTGGAGGTTTACGCGGGACACCATGGTATTCTCCTCTCGGACAGCAAGGGACCGAATGGCTTGTAGTATAGCTGCCTCGTCCTTGATTTCAATGCGTGGGTTGCTGCGGTGGAGGTCACGTCGTAGGTTATCATCACAACATTCAAGGAGTTGAACGCGAACATCATTGCCGATTATCTGGGTCGCTGCCTTGTAACCATCCCATCTTCTGGTGAAATATTGCCAATCTTCGCTGGTACCGCCGGTTTGGATACGAGGACGGCTGACTTTGTCCGGTTTGGCTGGTGCAATGGACGTGTGGGTCATGGCGTGGATGGAGAGCTGGATAGCAGCAACGGCATTGTCAGTGCTGTCAGTAACGTAGACACAGCTCGGGAAGGGGCAGACTGCAGCAGGCATCTTCAGATGAGTTGATTGTTCATAAACAAGAATGTATCAATTGAATGCAGGTTTATTAGCAACAACGATGAACAATCAATCTGCAAGACAAAGAAAGCGATGGTAGATATTAGAATAAGATAATAGATACAGAATATGCAAATAACAATGTGCAGTATTACACAAGATGAGAACGCAATAGAGAACAGCACCATACAAGAGTTGTCTACTTTCCGTTTTTTGGTCAGTATGACAAGTTCTTCATTCATGGGTTCGCCAGCAGTACTAGCATCACCAAGTGCCATCTCACTGGGTTTGGGTAGCACCGGGGCGTCGGGAAGCACGGTCGGGGCGTCGGGAAGCACAGTCGTGGCGTCGGGAAGCACAGTCGGGGCTTCGGGAAGCACGGTTGGGGCTTCGGGTAGCACGGTTGGGGCTTCAGGTAGCACGGTTGGGGCTTCGGGAAGCGTAGTCGGGACCTCGGGAAGCACAGTTGGGACATCAGGAAGCACAGTCGGGGTGTCGGGAAGCACAGTCGGGGCTTCAGGTAGCACGGTTTGAGCGCCAGGAAGCACGGTTTGAGCGTCGGGGAGCACGGTCGAGGCGTGAGGAAGCACGGTCGAGGCGTGAGGAAGCACGGTCGAGGCGTGAGGAAGCACGGTCGAGGCGTGAGGAAGCACGGTCGAGGCGTGAGGAAGCACGGTCGAGGCGTGAGGAAGCACGGTCGAGGCATGAGGAAGCACGGTCGGGGTGTTTTCTTTTTTTACAGCCCACATTGGTGTGTCCCAATTTGCCGCACTTCGTACAAGATGCTTTGGGACAAAACCTTTTAACGTGTCCGAAGGCTCCACAAAGGAAGCACGTTATGGTGCCTGACGAAGCGTACATTTGATATTGACGATCATTTACCGAAATTTTAAACGAGATGTTTAGTCCTGTATCGTCACCGCGATCAGGAAGCACCATGAATACTTGTTTCCGGAAACTCATAACATGTTTCATTCGTTCATCCCGACATCCCAGGGGAATCATCGAGATTCGGGAAACAACAGTTCCATACCGGGTCAGAACAGCCATTAACTTATCATCTGTGATAAACGGAGCGACATTTGAAATAATAACTTTAATCGCCGGTGTGTCCATCGGGGAAACCATGACGAACTGCCCACCTTTCAATGACAGACCGGTACTAACAACATCATGCACGAACTTCTCGTCCGACACGAAAACAATAAACTTTTGGTTCATCCGCGACGCGGCGCGGACATTTCCATCGCCGATAACATTCCCTGCAGCTAGGATAATGTCCTCGGTAGGAACACCTTCGGGAGGGACACACACGAAAGCATGCTTCCTTGTTAGGGTTTCAAACCCTTCCTGCCGTGCACGAACACTCGCCATAACGGCGATGTCTCACCTTTCCACCTTGACCAGGCGGAAAGGACACAAAATAAATAAAGTCGAAATGAAATAATAAATAATAAAGTTCTCACGACGCGAGTAAGGTAAACAGCACCGACGGAGCAGGTAAACTGAACCGAACGGGTCTGCTCTCACCTTTGGGCTCTTCTCTCACTCTCTCTGTCTCAAGGGAGGGAAAGGGGCACAGGTGGTAAAGAAGGACACGACAAAGGCGCGATGGGAAAGGAAGGAATGGGGGGGGGGACAACACAACACAAGCACGGAGCTACAGCACACGAACACCAGTGCACGCCATCTTGCCACGCCCAACACACGAACGGCCAGCAGGGGGCGAGAGAGGAGAGAGGAGAGAGGAGAGAGGAGAGAGGAGAGAGGAGAGAGGAGAGACTTTTGACTTTCCTTCCCCTTTATTACAAGGAAAACAAGTTTTACATGGTGAAGGATGTTTGTACAGGCATCAAAAGAAATAACCAGGAAGGAAAGGGGTAACAGAGAAGCAATACTTTAGATTTATAAAGTGATTGTTAAAACACCACCAACCATACCACATAAGGAGAGAGGAGAGAGAGAGAGAGAGAGAGAGATATATATATATATATATATATATATGACCCTGATCTAATTTCTGACATTGAGGGCCTTCATCCATTGTTGGGTGAGTATAGCAGCAGCATGTCCAAGGTAGAGTGACCTGGTCTGAAACCAAATAGGTAATCTGAGATGAGGTATTGGAGAAAAGGAAGGATTTCATATCAACATATGGATTCTATCACCTTTCTGATGATAGGAAGTAAGCTGATAAGTTTGAAGTTAAGGGGATCAGTTTTTGCACATTTTTATGTGGTGCTGTGATGTTGGCAGATTTACAAGCAGATGTAAGATAACCTCGGGCAAATGACAGGGTGAAAAGGGCAGAGAGAGGCAGTGCGACAGCAGCAAAGCAGCTTTTTTAGGACACGTCGGCTGATGCCGTCTTGTCCAGTCGCAGAGTCAGAGTTGAGGATGGAAAGAAACTTCTCCACATTCTCAGGTGCAAAAGACACAAGAGTTCGGGAACAGTTGGGTGCGACATGGAAGGATGGGTATCTTTTTGGAATGCACTGAGATTGCCCTCAGTCGGATTTGCCTTGCAGGAAGAGAAGACAAGTTGTTTCAGAGCAACTCATACATTTGAGCATGATGCACCTGAAAAATGATTTTATGATTGGAAACAATTTTGGAATTTTGGATAAGGAGTTTCATTCGGATTTGTAGTTGTTGGCCGTGCAACGCTGGTACGACTAGCTCGACTGCTGCACTCACTGGACGTGGGCTGCTGGAAACTCTTTGTTCATTGGTACTTCTGGAGGACATCCTGAGTGCATGGATCTCAGTGCTCAGATGTGCAGACGGCCGAATGGGTGGAAAGAGGACTATGTGGAGTTTGTCTTTCCTCTGCTGTGGTGTGGTTTCCGGCTCTTTCCAACCCACGACTCCAGGAGTGCCCACTGAGTACTGAGAGACCATCGTGCTCTCTTTCAGGTTCAATTGGATACAAGTTGATTGTAAGAGTCATGTGGATGTTATGTTGATGTTTAGCAAATATCATGTGGAGTTTAGCAATTAGGCAAATAAGAAGAAATATAAATAAATAAAAGTAAATAAACATTTTTAAATCGGCAAATATTTTATAACTTCTATATGGAAGAGCTTGCTATAGCTCATGGAAGAGCTTGCACATAACTGTGGATTAACATGCAGGAAAAGTGAGATTTGATTTCATCAGAACATTAATCATCACGGCATCATGAGTCCTCTTATTAGATTGGAACACCAACCAGGTCAACACAACTTGTTCACACGTAACACTTTTCAAGGCATTGCACTTCATGCTTGCGTACACTTCCAAGTAAATAAGGTGAGATGAAGTAATTCTGAGCATGGTCATTAGCAGGTGCAGCAACCGTTGATCGGACCTCAACAGGAAGGTGATATCATGTGCTGTAAAACACACTGTGTTCGTTTATTTGTAGAGAAATTGACGTTCCTGGAAGAGCCAAGTGTCAAAGGAGTGACATTGACAACCGACTGCGCAGAGGGAGTTGGCATACAAGCAAGGATGGAGAAATAGTGAAGTAATAAACAAACATGCATCATATGTAGGGACATGAGGACCACACAAGGTAACCGGTTAAGCAGATTAGGCAAGGAAAACATTAGCAGACAGTAAAAGGCTAGAATTATGGTAGATGTGGAAAGGTCTAGGTGGACAGAAGAGGATATCGAGTCAGTTAGAATAGAAATAACTTTGAATAGGGGATAACATGAGATGGTGTTGGCCATTGCCATTATAAAACAATGGAGAGAATAACATGATTGAACAGACTGAGAGGAGATTCCACTGTTGAGAGAAGAGTGGAACAAAGGAATGGAAGTGAATACTTAGCCTGGATTTGGGAGGGTGACACATTTTGGGATGCTCACTGAGAAATTGAGTGGCTTTTTTTTTCTTTTTCTTTTTTGTATACAGGATCGAGGCTCGTGAAAGAGCTAACATTTATCACACACAAAAAATCAAACAGACACACAAAGTATATAATAAGGGGAGCGGTAGACAAGATGGAGAAAGAAGGGGAAGCACACAAACACAACATTTGAGAGCGAAACATGTGGTCGAAGAACGAACAAACGAATAAGAACAACGAATAAGAACAAAGGAGGAAATGTTTTTTTTTGTTTTGTTTTTTTTGAGTTAAGATTTTAAATAAGGAAGTATGGGGTGAAAAGACTGGGAAAAACTGAGAACGAAAGTAAATGGACCACAATCGACCGCTGAGAGAAAACAAAGCCTCAAGGTAGGAAACAAGGTACTAGGCCGCAAAAAACGTGGCACGAAATAATCGACGATTTTTTATACAGGTATGAAAGATTAACACCGATAATCTTCTTAGGGACACACTATAGGTACACACACCGAAAGATAAATACGTTTCGACAAAAATACAATTGTGAACAATTACTTAACTTCGAAAACGTGGAGAGCGTGTACAGCTTCGAAAAACCGTGCCCTCGCCAACAAGATCTCGAGATTTGAATCTCGCGCGATCTCGCGAGCCTTGTGAGGGTTATGTACCTGAGAGGGCAGGTGTGGTGACATTAGAAATGAGGCGACATAAAACTGCTGGAATGGGATGGGAGAGGAGCAAGCCCCAATGCCTCATAGAGGTAATGCTAATGTTGTTCAGAGTATTAGCTTCTAACAAATGCAAGAGTGCAAGTTGAGATGCAGGAGTCCTGGCCAACAGTGGTGAACAATACTCCACTTCCCTCCATGCAGATTCCTTGAAAGCGATAAAAATTTGAGGTACGAAAGAAGGAACCTTGGTGTGCCAGGTGTGTGGCTTAGTGTTATGTGCTCCTCCCCAAACCCCAGTCACGGTGTACCTCCGAGCCCCGAAAGGAGTCACGGCAGAAAGAAGTGCTATTATGTGTGCCAATGACCAATGGTGAAACCACGCCAATCAGTTGTTACCAAAAACCATGTATTGTATTAATGTCACACAAGAATAACAACTTGCACAAGTACAATATAAATTCAATTGCACAACAAAATACCATATAATCTATGATGGTACCACCAGTTTCTTAACTCGATAACTCACGGTGCTCCACGTGAGCGAAATGTAACACCCCCAAAATCATTGTCCCGGCACCAGGCCAAAGTCGATCCACGCTCCGGTGATCACAAGAACAAGGTCGTATTGAGACCAGAACCCAGGTCGACTTACAGTCGACGCTGCCAAAGAGCCGCTGGGTGGGTGTCGAGCCGACGTCAGTCAGGCAAAAGTTCAACCAAAAGGCGACTGGGAATTCACACCTTCGGTTCACCAGACAATGACGCTGATATGAACAAGCAGCGGCTCCCCAAGCGGAAAACCACGAATTCCCAATTGAAATCCACGACACACACGCGAACCAGGTTAATGACTGGGGCACGGTGAAATGGCTGGAGCGAGGTGAAATGGCTGGCGCAAGGTGAAATGGCGGACGGGCCCGTAATGGAGGCGTACCTGCTCTCCAACAATGATTCACTTTTCGAATCAACCGCAAAACCCGTCACGCAGGTTTATCTGCCACAGCGATATCGACTCTGTCACAGGAATCCCTTTCCCGGGGAAACCAATATTCGCTCGTGACCAACGTTCACCAGCGTCTGCTCGATACCTCAAAGCAGCTCGGTCTTTGTCTCCCGACCTCACTTGCTCCGCTTTTTTCCTCCTCCTCTTCTTCTTCCTCTTCCGGTTTCTCCCGATCCATTTCGTTTTTCTTTTAAAACACTAGTTTTTACCTTTGAAGACAGTTATCTCCATTTCACTCAAACTATAACAATAATAGTACATGGGATTACAAATGCTTCCAGTGGATGAAAGCCACAGACGGAAGTGACGAATCCGTAACACTTAGACATACAGTCGTGGCCAAAAATATTGGCACCCTTGCACTTTTTTCAAATAACTCAATTTTCTCTAAAAATAAGTTGAAATTGGCAAAAGTATTTGGTCTCCACCATTCTTTATTTCACTGTTAATATTAGAGAACCTTTTTTTTTATTCAGAACTTAATATATCCTTTTAAATCAGAAAATAAAAATAAATGGCGTTGACAAAATTATTGACACCCTAGACTTAATATTTGGTATCACAGCCTTTGGACAAAATAACTAGTCAAGCGCTTCCTATAGCCATGAATGAGCTTCCTACACATCTCTTCCTAAAAGGTGCCAATAATATTGTCCGGGCCATTTTAGGATTTATGTGTGGCATAAGCTAAGATTTAGTGATTTTTTTCAGCTTTTTTTGTTTTGTTCTACTGCAAACCAAAGAAATACAAATGTGGATACCAAAATATTTTTTTAATTTCAACAATTTTCTGCAAGAAATGATGCATTATTTTAAAAAAACTGCAAGGGTGCCAATATTTTTGGCCACGACTGTATTTTAGTATTCCTTTTGGGGAGGCCTGAGAGCTCAGAAGACGTTACTTCTTTCAGTAATACTTTTGTAAGTCATCCAGTGATTTTCTGTAACTGTGTCAGAGGTAGAGCGAAAGAATGATGTAATATCACCTGTGATTATGGATTTCACAATACCTGAATAGATCTGGTGGGCAGGATGGCCGAGCGGTACTATTTTTGTACCTCTCGGCCATACTGCCTAGCCCTAGAGGATGGCCTAGAGATACCTCTAGGATGGCCTAGAGCAGGGGTTCTTAACCTTTTCTCCCCGTCAAGACCCCCAACGGATTGCCCACGATGTCCCCATAACCTCTTCGCCAGACTGTTGACTGACCAAGGCGCACCGAAGGTGCGCATAGCTAGGGGGGACTGGGGGCATGTCCCCCTATCATTTTTTGGATTTCTAGCTCCTCTGTGGTGCATTTTGAGGGGTGTTTTTACTTTAATTGCCTATTTTTTTGGATGAAAATTGGTAACTTATTACCCAGAAAATGGGCCATGTTTGGGCATCTGCACCTTATTACCAGTCCTATTAGGTTCCAGTGTGACTTCAAAATATCTCAATAGCTTCGTTTTACATGTGGATAATTAGGAACAGAACAGGAAAGAAAATCATTAGGATTTTATCCCTATATATTTCTTTGCTTGTTAACAAAGAAACAAAACAAACTAAACTAAACTAAAACATGCAAGTTTTATACAAGCGGTTTTACTAATCTAGTGAGATTGTTGCTGCTGTTTTCGTGCAATCAGAATATGGAATGGGGGCACAGATCCTGACAACGCCACTCGCATATCATCAGACACATCAAGTTGATTTCTCCACTTTGATTTCATGTTCAATAATGCAGAGAAACCTGTTTCACAGAGATACGTAGTTGTGAAGGGAACCAACACATTCATTGCCCTCTTCGCCAAGCTAGGGTAAGCTGCTATCTGCTCACACCAAAACTGCTTAAAATCCAGCCCAGCCTTTCCGAAATCAGCTTTCTTTCTTTGATCTTCTTGGAACTCGATCAAATCATCCTTCACTAAATCGTTGTCACTCATCGTAAAAATATCAAACGAGAAAGGGTTCTGGATCCAAACGGATTCCGTGCTAAGATCATCAATATCTGAGAATTAACCCTCAAAATTGGTACTTCGGACTTTCAAATGGTCCTTGACTTCTTGAAGTATTTCCCCAGGCAATGCCTTTTCATCTTCTCCATCAAGAAGGATATCGCCAAGGATTGGAAAGTTCACCATGTTTCCGCTGTCAACACGGCGACTCAAAATAGGTAATTTCTTTGTGAATACCACTAACTTTCCCCTGGCTTGAATAATGTCCACATCCCTTCCCTGCGTCGACATGTTCAAGTCATTCAGGTGACCGAAAATATCAGCCAAATATCCCAGGCTAACAATAAAATGCTCATCTTCAAAACTGTTCGCAAGAGGGGATTGTTGATGCCTGAGGAATTCGAGAATTTCTTCCCGAAGTTCCACTACACGTGCAAAAACACGACCACGAGATAGCCAACGTACCTCTGTGTGGTACAGTAAACTAGAGCTTCCAGGGAAGCAGAACTGAACTGAACTGACTGGACAACTTTAAAGTAAGTCAGTTGTCTGTACTGGATTTGACTTAAACTAGGGCATTGCCCGTACTATATCTATATCTAAAATTATATCCCCCCCCTCTATTTACATGAAATGGTTTGGTCCAAAGCGAACGGCTTGCGAGTACGGTGACAATCCCCCCCCCCCTCTATTTACATGCAATGGTTTGGTCCAAAGCGAACGGCTTCCGGAGTTTGGTAAAGAAATCGCCATCGCGTGCACAAACGCGCAGGAAAGCGAATGAATCGCAAATTCGGTTTTATTAGTTTTAAAACATAGTTTAACGCCAACATAGTTTGCAAACGTGAAATAAATGAATACGCTCTCAAATGTGCCATCCGAGGCAGAGTGTGTCCTCCACGTTCGGCACACGCGATCGTTCGCTGCTCTCTGATTGGTTGAATCGTTTTTTGGACATAGCTCGGTAAGTAATTGTCCGATTAATATGAAACCTTGAAAAGGCACATCCTCGGGTCCCCAGCAATATACCTGGCAAGTTAAAAGTATATCGGACCCGTGGTTGTCGAGAAACAGCGGTCACAGACAAACAGACGTACAGAGATTACTGGAATTATAGATATAGACTAGGGCATGCCCGTACTATATCTATATCTAAAATTATATCCCCCCCCTCTATTTACATGAAATGGTTTGGTCCAAAGCGAACGGCTTGCGAGTGGTGACAATCCCCCCCCTCTATTTACATGCAATGGTTTGGTCCAAAGCGAACGGCTTCCGGAGTTTGGTAAAGAAATCGCCATCGCGTGCACAAACGCGCAGGAAAGCGAATGAAACGCAAATTCGTTTTTATTAGTTGTAAAACATAGTTTAACGCCAACATAGTTTGCAAACGTGAAATAAATGAATACGCTCTCAAATGTGCCATCCGAGGCAGAGTGTGCCCGCCACGTTCGGCACACGCGATCGTTCGCTGCTCTCTGATTGGTTGAATCGTTTTTTGGACATAGCTCGGTAAGTAATTGTCCGATTAATATGAAACCTTGAAAAGGCACATCCTCGGGTCCCCAGCAATATACCTGGCAAGTTAAAAGTATATCGGACCCGTGGTTGTCGAGAAACAGCGGTCACAGACAAACGTACAGACAGAGATTACTGGAATTATAGATAGATGAAAAGCCAACAACCTTGTGTCATAATTTTAAGGTCCTTGTATCCTTATACTGGTCCTTGTTTTACAATTGATACAATGTTACACTTTGCAACAATGTTGCAGAAATATAGTTGTGTAGATAAAAGGAAACGGGTGTAATTTGCTTTCAAAGTCACCCACCCCCACATCTTGTCCCAGTGAACATGCCCACAAAACGTCGCAAGTGCATATTTAAGTGACGTCAGAAGAAATTGCGGGGAATCCTCGTCATGAAAGTTATAGGTGTGGACGTTAAAGTCTTAACGTCGTTTCGGAGCTGAAAACAATATGGCGGCCTATGGTGGCCATTTTGTGACGGATCGGGTTGGAATGCAATAGCGACCTACCTTGTGTGGTAAGGGTTAAACATTCTAAGTTTGATCAAAATCTGTTAATATTTGTGGACGCTAGAGTGTTAACGTCGTTTTCATGACCAAAAACAAAATGGTCGCCTACGTCCGCCATTTTTCAATGGATCGGGCTGAAATGTAATACCAACCTGGTCCTTGGGGAAAGGATGCTGCAAGTCAAGTTTGATCAGAATCGGTTGATATTTGTGGACGCTGGAGTGTTAACGTCGAAAAGTTGACAGACGACAGACAACGGACGCCGGAGGGTTCAGTATGTGATGAACTCAACTGGACGGTAGTCCAGTTGAGTTAAAAACAATGTTCCGCCCCAATCTCATCACAGAATTTTTGAAATAGCCGATGATTTAATGCCCGTCCACGAATAAAGTTGAGTCTTTGTAAAATGAGGTCGTAATTGCCGATATCCGGTTCTTCACCTAATGTCCTAATGGCCTACAATCTCACGTAACGTAGGGCCTACATTACGTGGCAGCACATTGGCTCAGTGTGAACTTTGACCCGCCCTAATCGATATGTAAATGTTCTCATCGTCATGCAAATCATGCATTGTAATCGCCCGGGGCGTATAGTTCATTTATTCGAATTTTATTAGAAAATTTAATTTATATTTGTTTGAAATATAATTATACAATTATAATTTGTTTTGAAATATATATATTTATATTTGAATATATATTTATTATATATTTAAAGTTGATATTTCATTGAATTTATTACAATTTATTATTATAATTTATTACGAGTCCCATACCCCCAGATTTTGGTCCCCATACCCCCTGGGGGTATGCATGCCCCAGGTTAAGAACCCCAGGCCTGGAGGAACAGAAGTCCCATACCCCCAGATTTTGGTCCTCATACCCCCTGGGGGTATGCATGCCCCAGGTTAAGAACCCCAGGCCTGGAGGAACAGAACTCTTCTCTAAGCCGTCTGGCCTGGGTTTGAATGACGGGCCGGATATAAACCGTCATCCTGGTGTTTCCCAGGCAGGGTGATCGCCGTCCCTCAGTTGGACGTTAAACATGGCGTCCCGTCTGCAATTGGCATTAGTTGTTGGACATTAAAAATCCCACGGTGTCATTCGTAAGGAGTGAGCGAGATATCGCAGGCATCTAAAATTTATTCCAAATTCCTGCCCTGACTTCATGTGTCGGAGTGGTCACCCACCCAGGTTTGTAACTACAGCCGAAGAAACTGCTTCATGTATAGAGCATGTGTAGAGCATGTATAGAGCATGTATAGAGCATGTGTAGAGCATGTGTAGAGCATGTATAGAGCATTGTAGAGCCTGTGTAGAGTATGTATAGAGCATGTGTAGGGCATGTATAGAGCATGTGTAGAGCATGTGTAGAGCATGTGTTGAGCATGTATAGAGCATGTGTAGAGCATGTGTAGAGCATGTGTAGAGCATGTATAGAGCATGTATAGAGCATGTGTAGAGCATGTGTAGAGCATGTGTAGAGCATGTGTAGAGCATGTATAGAGCATGGTCCATGATCTGATCATAATATATCTGAATACATTGCAGGTCATGGAAGGGATTGAAATGTGACTAAAGTAACACTTCCTGATGATGATGAGCTCAGCTCTTTGAACATTCATTCATTCATTTACACTCAGAAACCTATGACCCCAAAGGTGATATGCCATTTGTGCTGAATCCAGGTAATGCTATCCCTGATGTCTCCAGATGCTATCATGATAACTCTAAAATCGAGTTATAATGGGGGGAATGATACATTAACCTTCTTTCCTGGGTTAACCACCATGACATTATTGGCCTGCCTGCTTTTCACTATAATTGACAAAAGTGCCATCGCATTTGCAAATGTTCAAAATAGTAACGTGAAATCGATAACGACTTTCTGGACTAAAACATTCAGTGCCTTTCCTGGTGAAGCTTGTCAAAGCGTACTCGCACTTGCAATCATTTCAAGACCGTCATTGACTATAAATTATTAATCTCTCTTGATCACACACAACTCGGGCTGCCTTGGATGCTGCAAACTCTGCTGATGCCTGTCCAAGGCCAGCTGGTGAACCAATTGACTGGTACCCATGTTTTTGGCCTCGGTTCCGTTTAGGTGTATAGTTACGTTGGTGAGAGTTCCAGATCACAACCAGGATTTTTTTTTTGTTTTCTTTTTTTTGTATACTGAATCGAGGCTCGTGAAAGAGCTAACATTTACTTCACAAACAAATCAACCAGACAACAAAGGATATAAAAAGAGGGAGCGGAAGACAAGATGGGGAGAGAAGGGGAAGCACACAAACACAACATTTGAGAGCAGGGAGATGTGTGGGAGGGAGAGGGCTTGGGGGGAGGAGGCGTGGGAAGGGGGGGGGGGTGGGAGAAGTCTAAAACACAAGGACACCAAGGACTTCCAAGACAGAAGTTGGTCTTTCAAAAAAGTGTAATTGGGGTGAAATTAGCGGGGGTAGAAAAGATCAAGGTTTTGGATGGGGGAAGATAAGAGATGGTGGTGGCTGTTTTAAAGACCTGGAGGGTGGAGTGGGATTGAAGAGAGTGAGGGAGTTTGTTCCAGAGGTGGGAGAAAAGAGGAATGAAGGAGTGAAGGTGAGCAGAGAATCTTGATTTTGGCAGTTTAACCATAAGAGGGTTGCAGGCAGATCTTGTGCGACCTGTAGGAATATTTGGGGGACAGAGCCCAGAGAGAGCTGGGGGGGGGGGGGGGGCAAGGCCAGAGAGGAGTCGGTAGAAGACGGAAAGACCACCAACCTGCCTGCGGTGAGTGAGTGAGAGGCCCTTGGAGATAGCTTCATCGCGGGAGATTCCAATGATTCTGAACGCTTTGGTTTCAACAGCGTGAAGACGAGCTAGGTGTGAGGCAGGAGCACCAGCCCAGAGGGGAGAGCAGTATTCCATTGAGCTGCGGATGAAAGCCTTGTATGTGGTGAGGAGCTCAGGTGTGCCAAGGAAGGACTTCGCACGACGGAGGATGCTCAGTCGGCGACTGGCTTTGGAGGCCAGATTTGAAATGTGGTTTTCCCAGGAAAGATCATGGATGCTTGGCTGCCTCTTCTGGTTGGAGTGAACATCCAGTGTGATGCCTGTGATGGTATGCGATTACTTGCGCAAATATAAGTGTATCAGTGGTACTATAGGACCAGCTTACTATATGTTTGAAACTGATGATGGAAAAGTCTGGAATTGGCACGTTAACCAAATTCATGATGGTATTTCGGCACAGCCATCAGTGTTTATTGATTCTGAACCTGCTTCACCACCACATCAGGTTTCTGTTGAATCGGCAATGCTGGACATCCCCACGCCGACCAAGCCAGTTGGTCCAAGGTGTGTGTCTGAGTCAGTTCTGACCAGAGAAAATGCACAAGCCCTTCTACCCAGTCCACATGATGCTCAAAATGTGATGGGTTCTTATATGGTATGTCACCCCCTACCAAATCAGGAAGACTGTTTCTGTATCACCTCGTCACTCTGCTTGATCTGTACGCCTCAGAAAGTGTCCTCAGCATTTCGAGGATTTTGTCAACTCTAGCCATTTAGAGGGAACGAAGTGTGCTGTATATAGATGTATGTAGATTACTGTATGTAGATGTTTGAGCGCCGCCTGCTCGGTGGTGAACACCACACCGTCAATTCTGAACATGAATCTTCCAAACGTAGGCATTTTTTTTTGCAATATCAGGAGTGTTCATTTAATTTAAATGCAACGGCTGATCTCTTGCAATGCGTCAAAAGGTATAATTGATGGTGTCATGTGACACTGAAATTACTATGTATATGAAAAAGCATTTTAGCATTGCTGCATTAGACTTTACCTGAAGATGTGTTCATAATTGCAATGGATGTGTCTTTAGAGATTAAACAACGCTGTTGACTTTATTATTCTGTGGCTCATGGATTGACCATAACTAATATCGACACTAGAATACCCTTCTCCAGTCTGTCTGTCTGGCTGTCCGGCATCCATTCAGGGAGGGGCTTCAACCATTCAGGGAGGGGATTTACCCATTCAGGGAGGGGATTTACCCATTCAGGGAGGGGATTTACCCATTCAGGGAGGGGCTTCACCCGTTGAGGGAGGGGCTTCACCCATTTACTTCACCCATTGCCTCGTTGCCAAAAACTTCTCCACCTCGTCAGGAGAGAAGGACACAGAGTCCAGGAGCAGCTGGGTACGACTGGGTAAGGTGGGTACAGAGAGAGATGGGTTTGGGACACAAGATTTTGAGGCAAACACAGAGTTGAGGCATTCGGCTTTGTCACGCGCAGTGTCAACTGTGTAGCCGTTTGAGGTAAGGGAGGGGATGGAGGGGGAACAAACACCAGAAACAGATTTGACCAGACGCCACCAGGATTTGGAGGAAGGAGACAGGTTTGAGAGTTCTGTCTTGAGAGTAGAAAGATAGTGCTTCCTGGCACTCCTGAGGGTAGAAACACACTTGTTCCGAGCTTTGTGAAAGGAACTGAGATTTCCTTCAGTTGGATTAGCCTTCCAAGAAGCAAAGGCAAGATGTTTCAAGGCAACTGCCTCACCACAACATTCAATGTACCATGGATGGGAGGAAGGGTATGACAACTCAAGATGAGATGGGATAAATCTGTGCATGAGAGAGAGAGCAGTTTACTTTGGAAGAATTCCCAGGATAAGTCTTTGCCTGGCCGATGGTGAATCTCAGCATTGTATGTTTGTATCCTCACAAGCATTCTCTGCAGCCTCTTTGGTGATCTGTGGAGAGGCTTTGTTGCAATGATCTCCAGCGGTTTGTGATCCGATTGCACCTTCACCTGTCTCCCATACGTGTACAGATGAAACTTTTCCAAACCAAACATAACTGCAAGGAGCTGCTTCTCTATCTGTGCATACCTGGTTTCTGCATCCGATAGAGCCCTGCTGGCAAATGCTATGGAATGTCCTTCTTGGATCAGTGTAGCCCCAAGTCCAGTGTCCGAAGCATCCACCTGCAGTGTCAGCTCCTTTGATTTGTCATAGTACTTGAGCACTGGTTCGGCAGTAATCAGCCTCTTGATCTCCTGCATAACTTTCTCATGTACTTCTGACCAGCACCAGGTGACATCCTTCTGTGTCAGTCTGCGTCGGGGCTCACACTTGTCACTAAGGCCTGGAAGGAATTTGCTGAGATAGTTGACAAACCCAATGAATTGCTGTACCCCTTGCACATCAGTTGGGTTTGGCATTTGCACAACTGCTTTCACCTATTCTGGGTCTGGCTTCAGACCCTCTGAAGTGATGACATGACCAATGAAGGTCACTTCTTTGAGTTTGAATTTCACCTTTTCCTTGTTCAGCTTCAGGTCTCGCTCTCTACATCTATCCATCAATGCTCTCACCTTCCTGTCATGGTCTCGGTCTGCCTCTGCCTGTGTCTTTCCTTTCCCAAACACCAGGATGTCATCTGCTACTGACCTCACAACCTGCAAACCCTTTAGTACTTGGTTATATTTCCTCTGAAATTCTTCCGGGGCCGTCGAGAGCCCAAATGGCATCCTCAGCCATCTATATCTACCATATGGGGGTGTTGAACGTGGTCAAGTATGAACTCTCCTCATCTAGTTCAATGTGCCAGAAACCATTCTTGGCATCAAATACGCTGAACACCTTTGCCTCATTCAATTCTGTCAGTATGTCCTCAATTGTAGTCATTGGATAGTGACATCTCTTCAATCCTTGATTAAGGTCTCTTGGATCCAGACAAACTCTCAATTTCCCATTGGATTTTTCCACACACACAAGGCTGGATACCCATGGAGTCGGCAAGTCTACAGGGGCTATTATCCCTGCCTCAGTCAGCTTGTCTAATTCTGCTTTCAGCTTTCCTTTCAACGCAATTGGAATACACCTTGGTGGATGCACTACAGGCCTCTTACTCTCCTTTAGCATCAGATGGTATTTCCCTTCCAGCTTTCCAGTCCCCTCGAACACATCTGCAAATTCCTCCAGCAGCTGTCTCTTGTTGAGAGGGAAACTTTCTTCCTTTCTGGAATGTACGCTCCTCAGGTTCTCTGTGTGCACTGTTATCAACTCCATTTGCTGTGCTGTCCTGCTTCCAAGAATTGGTATGCAGTCCTCTCCAATTACTACAAATTCATTGTATTTTCTCCCATGTTTTGGATTTTTTTTATCTTGAGGTTGGATTTCCCCAGTGGGACTACCGTTGCACCATTGTACATGGATAAAACTTGGTTAGTCTTCCACAGCTTCCTGACATACTTCCTTGGAATAATAATGTTGCACTGCTGTCCTTCTACTTCCATTGTCACATAGATCTGCCTTGGGTATTTTGACTCCTCCAGGCTGTTAATTTGCTCCAAGTCCACTCTCTCTGGATCTAATGTCATGACCTTTATCTGTTCATACTCAGACATCTCACTAGAGCTGTCGTCTGCTTGATCCACAGTGTGGACTGGTCCCTCTGCATCGAGATGAGAAGTGGTTCGTCTTACCACATTTGTGGCACTTGCGTCCATACGCTGGGCACTTCTCTTTGACGAATTCATGTGCGGTTCCACAATAGCGACACTTGTGTAACTTCGAGCGAGCTTGATCATCCGATGAAGATGGTTTCTGTGTGCCATTACCTTTCCTCCTCGTGGGCATGTGATTCACTGTATTTACCGTCTGTCCATTAATGATCCCAAGCCGGTTCTTTGACAACTCTGCACGCACTTCTCCATTGTGAGGTCAATTCTCTCTCTCTCAATGCTGACTCCCTGCTTCTACAGATCACTCTATCCCGAATCAGACTGTCTTGCAAATTTCCGAAGTTGCAATTTATTGCCAGTAACTTGAGCTCTGTGAGGTATGCCTCAAAGGATTCTCCCTCTTCCTGATTCCTTGTGAAGAATCTGTAGCGATCCACCGTCTCCTTCTTGGGTGGGTTACAGTGTGTATCAAATGTCTTTAACACATTCTCAAACGTTTCCATGCTTGGCTTTATAGTCTGATACAACTCCCGCCCTTTACTGCCAACCAGATACAATAACATCTTGATCTTAGTGTTATCATCTTGAGCAGCCATGGCTAAATCGAGGTACAATAACAGCTCTTCCTTCCACCGCCTCCATGCCTGTGGTAGTGTAGTGGTTCCCGCTGAATGTACACAATCGCCTTGCACCTGCCAGGACGCGGCCAGGGCGCGATCGCCATGCCGGGCTCGTCCGGACGGGCCCAGACGCGCCTCTCCTGGGCATGCCCGGACTCGCTGTTCCCGGGCATGCCCGAACCTCCCGGGCACGCCCGGTCTCGTCTTTCCCGGGCTCGCCCAGAGCGTCCGGGCATGCCCGCTCTCGCCTTTCCAGGGCTCGCCCAGAGCGCTCGGGCACGCCCAGCCTCGATTTGCCAGGCCGCGTCCAGGACGCCCGGGCATGTCCAGACTCGCCTTTCCAGGACTCGCCCTTGACACCCGGGCATGCCCGGTCTCGGTTTTCCCGGGCAAACGCCCGGGCATAAATGTGTATATATATTGCTGCCCGATAAACGGGCTTTTCAGAATACCTGAGCTGTTTTGTTTCAATAAAGCAACTCGGACGAATTCCGTCTTTGGTCGCGTCAATTCTTTCGACTCGCGTTGGAGCGCAGTTCCTTCACTGGTGACCTACCGACATGGACACGGCAGTGACTCTTAAACTGCCTACCTTCTGGGAGGCTCACGTGGCTGTTTGGTTCGCCCAGGCGGACTCCCAGTTCGCCCTGCGAGGCATCACCGCGGACGACACCCGCTTCCACCACGTCGTGGCAGCGCTCGGTTCCGCCACCGCGGCCCGCGCCCTGAGCCTCCTCGAGCACCCGCCGGCTGCCGACAAGTATGACGCGCTGAAGACGCTCCTCCTCGACGCTTTCGCCCTCTCACCGGCGGCACGCGCACGGCGCCTGCTCGACCTGCCTGAGCTCGGCGACACGCGCCCGTCCGAGCGCATGGACTATATGCTCTCGTTGCTCGGTGAGCACTCTCCGGATTTTCTGTTCCGTGAGTTGTTCCTTCGCCAGCTGCCTCACCCGGTATGCCTCGCCCTGGCTGGCACGTCGATCACCGATCCCCGCACCCTCGCCAGGGAAGCCGATAAGATCTCCTCGGCGGGCCAACACATCGGCGCGGCTACCTGGAGCCTGCCGCCGTCCGAGGCGATGCCCACGACGCCCGAGCGCCCTGCGCGGTTGGAGGCCGAACTGCTGGTGCAACTGGCGGCCGCCACGCCGCGCCGACCGCTTCTGACACGACGGCCGGGGCCTCCACCTGACCAGGCGTGGTGTTATTACCACGCCAGGTTCGGACACAAGGCTCGGACGTGCCGACCCCCGTGCACTTTCGGCAAGTCGGGAAACGGCCGGGCTGGCGTTCATTCCCAGTCATGAGCGCCGGCCACTTGGGCAACTTGCTTTTTATTCGGGACAAAGCATCCGGGCGGCGTTTCCTTTGTGACACCGGCGCCCAACTGAGCGTCATACCCGCCTCCGAGCAGGACAGGCGGGACGCCGTTTGCGGCCCCTCTTTGGTCGCTGCTAATGGCTCGGCCATACGCACTTTTGGCCCGCGCAACGTCACCCTCTGCTTCGGCAGCCAGCGCTTTCAGTGGACCTTTGTGACCGCCTGCGTCCCTATGGCTTTGCTGGGTGCCGACTTCCTCTGCGCGCACAGGCTGCTGGTCGACGTCAAACGTCGTCGCCTTGTCAACGCCGAGACCTTCAGCTCCCTGGCGTGCACGAAGAGCAGCTCCGCGCCGACCGAACTGGCGTGCGCCCTCCCGACGGCGAATGAGTTCGCTCGCCTGCTCGCGGAATTCCCGGCCCTCACGCGGCCGACGTTTTCGGCCGACGCACTGCGGCATGGGATCGAGCACCACATACCCACTACGGGCCCGCCGGTCTACGCCAGGGCCCGCCGCCTCGATCCGGCCAAGCTCGCCGTGGCAAAGGCCGAGTTCGACGCGTTGGAGCACCTCGGCATCGTGCGGCGCTCCAATAGCGCGTGGGCCTCACCACTGCACATCGTGCCAAAGCCGGGGGGCGGATGGCGCCCGTGTGGCAACTACCGCCGCCTCAATGACGCTACCACCCCCGACAGGTACCCGATCCCGCACATCCAGGACTTTTCCGCCCGTTTGGCGGGACGGGTCATATTTTCCAAAATTGACCTGATACGGGGATACCACCAGGTACCTGTCCGGGCGGCCGACGTCCCGAAGACGGCCGTCATCACGCCGTTCGGCCTGTTCGAATTTTTGAGGATGCCGTTTTGCCTCAAGTACGCGGCCCAGGCGTTCCAGCGCTTAATGGACGGCGTGCTGCGCGACCTGCCATTTCTTTTCGTCTATCTGGACGACATCCTCGTCGCCAGCACGTCCCGCGCCGAGCACCTCCTCCACCTCTGAACACTGTTCGGTCGCCTCAGCGAGCACGGCTTAATTGTCAACCCGGCCAAATGCCACTTCGGCACGACGACCGGTGACTTTTTGGGCCACCGCATCACCAAGACCGGGGCCGTGCCGCTGCCGACCAAGGTCGAGGCCATCACCACGTTCCCACGTCCCCGTTCCATCAAGGCCCTACAAGAGTTCCTCGGCATGGTGAATTTTTATCACCGATTCGTGCCCCGCGCTGCTCAGCTCATGCGGCCCCTTTACGAGGCCCTCCGGGGCAAGCCGGCCAAGCATGACATCGTTTGGTCCGCGGCCATGGACGCGGCCTTCGCGAGCGCAAAACGGGCCCTCGCCGACGCAACGCTGCTGGCTCACCCGGTGCTCAACGCGCCCATCGCCCTCACTACGGACGCCTCCAACTACGCGGTGGGCGCCATCCATGAACAATGGGTGGACGGGGTTTGGCAGCCACTCGCTTTTTTCAGCCGGCAGCTCTGGCCGAACGAGTTAAAATACAGCACGTTTGAACGCGAGCTGCTCGGTCTATTCCTGGCCGTTCGCCATTTCCGACATCTCCTGGAGGGCCGCCCGTTCACGGCTTTCGTCGACCACAAGCCGTTGGTCTACGCAATGGCCAAAGTCACGGAGCCGTGGTCGGCCTGCCAGCAGCGCCACCTCTCCGCCGTGTCGGAATTCACCACGGACATCCGGCACGTCGCCGGCAAAGACAACGCCGTGGCCGACTGTCTTTCTCGGGCCAGCGCGAACGCGGTCCACCTCGGCGTGGACTTCGCGCTCATGGCGGCCGACCAGACCACCGACACCTCCGTGCAGGCCCTCCGGGCGGTGGACACGGGCCTCCGCCTGGCCGACATCCCCTTCGCGGGCACCGTCCTGCTCTGCGACGTCTCCCAGGGCCAGCCTCGCCCCATCGTGCCCGTTTCCTGGCAGCGCCGCATCTTCGCCTCCATCCACGGCCTTTCTCACCCGGGCCGGAAAGCTTCTCAGAAGCTGGTGTCGGCGCGTTTCGTCTGGCACGGCCTTCGACGGAACGTCCGCGACTGGGCCAACGCCTGCACGGCCTGCCAGCGGGCCAAGGTCCACCGCCACACCCAGGCCCCGCTGGCACCTTTCACCGTGCCTGCACGGCGTTTCGACCATGTCCACCTGGTGGGTCCCCTGCCCCCATTGCGGGGGTTCACCCACCTGCTCACCATGGTGGACAGGACCACCAGGTGGCCGGAGGCCGTGCCCCTCACCTCCACCACCACCACCGACGTAGCGCAGGCGTTCATCGCCACCTGGGTCGCGCGCTTCGGCGCACCGGCGGACATCTCGTCCGACCGCGGCCCACAGTTCATGTCCGAACTTTGGGGCGCGGTCGCCCGCTCGTTGGGGGTCACGCTGCACCGCACCACTGCCTACCACCCCCAAGCCAACGGGTTGTGCGAGCGGTTTCACCGCTCCATGAAGGCAGCACTCATGGCCGGCCTTCAGGACGACGGTTGGACCGACCGGCTGCCGTGGGTCCTTTTGGGCCTCCGCACGGCCCCCAAGGAGGACCTCCGGGCGTCCGCCGCCGAGCTCGTCTACGGCCAGCTGCTCCGCGTCCCGGGCGAGTTCGTGCCCGACGCTACCAGTCCCTGGTCCGCCGCACACCAGCGCTCGGACCTCCAGGAGGCCGCCCGCCGATTTGCCCCCGTGCCAACGTCCCGCCACGGTGGCCCCCAGTCCTACGTCCCCCCGGCGCTTCGCACAGCGGAGTACGTCTTTGTGCGTCATGACGCGCACTGGGGGCCACTCCGGCCGCCGTACGACGGGCCCTTCCGGGTCCTGCGACGGGGCGACAAGTCCTTCGTCGTCGACGTCGGCGGCCGGTCGGACCGGATCTCTGTGGACCGCCTCAAACCGGCGCACGTGGACGTCGACCGACCACCACGGTTGGCCCTTCCTCCGCGGCAAGGCCGCCCCCCGTCTACAGTTCCCCCCGCTCGACCACCCACCACCGGATCTGACCCCCCCCTCCCCCCACGACCCTCCAGGGGTCGCTTCGGCCGGGTCATCCGGACCCCCCTTAAATTGACCCTGCCGGTGCAGGTCGATTATGGAGGGGCGTGTGTAGCGGTTCCCGCTGAATGTACACAATCGCCTTGCACCTGCCAGGACGCGGCCAGGGCGCGATCGCCATACCGGGCTCGTCCGGACGGGCCCAGACGCGCCTCTCCTGGGCATGCCCGGACTCGCTGTTCCCGGGCACGCCCGAACCTCCCGGGCACGCCCGGTCTCGTCTTTCCCGGGCATGCCCGCTCTCGCCTTTCCAGGGCTCGCCCAGAGCGTCCGGGCATGCCCGCTCTCGCCTTTCCAGGGCTCGCCCAGAGCGCTCGGGCACGCCCAGCCTCGACTTGCCAGGCCGCGTCCAGGACGCCCGGGCATGTCCAGACTCGCCTTTCCAGGACTCGCCCTTGACACCCGGGCATGCCCGGTCTCGGTTTTCCCGGGCAAACGCCCGGGCATAAATGTGTATATATATTGCTGCCCGATAAACGGGCTTTTCAGAATACCTGAGCTGTTTTGTTTCAATAAAGCAACTCGGACGAATTCCGTCTTTGGTCGCGTCAATTCTTTCGACTCGCGTTGGAGCGCAGTTCCTTCAGTAGGTTTCTGGCCTCCATATCAAGTTGTTTCGGTGGCTTAAGCGACTCCATCATCAATTCACCTCCAACATTCAGTGTTCAAGATAAACACCTCCATTCCAGGTACTTACTCTCCAAAAAAAGGCTTTTACACCCAATTAATGAGGGGGGTAAAACCCATCCCCAGAGAGAAACGTCTACTCGAATACGAGTACCTCAGAACAAGGCCGGAGAACCTTCTCACCCTTTTGTTTGGTATCCACAGTTGACGCCACTCGAAATGATTGCTCCTACCACTTCTGACACCATGTATTATTCCTCATCTTGCTGGATAGAAGACTCATGGACAACTTGTTCGGGTTCACATACACGGAGCAACCTTTATTCCTCGGTCCGCGTCCCTCGACAAGATGGAGCTCCCTGCTCGCTCCGCCCCGACACCCGCACTCGCTCTCTAGCGCCCTCTGGCGCTATCACTCTTACATGAACAAGGAGATGAACAAGGAGAACAATGAACAATAATGAACAAGGAATGAATGTTCGATGTGTGAACAAGGAATGAATGTTCGATGTGTGAACAAGGAATGAATGTTCGATGTGTGAACAAGGAGGGGGGATTTAAAGATAGAGGAAGAGGGCGGAGAGGAAGAGGAGGAGGAGAGGAAGTGGGGAGAGGTTGGAGGGGTGGTGGAGAGAATGGGGGGAGAGTGAGGGATGGAGAGGAGGAAAGAGGAGGAAGGGGTGGCTGGAAAGGGGGAGAGAGGAGGGAGGAGTGGAGAGGCGGGAGAGGAGGGGAGAGGAGGGGAGAGGAGGAGAGAGGAGGGAGGAGTGGACAGGGGGAGAGAGGAGACAGGGGTGGAGAGAAGGAGGAGGGGGAGGCTGGAGAGGAGAGAGAGGAGGGAGGAGGGGAGAGAGGAGGAATGGGTGGAGAGGAGGAGAGAGGATGGAGGGGTCGAGAGGGGAAGAGGAGAGGGGTGGAGAGGAGAAGAGGGGAGGGGTCGAGAGGGGAAGAGGTGAGGGGTGGAGAGGAGAAGAGGTGGAGAGGGAAGAGAGGAGGGAGGGGAGAGAGGAGGGAGGGGAGAGAGGAGGGAGGGGTGGAGAGGAGGGGAGAGGAGGGAGGAGTGGAGAGGGGGAGAGAGGAGACAGGGGTGGAGAGAAGGAGGAGGAGGAGGATGGAGATGAGAGAGGAGGGGAGAGAGGAGGAATGGGTGGAGAGGAGGAGAGAGAATGGAGGGGTCGAGAGGGGAAGAGGGGAAGGTTGGAGAGGGGAAGAGGGGAAGGTTGGAGGGATGGAGAGGAGGGAGGGGGAGAATTCGGTTCGATTCTGACAACTTTGAAAATTTGACCTTTGTGACCTTGAAATGTCAAAACGAAGGTAACTGACCTTGAAATGAGATGGAAAATAATGTATAATCAGTTATGAGGTTAGTTAGCTACACAATACCGAAAATTCGGTTCGATTCCGACAACTTTGAAAATTTGACTTTTGTGACCTTCAAAGGTCAAAGGTCGAAGATTCTGAAATTTGTTGTAAAATTTGTATTTCATGATGTATGTGATAATATAAGATCATGTACGACATTTCACCCTATCAGGAAGCGAACAATGTAATAAAACCATCAGAAATCGACTTTTCTAAATTTCGTGACCTTGTGACCTTGACCTTGGGGCGAAAATGAAAAATCGAGCTCCGTGGGGCTAGACACATGGCATTGGCCTAACCAAACATCGAAACCCTGTCAGATTCCACCAACTCCCTCGGAGAATATGTAGCTTGAACTCGATTACCCCCTAAAAAGACATCTTTTTCGGGCGTGGCTCCGCCCACAATGGGTGCAATACGCCCACTCTAGGCAGGACACAACTAGATCATGATATCAACCTCCCACCCAAGTTTCATCAAGATCGGATTATATCATCGGGTAGTTATGCTGCGGACAGACACACACACACACACACACACACACACACACACACACACACACACACACACACACACACACACACACATGACGAATATAGTGGTCACTTCATAACTCGTGAACCAATTATATTGAGATTTTTTGTCACTGATCCACACATAATGCCCCATAATGTCAAAGTGGAATTTTTTCAGCAAAGATGTGTAGCGCTGCCTCCAGGTGAGAGATGGTATTACAAGTCCATGTCCCATTTGCAGGATTTCTGAACCCCACGATTTCCAATGCAGTGATGATGTGTTGGATGACGCAGCGAGAGGTATTTTGAATAAGGACAATACCGTACTTAACATTAATAACACAACGCCCTGGTCGCTCCTTCAGGGAGTGGGTACTTCTAGTATTTTGAATACAGTGATCATGTAACTCCTGCGGCGACGGTAATCGAGTCAGTGTAGATTGAGAATTTCGAGTGTATGTTCGTCAGGCAGAACACGAATTTCGAATCTTAATCCAGTCGTATGAAAGAAGGTAGAAGGTTTTTGATTGTGTTTAATCAACTGATATTATTTTCAGGAATGTAGTTGGTTACTAAAACTAAAAGACCAAATTCTCACTATCGGCGAAGAAATTGCTTGATAAACATAACGAATCGTTCAAGAAAACAATATTTTAAAAATCTGTTAAATCGTTGTATCCACTGCTTGTGATCCTCAACATTATAGTTCGCAGCTGTTTCTGGGGTGTTTTGTTGAACCTTTTTTTTTTGGTAGAAAATTCTCAGCTGATAGTGATAGTTCAGTTAAATATCCGAAGTGTTTCAATTGAGATTTATTTACAAAGCTCATCAAAATTGGGCATTAACATCAGAACAGGTGTTAAATTAAACGATTACTTCGTGTTCGTGAACACAGTCATTGACATTGAGGATGGAATGGCGGAATTCCCCTTTCGGTACGTGCGAATTGCTTCTTGTATACCATTTGATTTGATTTTCGTAATATAGTTACATTTTTTATTTCAGGAGTGTTGTTGATTTTAAACTATTAGTATTACAGTAACAGGCGATGTGGAAAACCCTTTTACTTTTAGTTTTTATGGCGGTTTAGAGGATAACAGCCTCACACTACGACTATTAGTTTAGTATTACTTCAAGTACTGTACCTCACACGAGCTGCTCTATTCTTCCTTTAAAAAATACTATTCTTTGCATATCTATTTTTGTGTCTTTTCATTTGTATTTCTCTTTTACAGTCGGGATGCAGATGAGGAAATTCCCGAGGTGTATCGGTACTAATCCTGTAAGTAAAGCTGGCCTCCCTCCTTCACCGCAAATTGGTACGAAAGCAGGGTTTTGCTTTCTTAGTTTGTTATTGGTATAAGTGCACCTATTTTGGTTCTTGTATTAAAACATGAATTATGCTTTCGAAATCTTTCCAAAGTATCTTCGGTTCGCAGATGTAATTGGCGGCAATTGCTGGAAACTTACTGTATATATGGACGACATTTTTTCTTTGTGTGCGTAAAGAGCGTGATTGTGTCACCTTGCACAAGATGAATTAAAAATTAATTTGGTCAATTTTTTTTTCCCCCAACTATGGGATTTTATTTTTTTCCCCAACTATGGGATTTTATTACCTCGATGGAGATTATGTTTTCACCCCTGTCTGTTTGTGAACAAAATATCTCAAAAAGTTGTGGACGGATTCGGACGAAATTTGGCAAAGATGTAGCGTATGTGACGAGGACGTGTAACGATTAGATTTTGGTGAAGATCCTTATTCGGATCCGGCCAGTATAATTACCTTCGCAAAAGCGGAAGGTTATGTTTTGATCGCTGTGTATTTATTTGTATGTCTGTGTGTGTGTGTGTGTTATTCGCATAACTCAAAAAGTATTCAACCGAATTGCATGAAATTTGGTGGGATGATTGGTTATTATACGGGACACATTTGATTAGATTTTGGGAGCAATCGGGTCAAAGGTCAAGGTCAAGGTCACGAAAAGGTCAAAATCGTATTTTTGTTGTTCTGTTCCCTACACTCCCATGCCAAGTACAGAACAGTAGCTGCGGCGAAGGTATGCGCTCTACCGAGTGCCCGTTCTAGTTTATCAAGTGATTCTTCACCATTTGGAGATATGGCCAAAAATGGTACATAGCAGGATATCTCAAAAAGTTGCGGACGGATTTGGGCGAAACGTTGTGGACCGGTTGGGTGTCTGACAAGGAGGATTCGATTCGATTTTGGTGAAGATCTGAATATGGTTTCGGATATGAGAATTATTTAATTTTTAAAGTGATTCTTCACCATTGAGTGATGGGGCTAAAACCAACTTATGGCAGTATATCTCAAAAAGTTATGGATGGTTTTGGACAAAACTTGTTGGACAGGTTGTGTGTGTGTGACAAGGAAGAATCGATGAAATTTTGGTGAAGATCCGGATCCGGATCCAGCTAGTATATTTTTTAGGTGATTCTTCACCATTGAGTGATATGGCCAACCAGGTGGAGGTATGCTCTCTACTGAGTGCCGTTCTAGTTCAATTAGTTAATGATTTTGAAAATATCTCATCACTTTGCCTTTGCATGGCTTTTGGTGGATGTCAATGCTTTTGATCAGTAGACGATGGTTTCTCTGCCCTGGTCGAAGTACAGTACATTAATACTCGAAGTACAGTACACCATCACCTTTAGATCAATAATAGAGGGCTTTCAGTACCCATGATGCAGTGCTCGGGCACCATATTGGTTGGCAGGCTAAACGAGTGAGGAAAGGTAAACGAGGCCAAATAATTAGTGTAACTTTCCATTGCAGTAAATCAGAATAACGAGATAAACATGCTAGATTGTAGAGCTAATGATGCTATTGTTGCCAAGAAAGTGAATACAACCAACATGGCGTGCAGGGCAATATGGGATAACTCTGAAAACCCTTTATCTCTGGGATGTGTGGCACTATTCCGGTTAACCAGTACATTATTCTATCAGAGAGTGAGCGAGACAGACAGGGTGAATATGGATCCGGACCTGAACCAAAATCTAATGAATTCGTCCTGGTCACACGCTCAACCTGTCCACCAAATTTTGCCCGAATCCGTCCATAACTTTTTGAGATATGTTTGTTCACAAACAATCAAGCAAACAGACAGGCAGACAAACAGGTGTGAAAACATAACCTACATCCACCTTCAGTGGCGGATCGCGGATACAACTAAAGTTGGGGTATCTTTTCTCAAAAGTCGCTTCGGTAACGTATGAGAGCCGACCTAGTGTGCCTCCAACACCTGATGCGTTCCAACATTTTACATTACTGAGAAATTGATGACATTTCTAACGGACGATGTTTATTCCGTTTCAGTAAATTCTGATGGAGTCCGCGTCGGTGGCGATGCGAATCGTGTCTACTTCAGAAAAGGCCCTGGATGTCCTGCCAGCTTTGCAGACTTGTCGGGAAATGCTTGATCCAAACTTTCCACAGGTACACGACTACTTCTACTACTTTAAGTGCCCTAACCATCCCACCTTGTGTTGTGAGGTCGGCCGAGCGAAGACATTGGCTCAAATTTTGGCCCTTCACCAAATTGCTTGCAGGCCTGACGTTCAATTGAAGGTGACAGGAATTTGGAATTTGTACTGGTTGGTGGTTTTAACTCGTTTAAACTTTGGGAAAGACACCATGGAATATTTTAACATCCACCAACGGCCATGGCTGCCAGACAGATCCTTACACTTAATGTGTCCATAAGCGAGAAGTTGCCTTAGACAAGTGGCTACTTCATCAAGTCTATGGTGCCCATTGCCTGTCTGGTGGTAGTGCACTCACCTCCACATTGTGTGGGCTCGATTCTAATCCTTGCAGAAGAGGATCTGCCTCGTGTTGTATTGATGTTTCCCGGGAAGTCCTTTCTGATAAGTTATTAAGCCCACCCTGTCTGCTTGCACATACTTGCTGACATTGACTATGCCACTGTATCTTATTAAAAGAGTGGGTTATTGTGTGCCAGTCCCCTGGGATGCTTTTGGTGTTTTCCTTAATTTGCTTGTTTACAAAATTCATCTCAAATACTTAATGCCCATGAGAGTTCTGTATTACCTGGGTTAAAAAAAATTGCAGTATTGTTGACCCTTCCACCACTCTGTTGTATATACAGGGCAAAGAATTCCTGAAATGCAGTTACCTGCACTATGCTCACTTGCTTCTCAACAAGCTTAGCTCTGATTGGCTCTTTGGCCTGAGCCATGAGCAAGAAGTCTTACTTTTTGATGAAGTTTTTCTCAAAGCTCCACCTGTTCAAGCTTTCCTTGTATTGACTGAAGCATTTAAGGAAGGTAAGCGGGTTATGAAATAATCATCTACTTCCGCCACCTCCGGTGTGTGACAAGGATGAAATGATTAGATTTTGGTGAAGATCCGGATCCAGATACAAGATTTTAAAAGTGTGTCTTCACCTTTGAGAGATAGGGCCAAAAACAATATATAGCACGATATCTCAAAAAGTTGTACACAGACTTGGACAAAATTATGTGCATGATTGGGTAGGTGAGAAGAACAAGCCGATTATATTTTGGTTAAGGTCTGGATGTAGATCCGGCCTATCAGTGGGATGCAAAACATAAACTGTTCAGCCTGGCGGAAGCATGTGCTCTACCGAGTACCGTTCTAGTTTGTCTCCGCTTCTCTTCCCTCCACCACCCCCCACCCCACACATTTGTATCGTCACACACACACACACACACACACACACTTCCAATATAGCTGTGGAATAATAAACTGGCCCTAATCAGAAATCATCAAGTTAAACATCAAAACAAGAAGACTTCTTGCCATTCACAAAATGTTTTACAAAAAGAGAATGTACCTGCCAAGACGAGAGGGAGGGAGCGGCCTGATGGAACTCAACCAGGTGCACAGAGCGATGAGTGTAGGACGAGCTGAGTATGAGAAATTTTCATCAGACTATCCGATGCAATTTGTCAACAAACGAACACAGCAAACCTGAAAAAGTATCCCCAATTCACCTTGCAAAGAATTACCAAAAACAGGTGTGAATGGAAGATGCTGCACAGGAAAATGAAACGGCAACAAATACAGCCCCAGCAATTGCAAAAAAAGACAAAAGAAATGTATACAAACAAATATCAAGAAATATCCACCAATAACTGGTAGAATGACAAAAGAGCAGGAAAATTCAAAAAAGAATTGGACAGGGTGGGGATAGACAAAGAAGGCTCATTGGAATGGATAAGAAGAGGTCAGCTAAACAGATGGCAAACGAATCATAATAAATGCCCAAGATCAAGGACAACGCCAATGGATTTAAAAAGATGGTGGGACTGAGCCAGACGGACAAGTGTAGATTCTGCAAGACAGAAACAGAAAGTACTAGTCACCTGCTCTCGGGATTCAAAAAACTATTATCGGAACAACTTTACACACAAAGGCACAACAAAGTATGCAAAGTGATTTATTGGAAAATCTGCAAATATTTAAACATCCCAGGTCCAGAAAACTCATGGAAACACGAACCAAGGGCAATCATTGACAATGAGGACATCATGCTCACGTACGACCTGATGATTCCATCGAGCGTGAACATAGAAAGCAAAGCATATCGTCTGGACATTGTGCTCTGGAACAAAAAGGAAAAGTCAGCATTGATGATTGAGATCGGTTACCCACTAATTTTGGGGTGGGGGTCACCCACCCACCCACGCAGAAATCAAGAAAATCAGAGGCCAAATACCAGGACCTCAAAAATGAGGCCAATACATCTTGGAAGCTGAAGAGCATCGAAATTGTACCAGGGATAATTAATTGGAGCAACAGGAGTGATAAAGAAGAACCTCTGACATTTAAAAAACCATCCCTGAGAATATTACCAGAAATGAACTACAACTGGAGGCAATCCGGGATTCGGTGACAATCCTGAAAATAACCCTTGGAACAAAACTCTGAAAAAGTTGAACAGCCTGGTCCATGAACAGTGATCCCTTACTGAAGAGGAGGTGGATACTTGGGTGTTGGGAGGACTCAGTTCCACCTCCTGAAACCTGCAAATGGAACGAACGACACACATACATACATACATACATACATACATACATACATACATACATACACACACATTATTAATTATTATTAATAAAGAAATAAAAATTTGAATGATGAATAAAACTATGTAAATTAAAACGAAAATAAACAAGTGTGGCATTGTTGTCTGTCAAAGCATTTTAAAATGTCCAATTTCATTTCAATGTCCAATTTTGAAATTTCGACATTTCAAACATTTAAGCACAAAAAGTGGAAAGCAAAAATGAAAAGTGTTGTCACCTCGGCGAGCGAATTGTAACTGACTCAAGGTGTTATCAAACACGCTGGGCTGGACGCGGTCTCGAGATAAGCATCGTCATGTGGTGTATCACACGTTTGGGCCATGTTGTGTGGATGCGTATGTCCGAAGCGAGCGAGCGGAAATTGGGAGGTTGTCATAATGTGAAACGAGCATGCTGAGAAACAGCGTGTGATGGGGTGGTACTCTATAGACAAATTAATCGAGAATATAGCATCTGATCTTGGTATTTACCATCACGAGCTATGTGCTCAGATGGGGGGTGGGTGCACTTACAGAAATGTAAGACAATACAGGAGGGCCTTGCCAGTCACCGGTCTTACATTCTTGAAAATCTGCAAACTAGAGTTAGGGATTTCAACGTTAACATTTGTAACCCCTTTTTGTCAAACTGTACCCTTAATTAACATGTTTTTGTACATTGTTTTTGTTCTATTTATTTTCATGAATAAGTTATTAAGAACTTGAGTGCTGTCTTCTACCGACTCCTCTCCGGCCTTGCTGCCCCTGCTCTGTCTGTGCTCTGTCCCCCAAATATTCCTGCAGGATGCACAATGTTGCCAGCAACCCTCTTCTTGTGAAACTGCTAAAATCAAGACTCTCTGCTCACCTTCACGCCTTCATTCCTCTTTCCTCCCGCCTCTGGAACAAACTCCCACATTCTCTTCAATCCCTCCCCTCCCTCCAGGTCTTTAAAACAGCTGTTCACCACCATCTATTATCTTCCCCACCCCCCCCCCCCCCCCCCCCCATCCAAAACCTTGATCTTTTCTACCCCTTGTTAAAACGCCCCAAATCCGCCTCTTTCAATCCCCAATTTCTTTCCTGAAATTCCTGGAAGTGTTAATTTGCTTTATACGGTGTACCCCTCCCTCATCCCCAGAAATTTATATTTCTTGATTTATTAAGATCATGAAACTTACCTTCAATAATACCAATGATAAACTTGATTCAATAATGTGATGTTTATGGAGATTATGATTATGGTGGCTTTGAGGAGGTTATTGTGTTGACGGCCCATGTTAGTTAGGTGAATAAATGTGGAAAATAGTTCGCCAACCCACGATTATTCGAGCACATGGACCACAATCCGCAAACCTTGCCTCAATTATTTAATTGTGATCGAGTGAATCTGCGAAGGAGAAACGCACCGACAACAAGGCCCTCCTGTATATCTATCAATTTTAACTGGGTAAATCAAATGGCAATGCATGCACTGTTCATCTAAAGGAAATATACAAAGCATTAAAAACAAAACATATGGATAAACATTTTAAAATTCGCTTTATTACTTTTTAACTCAACTGGACTGCCGTCCACTTGAGTTCATCACATGCTGAACCCTTCGTCGTCGTCGTCGTCGTCGTCTGTCGTCTGTCGTCCGTTAACTTTTCGACGTTAACACTCCAGCGTCCACAAATATCATCCGATTCTGATCAAACTTGACATGCAGCATCCTTACCCCAAGGACCAGGTTGGTATTGCATTTCAGCCCGATCCATTGAAAAATGGCGGACTTAGGCGACCATTTTGTTTTTGGTCATGAAAACGACGTTACACTCTCGCGTCCACAAATATTAACATATTTTGATCAAACTTAGAATGTTTAACCCTTACCACACAAGGTAGGTTGCTATTGCATTCCAAGCCGATCCGTCACAAAATGGCCGCAATAGGCCGCCATGTTGTTTTCAGCTCCGAAACGACGTTAAGACTTTAACGTCCACACAGACAACTGACCTACTTTAAAGTTGTCCAGTCAGTTCAGTTTAGTTCTGCTTCCCTGGAAGCTCTAGTTTAGTTATTTATTTTACAGGGGATAAGGCTCATCCCGAGTCTAAGACCCTTACACAAATAACATCTAATGCTCTAGGAGTCT
This sequence comes from Myxine glutinosa, assembly GCF_964187855.1. Lineage (NCBI taxonomy): Eukaryota > Metazoa > Chordata > Myxini > Myxiniformes > Myxinidae > Myxine > Myxine glutinosa. The sequence continues at coordinate 116,315,123 of NC_136271.1, forward strand.
GTGAGTAGAAATCATGCACGCGCACACATGCAGAAAGATGCATTGGATGAGTTCAGCAAAAAAAATCAGCCACTGACCTTGGGGGAAATTGATCTGGTGCATTCTGGGTACTGGGATGCCATCTTTGTGACATCGCTTTTCTCTCTGCAGTCAGTGAGGCAATTAAGAAACTTCCCTCTTCCCATGGGATACTGAGCAACAGGTCACTGGCCTCCCAGGCTCTTTATTTATTTTACTTTTCCAAGCTGAAGTGATGATGAGCAGATTCATTATTTTATTTTTTTTGAAATCTGACTTGTGTTTTACTTGAACTAGTCTATTGTACATTTTGACGAGCTGACATAATGCCATCCTTTGTAGAAATCACAAGCCAATCAGATCTCCGTCTTGAGCGCTGTTTGTCTCTGGTTGCTCACTTGATTTCATTTCGCCTTGTTGACCTCCTGAGCTGCTGCTGCGAGGTGACTTTTTTATTTATTTATATAGTGCTAATGGTTTTATTATTGTACTTTTCAACTTAAATGGTAATCCTTTAACTGTAAAGTAAACATTGACCTATTTGTATTTGAAAATAGGAAATATTTAAAGCCTCGGCATTATATTTTTATGCATTGAGGTGAGGGCTGGAGGTATTGTTTTCAGTTCAAAAGTTCAGAGATCTAAGGGAATGTGCCCTTTAAGCCTCCTATAGGATAGGGGAAAGCTTGTAGCTGTTGTCTGGTTTGTTTTTCCAATTCGTGCCCCCCAAATTTTAATGGTACTGCGGAGTTTCTTAGACCCCTTTGGAGTATTCTCCTCTTTGTCTATGGCTTCCTTGGTATGGTCTGCTGGTGCCATGTCTCATGTATAGTTCAAATATAGTTCAGAAAGATTGTACAAGGGGATAAGCACTAATTGTAATAACTTTTTGACTGTGCGTTTTTGTCCCCCGTCGCACCGCGGAGCGAAAGGGGGACTATGGTTTTCCCGTGCGTGCGGGCGTGCGTGTTGCGTGCGTAAGCGAAGGACCGCATTCAAATTTGGAGTGTGGGTGCAACCCATGTCAAAATCCAAGATGTCCGCCACCATGTATGTCTGATGCCATGTATGTCTGAACCTTGAGCGGAATATCTTGAAAAATAAGCGAAGTACCAACTGCTAATCTGGTGTGGGTGTATCTAGGCATAAGGAACAACCCTATTGAAAATGGGGTCGCCACGTCAATATCCAAGATGGCCGCCGCGATGTATGTCAACCTTGTGAGCTGAATATCTTGAAAAATAAGCGAAGTACCAACGTCTAATCTGGTGTGTGGGTGTATCTACGCATAAGGAAGAACGCTATTGAAAATTGGGTCGCCACGTCAAAATCCAAGATGGCCGCCTCCATGTATGTCTGAACCTTGTGAGCGAAATATCATATCATAGCATGTTTTCTGCATCTTCCACTTTGTCAACTCGCATCACTTCCCCGACGGGGGACCTAGGCGTAACGCTTGTTTTTCATTCATTATTGTGCTTGTATAAATGTGTCTCTTTTGATAATCGCCCATTGTCAATATTTGCTTCTTGGGTAAATGGTTTGTTTCCATCCTGCCAGTTTCGTCTCATTTTCGATTGACTTGATTAAGTGTGTAATAGTCTAGATCAGTGTTTCTCAAATGGTGGGTCATGACCCCCAAGGGGGTCGCAATTTGGTTTCCGCGAGGAGTCGCGAGCTATCTGCACGAAGTAGTTACACAAGTTCGAGTGATATGCCCAACGACTTATGTGAACTTGCATTCTCAAGGTTAGTAATGATCAAAACTAAAGCCAGAAACAGGCTGATAGATGTCAAAAGCGAGCTAAAATGTTCACTTGGTACAACTAGTGGCCAAATGTTACATGTGTGCAAAAAGCAAATATAAATGGCTCAGATTCCATCCTTTTTGTTACTCTTGTAGTCAGGATTGGCACTAATGGGCCCAACCAAATCCCCACTTGAGTTTAAAAAATAAAAATAAAACTCCAACTGGAATAAACGCATCAACTGTTTTTTTTCTTTCTTTTTTCTTCAAATTCCCGATCACTGTTTTTTTTATTTTTTTTTATTTAACCCTTGTAAGGATAACAGGGGGTTGAGGTGACCCTGGCTGAGAAACACTGGCCGAGGTAGCTTGGAAGTTCTGCCCCACTGATTGGCCCCTTCATTTAGCCGGTACGTACTTGACAGTTCTGCTCAACCGTACCTGATTAAATAGACACGTATGCATTGAGGGTACGTGCCCCAATTGACATCGCCAACCCTCCGGAAAGGTAACGCGTTTCGTAGAAGAGCAAGGACCCTGCCAGGTTTGGTGGTATCAGTTGGTGTTTGTGGTTGACTAACAACCCGCCGGTCAGCAGCGTTATCCGTGGCTGGTGGCCTCGGGGCCAGAGTTCGGGAGGATTCTGAGAAGCCTCCTCGTGGTAAACCCCGGGTCCGTAACAGTATTTTGGTTTTTTTTGCATACAACGTCGAGGCTCGTGGAAATGCCAGAATGCAGAACGGACCAGGATGCAACAGAACAAAAGGAACAGCAGATAGAGAAGGGGGAAACATGAACAGCATTTTTTGAGAGCCAACGTAATGCGAGTGAAACGATGAGGAGGCTTAAAGAAGACATTATGATTATACAATCATACAAGCGTATAATATCGAGCAATTGGAATTGGCCTCAAAAATATGTAAAGCTCCGTCAAACCTGCAATAACGTAACATGAGCGTCGTGGCATCCGACACATTCTTCCTATTGTAATCTTTTATTTTTTTACCACGTGCATGTGAAGGGCAAAGCGGGTTTTAACAATTGATTCACTCTGTCTGCCTGTCTGTTTGTGTACAGACGTCAGTCTGTGATCGAGAAACCGTTTTTTTTTTTTTTTTTTTTTTTTTGGAGACAAGATCGAGGCTCGTGAAAGAGCTAACATTCATCACACAAAAAGTCAAATCGACACATAAAACACAAAATAAGGGGAGTGGTTTTGGATGGGGGGGAAGATAATAGATGGTGGTGAACAGCTATTTTGGAGCTGGATGGAGGAGTGGGATTGAAGGGAGTGGGGGAGTTTGTTCCAGAGGCGGGAGAAAAGGGGAATGAAAGAGTGAAGGTGAGCAGAGCCTAGATTTTGGCAGTTTAACCATAAGAGGGTTGCTGGCAGATCTTGTGCGACCTGTAGGAATATTTGGGGGACAGAGCACAGAGAGAGCTGGGGGAGCAAGGCCAGAGAGGAGTCGGCAGAAGACAGAAAGACCACCAACCTGCCTGCGGTGAGTGAGTGAAAGGCCCTCGAAATTAGCTTCATCGCAGGAGATTCCAATGATTCTGAAAGCTTTGGTTTCAACAGCGTGAAGCCGAGCTAGGTGTGAGGCAGGAGCACCGGCCCAGAGGGGGGAACATTATTCAATTGAGCTGCGGATGAAAGCCTTGTATGTGGTGAGGAACTCAGGTGTGCCAAGGAAGGACTTCACACGATGCAGGATGCCCAGTCGGCGACTGGCTTTGGAGGCCAGCTTGGAAATGTGGTTTTCCCAAGAAAGATCATGGCAGATAGTGAGACCCAAAAGCTTGAACGACAGAACTTCTTGGAGAGGATTGTTGAGAAAGTAGATGGGAGGGGTTTTCCAGTCGGTCTTTTCGGAGAGACTTAGTAAGAGTGTCAGATTTGTCAGGATTGAAAGACATGTTCCACGTGTTTGACCAGTCTGTGATTTTGTCCAGGTCTGCAGAGAGTGAGGAAGCTGCAGACTGCCGATCTGAGGGATGAGGGATGGAGCGGCAGAGAGTGGAGTCATCAGCAAAGAGATAGAGGATTTCCAGAGAGTCGGAGAGATCATTGATGAAGACCAGAAATAGCACAGGGCCCAGAACACTGCCTTGGGGAACTCCAGCCTGAACAGGAAGAAGAGATGAGAGAAACCCATTCAGGGCCACACGTTGACTACAACTAGAGAGGAGGTCCGCCAGCCATGCGTGGAGATTTCCATGGATACCAAAAGAGGAGAGTTTGGTGAGCAGAGCGGGGTGCCAGACCGTATCGAAGGCACGTGATATGTCAAGGGAGACAGCTCTGATTTCCTGTTTGGCATTGAGGACCTCCATCCATTGTTGTGACAGCAAAAGCAACATGTCCAGAGTAGAATGACCTGGTCTGAATCCAAATTGATGATCAGAGATCAAGCCATTGGAGAAGAGGAAGGATTTGATATCCGAGGCAATTATGGATTCCATGACTTTGCTGATACTTGGGAGCAGGCTGATTGGTCTGTCGTTGCAAGGATCTGTTTTTGCACATTTTTTGTGTAAAGCGGTAATGCTTGCTGATTTCCAAGATGCTGGCAGATGACCTTGAGCAAAAGAAGGTGAAAATAACAGAAGGTGAGATAGAGCGGAAGAGCAGGATTTTAGGACCCTTGGGCTGATGCCGTCTGGTCCAGTTGCAGAATCAGAGTCTAGATTTGACAAAAACTTCTCCACCTTGTCAGGAGAGAAGGGCACAGAGTCCAGGAGCAGTTGGTTTCGACTGGGTAAGGTGGGAACATAGAGAGATGGGTTTGGGACACAAGATTTTGAGGCAAACACAGAGTTGAGGCATTCGACTTTGTCATGTGCGGTGTCAACTGTGTAGCCCTTTGAGGTGAGGGAGGGGATGGAGGCGGAACAAACACCAGAAACGGATTTGACCAGATGCCACCAGGATTTGGAGGAAGGTGACAGGTTTGAGAGTTCATTCTTGAGTGTGGAGAGATAGTGCTTCCTGGCACACCTGAGGGTAGACACACACTTGTTCCGAGCTTGGTGGAAGGAACTGAGATTGCCTTCAGTTGGATTTGCCTTCCAAGAGGCAAAGGCAAGTTGTTTCAGGGCAACTGCTTTACCACAAGATTCAGTGTACCATGGACGGGAGGAAGGGTAAGATAACTGAAGACGAGATGGGATAAATCTGTGCACGAGAGAGAGAGAGCAGTTTGCTTTGGAAGAATTCCCAGTAAGAATTGATGTCGGGGCAGTAGAGATGGGAGACCAGTCCAGATGATTGATGGCTGCTTGCAGACCGTGCCAGTCAGCCTGAGTGAAATGCCAGACTCGTCGGCGCTAAGGAGGCTCTCTAAGAATGGCTGGAGAGAATCAAATAATTAAATTAATTTCATTTTAATTCTACATTTTGAACACTGGAGAACATGAATCGGAACACGAACCTGCAGCTTAGCAGTACATTGGATCTGAATTTAGCAAACAGTACGAAGTCCCATCCCAAATGCACATGCACTCCGTGAAATAATTATTTTACTCTGGCAGCGAAACAATATTGAAAGTCGTTCCAAACAGGAAACTGTGTTTTTAGGTACGTCATAAAGGACACAAACAACGGGCACAAATAACTAATGTAACATGTTAAATGTCTTGTGGTGAGGCAGTTGCCCTGAAACAACTTGCCTTCACCTCCTGGAAGGCAAATCCAATGGAAGGCAATCTCATTTCCGTTCACAAAGCCCGGAACAAGTGTGGCTACGCTCAGGAGAGCCAGGAAGTACAATCTCTCTACTGTCAAGACTGAACTCTCAAACCTGTCTCCCTCTTACAAATCCTGGTTGCATCTAGTCAAATCTGTTTCTGGTGTTTGCTCCCCCTCCATCCCCTCCATTACCTCAAACAGCCACACAGCTTACTCCGCACGTGAAAAAGCCGAATGCCTCAACTCTGTGTTTGCCTCAAAATATTGTGTCCGAAACACGTCTCTCTCTCTGTACCCACCGTACCCAGTCCTACCCTGCTGCTCCTGGACTCTGTGTCCTTCTCTCCGAACAAGGTGGAGAAGTTTGTCAATCCTTGACTCTGATTCTGCAACTGGACCAGATGGCATCAGCCCACGGGTCCTAAAATCCTGCTCTGCCTCTCTTTCACACCGTCTCTCTGTTCTCTTCACCCTCTCTTTTGCTCAAGGTCATCTGCTATCAGCTTGGAAATCAGCCAACATTACCGCTTTACACAAAAAAGGTGCAAAAACAGATCCTTGCAACTACAGACCTATCAGCCTGCTCCCAATTATCAGCAAAGTCATGGAATCCATCATTGCTTCGGATATCAAATCCTTCCTCTTCTACAATGGTTTGATCTCTGATCATCAATTTGATTTCAGACCAGGTCACTCTACTCTGTACATGCTGCTTCTGCTGTCCCAACAATGGATGGGGGTCCTCAGTGTCAAACAGGAAATCAGAGCTGTCTCCCTTGATACGTCACGTACCTTCAATATGGTCTGGCACCCCGCTCTGCTTGCCAAACTTTCCTCATATGGTATCCATAGAAATCTCCACGCATGGCTTGTGGACTTCCTCTCTGGTCGTCGTAGTCAACGTGTGGCCCTGAATGGATTTCTCTCATCTCCACTTCCTGTTCTCGCTGGAGTTCCCCAAAGCAGTGTTCTGGGCCCTGTGCTTTTTCTGGTCTTCATCAATGATCTCTCTGGAAAATCCTCTCTATCTCTTTGCTGATGACTCCACTCTCTGCCGCTCCATACCTCATCCCTCAGATCGGCAGGCTGCAGCCTCCTCACTCTCTGCAGACCTGGACAAAATCAGACTCATCAATCAAGTGGAACAAGTCTTTCAATCCTGACAAATCTCACACTCTCACAATGTCTCCAAAAAAATAGTCTGGACAACCCTCCCATTTACTTACTCAACAATCCTCTCCAATAAGTTCTGTCTATCTGCTATCTATCTGCCATGATCTTTCCTGGGAAAACCACATTACCAAGCTGGCCTCCAGGGCCAGTCACCGACTGGGCATCCTCTGTCGTGCGAAGTCCTGCCTTGGCACACCTGAGCTCCTCACCACATACAAGGCTTTCATCCGCAGCTCAATGGAATACTGCTCTCCCCTCTGGGCCTCGCACCTAGCTCTGCTTCACGCTGTTGAAACCAAAGCTTTTTTTTTCCTTTTTTTTATTCTTCTTTTTGTATACAGAGTCGAGGCTCGTGAAAGAGCTAACATTTATTTCACAAACAAATCAACCAGACAAACATTTATCAAACAAACAAATCAATACAAACAAGCAAACAAAGTATATAAAAAGGGGAGCGGTTGACAAGATGGGGAGAGAAGGGGAGGAAGCACACAAACACAACATTTGAGAGCAGGGACATCGGGAGATGTGTGGGAGGGAGAGGGCCTGGGGGGGGGGGGGGCAGGATAGGTATAAAACGCAAGGACACCAAGGACTTCCAGGACAGAAGTCGGCACCTCAACAAGTGGATTTGGGGTGAAATTAGCGTAGGTAGAATAAATTGGAATCTCCCGCGATGAAGCTAACTCTGAGGGCCTTTCACGCATTCACGGCAGGCAGGTTGGTAGTCTTTCTGTCTTCTACCGACTCCTCTCCGGCCTAGCTCCCCCCGGCCTGTCTGTGCTCTGTCTCCCAAATATTCTGACAGGTTGTACAAGATCTGCCAGCAACCCTCTTTTGGTGAAACTGCCAAAATTAAGACTCTCTGCTCACTTTCACTCTTTCATGCCTCTTTTCTCCCGCCTGTGGAACAAACTCCCTCACTCTCTTCAATCCCACCCCTCCCTCCAGGTCTTTAAAACAGCTGTTCAACACCATCTCTTATTTTCCCCCATCCAAAACCTTAATCTTTTCTATCCCCGTTAATTCACCCCAGATCCACTTTTTTGAAATACCAACTTCTTTCCTGCAAGTCCTTGCAGCGTCCATGTGTTTTATACCTCTCGCAGCCCCCACCGCCCTTCCCACGCCTCCTCCGCCGAAGCCCTCTCCCTCCCACAGATCTCCCGATGTCCCTGCTCTCAAATGTTGTACTTGGGTGATTCCCCCTCTCTCCCCATCTTGTCTCCCGCTCCCTTTATTATGTTTTTTGTGTCGGTTTTTTTTTTTTTGTGATTGTTAGCTCTTGCACGAGCCTTGATATTGGACACAAAATGAAGGTGGAAAAGTCTGATTTAATGCAATTTTATTCCAGGCTACAAAGCGACAAAAGGTGAAAGTTTTGAAAGGGGGTGTAGACTTTCTATAGGCACTGTATATATATATATATATATATATATATATATATATATATATATATAGATATATATATATATATATATATATATATTGTTGCGAATATGGAATTTGACCTCCATATCCGCTTGTAAATATTCCCCTATCTTCTCCGATACTCCCCAACTCTCCCCTTACCCCATTCCCTAGTCCCATTGTCTGTAAACAACACCCATTAGAGCCGATCTTCCCCTTCATTCCCCCATTAAATGTCGTGCCCAGGTCCCCCGCACCACACGTAGACAATTATAGGACATCTTGCTAGTTATTCTTAATCTATGTCAGTTAAGGACTTGTTTCCATTAATTATGACTCTTCGTTGCACCAGAATGTGATGATATGGCACCAGTAGGAGTTTAGGACCTTCCCATACCTCCCCGCATCTCTTCCCATCATCTCAAGCTCCAACAACAACCACAACAACAGCGGCTTTGCGTCCTCACTCCGGCTCGGTTGGCCGCCATTGAACATGTGCTCGACGGGGTTACCCAGAAGGGGGCTCCCTGTCGGCCCCTCGTCAAGGGCGGAGCCGGTAACCCCCGCACCCAATGAGAAGCCATGGGCCGATGCCATATGGGGCGGAGCTAACGAGCGAGGGCGTGACTCCCCGCCGGATATACGCGGCCCCGCGCCGGACGTGACGTCAGATGCGCCCCGAGCTTGGAAGGACAAGACGCCACCCTCCCGAGCGCTGAGCGACCTCCCCGGCATCTCCACCAAAGTCGCGACCCACGAGCGCTGAGCGACCTCCCCGGCATCTCCACCAAAGTCGCGACCCACGAGCGCTGAGCGACCTCCCCGCATCTGCTGGACACCAACGTACGCGATTCTGTCCCTGAGCCAGGTGCACCTGAGCCATCGACTGCCGCTTTCCTGGCCATCAAACCCCGTGTGAGTGAGCCTTGTCCCGTTTATCTGTGGTCTGTCTAGGGTTAATATAAGAGTGTGTTTAAGTGCCCACCTTCCTATGTTTCCCTCTTGTCCTTGTAATCTAACCTTTTTCCGTACGAATATACTTGAGAACTGAACCCCTGGTGTCGTATTGTGTCATTATAACCCAGCCGCGTGTCTTCTCTTTCCTATTGAGCCAGCGTAGCGCGATTAGTCAACATTCGGGCACAATCGGGTAACTTGTACGGATACGGCGGCCATCCCGCTCGGCCCACCATACCATCAAAGTCGTATCTGTAACAATTGGTGTCGAGGAGTGGAATTCGAACCCGGGACTAAATTAGTTAGGCCCAAATTTTGGGAGGGAAAATCGATTCGGAGCGCGTTTCCCGCGCGAAATTATAACGGCGAAATTTCAATTTGTTTTACGAAAATAAAAAAAAATAAAAACCGAGTTTTGAAAGTCGCGCTATGGCGGATCAAGACGGCTGGGGTCCGGTAAAGGAGAGTGAGGTAGGGTCGATCCAGGACCAAAATGAGGGACAGGAGGAGAGCGAAGCAGTGAGGGCGGCAGGTTCGCAAAATAGCGCCGTCACGCACGAAGTAGCGGGCGCGCAAAATGGCGCGCTCGCTCACGTGGTTGAAGGGTCCCAAAATAGCGGCGCCGCGGAGGGCGAGCCTGCGGTGGCGGCTGGGGACGCTGGGCAAACCGGGTTTGACCTCAGATTATTCTTGACCCAACTGAATGCAAAAATGGATAGGATGGAGGGCCAAATGAGGGTTGATAGTGGGCGAATAGAGGGCCAAATGGGGGTAATGGGGAACCGGATGGATGCTCAGGGTGAGCGATTAGAGGGCCAAATGGGGGTAATGAGGGACGAAGCGAGGGGTACTGGTGAGGGGTTAGACAAGAAATTTGGGAAGTTAGACAATAATTTTGAGGAGTTAGACAAGAAATTTGGGAAGTTAGACAATAATTTTGAGGAGTTAGACAAGAAATTTGGGAAGTTAGACAATAATTTTGAGGGGTTAGACAACGGGATAAAAGAGGTGAGAAATGGGTTAATGGGGGTAGAAAACAGAATGGCCGCTCAAGAGAATCAAATGGAAGGGATGCAAAAAGGGTTAGAGGGGTTAGAAAACAGTATGGAAGGCAAATTGAGGGACATGAGGGACCAAGCGGAAAGGGAAGTTAAACAAATGGAGCAGCAGATAGAGGGGGTCAGAATGGGGGTAGAAACCAAACTGGATGCTCACAGGGAGGAAATGGAGCAGATGAGGGTGGCATCTGGGCAGGAGATGCAAGTGATGGGAGAGGAGATCAGAAGAGGAGTGAGTGAGGAGGTCGGAGGAGTGCGCGAGGAGGTGAGGCACTGTGAGGAGCACATGGAAAAGGAGGTGAGAAAGGGGACTGTAAAGTTACAAGGGGGCATAGAGGACCTGACGCAGGAGGTGGAACAGCTGACGGAGGGACAAAAAGGACTAACGGAGCAGGTTCAAAGGAACACTGCAGTATTAGGAGGTTTAAAAGCGACACAAAACGACATAAAAAACGACTTAATAGCGACAAAGAGGGAATGTCAGATAGTACGTGAGGGACTGACAACGAGGTTGGACGAGGTGGTAGAGGTAATGGAGACGAAGGACCGGCAGGTGAGGACGCACATGGAAACGGTCAAGGTAGCCTTGGAGGACGAGCTTGAGGAGACGTACCGGGGAATAAAAGAGGTGAAGCAGAAATTAGAAGAAGTGGAAGAAGGGGTGAGCGAAATTAAGAAGCGACGGAGAGAGGATAACAAAGAGATAAAGGAGGAAGTAAAAGAATTGGTCCAAAGTCTGTGTTTGGATCGTGATGATGTGCTCATTAACCGGATGAGGGATTCGCAGGTGATGGAGGAGAAGCGAAGAGGAAGAGGACCCGGTGTAAGTGGTGACCAATATGGTCGTGCGTATGATGCGCCAGGGGATTTAAGAAGCTTGGGGATTGGTTTGGATCCGGGTGTTCGTGAAAGGCCGTTGGTAAAGTGTGCGACAGGTCTGGTGTGCGAAAAAGGAGGTGTGCAAGAAAGTCCGACTCTGGGGTGTGTGAGGAAAAAGTGCGTGCCAAGGAGTGAGTGTGCTGGCGAGAGTGAGTCGGTCGTAGCGCGTGTGCGAGGGAGCACATGGAAGCGCGGTGTGGTGAGTGTTACAGAGGGTGTAACGGGAGAGTGTGCGCGAGGAAGGTGTGTGACGGACAGGTGCATGGGGAAAGAGTGCGCTGTCAAAGGCAAGGAAGAATGCACACCTGTGGTGAGTGTTACAGAGGGTGTAACGGGAGAGTGTGCGCGAGAAAGGTGTGTGACGGACAGGTGCATGAGGAAAGAGTGCGCTGTCAGAAGTAAGGAAGAGTGTCCACCTGTGGTGAGTGTTACAGAGGGTGTAACGGGAGAGTGTGCGCGAGAAAGGTGTGTGACGGACAGGTGCATGGGGAAAGAGTGTGCTGTCAAGAGTAAGGGTGAGTGCGTTGTCACGAGTGGAGGTGAAAGTAGTGAGAGTGACATGGAGCGTGAGTTAGTTGTGACAGGTGAGCGAGGATGTACACCTGGGATGGAAGGATGCACACCTGGAATGGTAGAGCGTGAGTGGGAATGCACGCTGGAGTTGGTGGTGAGGCACGTGGTTGGGTGTGCGAATGAGAGCACACCTGTGATTGTCACAGAGGAGGTGACAGAGGAGGGGGCGCGAAGAGGTGTATTGGTGAGGTGTGCTACCAACGAGTGTGTGCCAAAGTGTTCGGTGGTCAGGTGTGTGACCAAGGCTGTGAGTGGAATGAGGGTACCTGGGTGTGTAAGGAAAGGTACGAGGAGCATGGGCACGGCTGGAGGTGTGAGCAAGGAACGGGCTGCGGGGTGTAAGCGTCCAGGTGAAGCATCGACGTTAGACGGGATAGAGTTTAGAACGACTTATAGTCGAATCGGGCCCTCGGTGCGTGCTGGGCCTCGCTTTGAACGGCCGCGTCCAGGCTCCACTAGGCGGAGCTGGCAGCCCGATAGGAAGGGTCGTTATGGCGACCACGTTTTGTTGAGACGTGCCGGCAGGTCGAGATCGGGACATTGGATGGCTCCACGCCGAGGTGATGCGTGGGATCTCGGCCCGGGTACGCCCCCGTCCCTGCCCCGAATGCGGGACGCACCCAGCCGCTGGCACAGAACAACCAGCATTCATGGCTTGGCTTTACGAAGCCGGGCTTTGGACAGGAATTGGCGCACCGAGAGGTATTAGTGAGTCGACTGGGTGATGAGGCTAGTGTTTTGGACCCAAAATTGGAGAAAAACAAAATTTGATGATTGGCAAGGGATTGGCAGTAGTGATTGGCAGATGATGGGTAGTGATTGGCAAATTTTTAATTTGTTGAAATTTGATGTGCAAAATTGGTAGTGAGAGACCCCCGATGTGGTGGGATGGCATCCCTGCCACCCTTCCCAGGGGGGGCAAAGGAGCAATAGTTTATGGGGTGTATGGCAGTGAAAACTAGCCCGGGTGGGTTAGGATATGGTGTGTAGGGATCTAGCGAAGATGACCTTAGGTAACGTTAAGTTTAGTTAGTGACTGATACCTGTAGTGGGGACGCAGGTAGATTAGTATGGATGATAATGACGAGGGAGCGCAATAGTTTAAAGGGACGACTAGGAAGCGCAAGTTTCAGAAGGGAGTAGTTAGCCGAGATGATGCCGTGTTTGTGAGAATTGAACAGGTGTGATTGCACAGGTGTGCAACTGGACAGGTGTGTGGAGCAGTGTATGAGTAGTGAGTGTTGTGGATCAGCGCGAATGCGCTTGGGGAGAGAAGGGTGCAGGTGGCACCAGGTGTGAGAGCACAGGTGTGCAGGTACAGGTGTGTGGAGAGAGTTGGAGTGAGTGGTACGGAGTGGTGTGCATGGTGCGAAGGTGTGGATGGGGGAAGAGTGGACCCCTTTCACGAGTACCCGGGGCGGGTAGTGTAAGTGTTAGGTAGAGGGTGCAGGTAAATTGTGGTTGGATATTGGCATTTGTGGTGCGGTTGCAGAATGGTGTTGTGAATGGGTGCATTAGTGTTGTGGAAATGGCTGGGCGTGTAGCCTGTTAGTGTGTGTAGTTGGTTGGGCACTCCACCACTGTGAGGATGTCGGCCAGGTGAGGCCGCAGGTGGGCTCTGGGAGCCGGTAGTTGTGAGTGGGTGCCTGAGGATCCCGGGTGTGGATCGGGCAGCCCAGTGCCAGAGAGGGCACGGAGTGGGGAGAGAGCCAGAGGGCCTTCCCCTGGTAGTTAGGTTAGGGTAAGGAGCAGGTAAGCTCGGAGGCAACTGCAGTGGTGGAGGTGTGCAGGTGGGTAGACCCACTGGGAGAGGTACACGTCGCAGCCCAGAAATTGTACGAGGGCACCGGGAGATGAATCGGGGGAGTGAGACCCCAAATTGAAGAGCACCACAGTTTGGCCAATGGGAATTGGTTTTTAGAACCCATAGTGTAAGAGGGCCAATGGTTTGGCCGGAGGAAGACCCCGGGTAGTGTAAAGTTGTTAAAGTCATTTAGGAGATAGTTAGGATTGATGAACCTGTCGCACCATACGCAGCCACTTACCTGTGGTGATGATGATGACTCCACACCTGTGTTTTCTTTGTTTTGTGCAGGAAATGAGATTGCTGTGAGGATTTGTGAGACGCATCACGACGTGGATGAGACATTGGGGTGATTCCATCTCTCCCTCCCTAGGAGGGACTGATGATGAATTGGTAATGGCAAATTTTGATGTTGAGTTGAAAATGGCAAATTTTGATGAGAGTTGAAAATGGCAAATTTGATTGGTTAGGAGGGAGAGAAGACGAATTTGGTATATGGGAGGAACGGGGAAGACAGTAGGGATGTTTGTTGATTTGTAAAGTAGATGTTTATGGGTAGTGTTGTGTTGTGTGGATACAGTAAGGGGTAAGGGAGGGGCCATGTAGGTTACCTGGTGGGGGGGGGGGCGTACGATAGGAACGTACCTGTCTCACCTGGTTCCCATGTGCCCCCAGTGTGCATTACCTTACATTGCGTGCACTTTTGCGCCCTTACCACCTTACTCACTTGTCTGCTTCTTTTGTCTCCCACCTCCGAGGATCTGGCTTTGGGGTAGAGAGAGAGGAGAGAGAGGTGCTGGCGACGCAGTTGTGGGCCTGCACTTTCGCTGTTCGCTGCCTGGATCGGTACACCATATGGACCGCAATGTTTGTGGCCACCCACAATGGACCGCAGTTCGTTTGCGGCCAAGCACCACCCGGGGATGGACCTATGGATCAACGTGGCACCTATGCCATACAGGTGAACCACTAATAGTTAACACCACCAAGTGCACCACAAGAAGAGCAAGAGACACCTGCAGGGTTAGGGGTTGTTGAAGTTATTTTTATTCCAATGAACAATGGTGACTGCACCGATTGGTGGTGGGGTGGTGCTTTTGATGCGCGGGAAGGGTGCTCTGCACGTTATTAAAGGCCGTCGGCCACAGAGCACTCGTGGGTTGGTGTATCGATGTTGGCAAGCGCGCTCTCTCTATGCATAACATCTGCATGTGTTCCTCCAAAAACAGGTCCTGGATCGTAGTGTAAATAGCAGCGTAATCTTGTAAATAATGCTCCCTACCGGCTGTATGTTTAGTTTGAGAATTCTTTCCGGATTCGGTTATCCTGTGGGTGTGTTTCTGTGAGGAGAAGGGTGCAACGTCGCAGGGGGACATATTTACTCATTTGTGAATATCTGTAAAACTGTCGCACTCAGGGTAGAGTTAATAGTAGAGGGAACTACATTGCGTGCCACACTAAAGTAGGTAAAAATTTATCGGGTCGGGACGCCCCGAGGGTAGAGAAGGGTGCAATGTTGCGAATATGGAATTTGGCCTCCATATCCGCTTGTAAATATTCCCCTATCTTCTCCGATACTCCCCAACTCTCCCCTTACCCCATTCCCTAGTCCCATTGTCTGTAAACAACACCCATTAGAGCCGATCTTCCCCTTCATTCCCCCATTAAATGTCGTGCCCAGGTCCCCCGCACCACACGTAGACAATTATAGGACATCTTGCTAGTTATTCTTAATCTATGTCAGTTAAGGACTTGTTTCCATTAATTATGACTCTTCGTTGCACCAGAATGTGATGATATGGCACCAGTAGGAGTTTAGGACCTTCCCATACCTCCCCGCATCTCTTCCCATCATCTCAAGCTCCAACAACAACCACAACAACAGCGGCTTTGCGTCCTCACTCCGGCTCGGTTGGCCGCCATTGAACATGTGCTCGACGGGGTTACCCAGAAGGGGGCTCCCTGTCGGCCCCTCGTCAAGGGCGGAGCCGGTAACCCCCGCACCCAATGAGAAGCCATGGGCCGATGCCATATGGGGCGGAGCTAACGAGCGAGGGCGTGACTCCCCGCCGGATATACGCGGCCCCGCGCCGGACGTGACGTCAGATGCGCCCCGAGCTTGGAAGGACAAGACGCCACCCTCCCGAGCGCTGAGCGACCTCCCCGGCATCTCCACCAAAGTCGCGACCCACGAGCGCTGAGCGACCTCCCCGGCATCTCCACCAAAGTCGCGACCCACGAGCGCTGAGCGACCTCCCCGCATCTGCTGGACACCAACGTACGCGATTCTGTCCCTGAGCCAGGTGCACCTGAGCCATCGACTGCCGCTTTCCTGGCCATCAAACCCCGTGTGAGTGAGCCTTGTCCCGTTTATCTGTGGTCTGTCTAGGGTTAATATAAGAGTGTGTTTAAGTGCCCACCTTCCTATGTTTCCCTCTTGTCCTTGTAATCTAACCTTTTTCCGTACGAATATACTTGAGAACTGAACCCCTGGTGTCGTATTGTGTCATTATAACCCAGCCGCGTGTCTTCTCTTTCCTATTGAGCCAGCGTAGCGCGATTAGTCAACATTCGGGCACAATCGGGTAACTTGTACGGATACGGCGGCCATCCCGCTCGGCCCACCATACCATCAAAGTCGTATCTGTAACAATATATATATACATATATTGTTACGGATCGCGGTTTAGATGTTATGATGGGCCGAGCGGATGGTCCACCGCGACCTAACAGTTCCCCCGATTCTTCCCCGATTCACCCAGACGGTGGCCAAATCGCGCTACGCTAAATCAATGATTGGAAAGGACACAACGACTGGGATAAATGAAACGACGCAAGGGGTACAGTTCTCAAGACCTCTGGAGGAGGGTATAATTAGTGGTGGAGAAAAGGGGTAGATTACAAGGTAGAGTGAGGTAAAAGACACAGAAGAGATAGGCACTTAGATACAATCTTATCTATCCCAGAGAGACCACAGACAAACGGAACAAGGCTGACTTACACAGGGATTGATGGCAGGGAAGGACAGGTAGTCGATAGCACAAGGTGCACCTTGGCTCGGGGACAGGATCAAGCACGGTCCAAGAGATGCAGGGAGGCCTCACAGCGCTCGGAGGTGGCGTCTTTCTTTCTCCAAGCTCAGCGCGCATCTGACGTCACCACTCCCTCGGCTGCGCATGCTCAACGGGGAGTGACACGCCCTCGGCTGGTTGGCTCCGCCCCAGATGGGACCGGTCCGCCGCTTCCATTGGGTGCGGGGGTTACCGGGCTCCGCCCTTGACGAGGAGCTGACAGGGAGCCCCTAGTTGGTAACCCCGTCGAGCACATGTTTGATGGCGGCTCGTGGGGAAGGCCTCGTGCCCTCCCAACACCCCCTACCAACCAAGCTGGAGTGAGGACGCGCACTCCCTGTGCACGCCGCCGCTGTTGCTGTTGTTGTTGTTTCTGAACCGTGAGGAAGAGCTGCGGGGAGGTATTGGGAGGTCCTAAACTTCCTAACGGTGCCATACAATCACATTCTGGTGCAACGAAGGGTCAGAATTAATGGAAACGAATCCTTAACTGACATAGACTAAGAATAACTAGCAAGATGTCCTATAGTTGTCTACGTGAGATGCGGTGGACCTGGATGCGACATTTAATGGGGGGAAATAGGGGGAGGTCGGGTCTACAGAGTGTTGTTTACAGAAAATGGGACTAGGGAATGGGGGATTGGGGATAGTTGGGAAGTATTGAGGAAATAGGGGAATATTTACAAGCGGATATGGATGGATGCAAATCCCATATCCGCAACAATATATAATATTGTTGTGGTTTTGAGAACCCACACTTTTGTAAATAAATCACTTGTAAATATGGCATTAAAGGTTGCACCCCTAGTTAGTCCACAAGCAACACGTAGGCCACCATAGGAACTCAGTTATTTCATTATTATGTGTTTTAGATAAGGCCGTGTTTCCAATAGTTGAATCTGCGTTCCATCACTCAAATAAGGAGTAGGTCCCATTTCATTTCGTCCATTTTGCGACCTCCCTCTCCAAGCGCTGCCATTACGCGCCTTGTTAGCAGCGTTCGCTGCCTTGAGCTGAAGCTCGTTCAAACGACGCCATTAACCATGCAGTCAGGCTCGAGGAAGAAGGGGGCGGAACGCCAAGAACAAGGTGTGGCCTGTCAACCAGCCGTGAAAGGCGTGGCCACTAAGCCTTCACCAGCCAACCAAGGCTGAGACAAGATCACCGACGGGCGTGGCTTTTTGGCTGGCGGAGTGATCTTGGCGCGCGTTATATAACCGCGAACACAAAGCCCTTTCACAGGACCTGAGGGACTTGTTGGAGGCGCACGCATTGAAGGGACTGCTTTTTTATGGGACTGCGCAGGGGACTGTCGTGATTGGAAGGACTTGGTCGGGAGAGTGCATTGCAAAAGCCTGATACGGAGTGCACATTGGCGTGAGGACTCACTCGCTGGGGCTTTTAAGAGAACCTTGGAGAGGGTGCCTTTGGCACGCTGGTGCAGTTATTACGTACGCTGAAGGACAACAGCCTCCCCCTCCCCCCCGCTATATGTAAGGTCCGCTCGCGTCCAACCACGCGCGGAGCTGCCTGCCGGGTTTCGCCTGCGGGACCGGAGCCTGGACCCCATCGCCTGGACCTTCCACCCTACCAGCTACAATCCCCGTGTGAGTGTGTATGTTTGTCTGGGGTCCTAAGTTAACCCTCAATAGCCCGGGCTATTTTGAAACTGCATAGCCCGGGGGGGGGGGCTAATTTGGCTCCCCCCTCAGATCTCGGCCATTTATCGACCGATTGTGACCAAACTTGGCGTGTCTGTGTCCTATCATGTATTTTACAAGAATGCATAGTCAAATTTATGATATCTATTGTTATTCTTAATTTGTCTAATTAATGATGCAAATATGCAAATTTTTTCAAGGAATTCTCATTTCTTTCAGTTTTCCCCCCATTTATGGAGAAAATGCAATCAAATTTGGCATGTTTGTAGCTTGTCATATAATCTAAAAGATAGCTTAGTCAAATTAATGACATGTATTGAAATTTCATATTTATAATTGTAATTAATTATGCAAATATGCTAATTTTTCTTGAAATTCTGAATTTTCACATTTTGATTACCACGTCAGGGCAGAAATCTTTTTTCTAGTTGTAAATTGAAGAAAGGTGATGTTTAGTGTATGTTTTGACAATTTATGATTGAAATGTGGGAAATGATTATGCAAATTAGAGACAAATGAATATTCATTAGCAACAAGAAAGTTGAATGTTTCACAGTAATTTATTAGATGTGACTTATGAATCAGCATGCTCAAAAGCAATAAAGAATGGCAGTTATATTTGGGTGTTGAAAGTCTACTGATGATAACATAACATTTATGCAAATCATATGCATAACTGTTCAGGTCACATAATATATCATACAGACAGTGTCATGAATATTAATTAGCACAAAGTATACAAAATTCCACTTTTGCATTGATAACGAGATCTGACTGTTACATGATTGAAAACAGTATTGAATGACAGTTACAAAAAGTTTATATTTGGATGTTCACAGTCTACTACATGTAATCACATATTCAATTTATGCAAATCATATGCATAAACTGTTCTTGGGGCACATCATATATCAAACAGACAGTGTAATGAATACTAATTAGTAAAATTATCAGGAAAATTCAACTTTTGCATTGATATGATCTGACTACTAAATGACTGAAAACAATATTGAATGACAGGAACAAACAACTGTACCCTTGTATCTTCAAAGTCTAACTCGATCTAATTTATGCAAATCATGGACTGTACTGTACCCTAAAATTGTAGATGGAAAAGATGGCAAACATTTCTTTATCTGGTAATAACTAATAAGTATACATGTATGCAATCTTGACTGGCATACATGTAATCATTTGAACTTGGCGTACTGTAAATTATGTATGAAGAGATGTGCAAATTAGATCAATATCATAATCAAATCGAGATTGTTATTGTTTACAAAATGTAAGAGACACCTGACAATTGATAATCCTGAAAGTCCCTTTTTCAGCATGAAGTCCAATTTTCTTCCTTTTTCTTTCAGTTAGTTTTGTTTTGCATAGCATGCCAGACAGAAGTGAACAAACAGTATGTTCTTTGCAACATGCCTCACCACAAACCTGGCACTGGCTTGGATTCTTTGGCATGGCCTTTTTCCTCAGTTTGTCCTTCTCCATGTGACTGATCTAAGCAGGCCCTGCAACGACGACGAGAATCGCCATGATGGTCCAACAGATCTCCCCCTGGCTCTCGATGTTGCACGCCGGCTGTCTCTGTTCCTAGTGCGCTCTTCATCTTTTGGGCAATGGGTGTCGATAATCCCCGAAGTGGACGCGCCTGTATGAAAGGGGTAGTCAGTTGCTCGGCTAACGTCAGTCCAAAGTCGAACGAATCGAGCTCTCGTGGTTTCTCTCCTTTGTTGAGAGCATAGATCGTCAGTGCGTTGACTCGGCAGGTATCGAGGAGGTATGCCAAGGCCACAATTGTCCACCGGTTGGATTTCGGCTTGCAGGTGAAACTCATTGCCCGTTGATCAATGACGTCCGTCCCGTCCCCCCCTTTGTGTAGTCGTACAGTTTGTATGCAGCCGGCTTCTGTTTCCCATCGTCTTTTGTGACTCCGAGGATGGGTTTCATTGATGTGACCAACAGTACATTCTTTGTCCATGATGACTTGGTGTTTACCACGTATGAGTGGAGGCTCACGTTCTTGTTTTCCCTGAACCAAGCAACTTTGTAGGAATGCTCCTCTCGTCCATCAGTCGTCTTCATTTCTTGGGGTAACCCCTTTCTGTTTGTTTGTATTGTGCCTGTGACTGTTATTCCTTTTTCGAATAACCATTCTGTGAGTGGGAGTGACGTGTACAGCCGATCAATGGTGAGATTGCGGCCTCGCAACTGTTGGTGCTCCTCCATTTGATTTATGAGGTACTTGACTACCTCTTCAGTTCCTGTCACATAGTGGTGGGTAGGGTGGTCACCGGTTGGCTTCCCTGCATATGGTAGACTGAAGAACGTGTAAGGATGTCTTGCATTGTTCAGCGAGTGAAACAGTAGGCCATACTTTGCCGGCTTGCTCCTGTTGTATTGCCTGAACGAAATTCCGGATCGCATTGGATACAAGGTTTCATCAATCATGATGAAATCACTGGGTATCAGGGCCTCTGCACAATTCCTGTTCAGCAAGTCGTGGAGCTCGCGAAACGCTGCGAAACGATCGTTTCTCCATCGCTCTGGTCTTGTGTCCTTATCATCGAATGACAATTTGGTAAGCAGAAACTTGAATCGGTTCTTGCTCATTGTAGCGCCGAAAACCGGATGACCAACTCGATCGCCAAAGAGCCATTTGACGTCTAGCAGATTCTGACCGAGCATTCCTCTGTAGTAGAGCATGCCCAGCAGTGCTTTTATTTACGTTGTCGATGCTTCACGAAGGTACGAATTCTTGTCCGAGTTGTGTACTTCTGGGGTCAAATTGGAAAGGTACTTGTTGATCTTTTTGTTTGTGTTGGTCAAAACAACAGCAAGCATGTCATCAGAGAAGAAGCACCCCCAGGCTTTCACAGGAGTATCTGCATGTCTTGCATTCCGATTGACACCAGGAATTCCTGCCAAGACATTGGCAATATTCTGTCGTCCTCTTGCTTGTGGCTGGGCTGTTTCCCAATGTATGCTTTTCCCTGGGTCATTTCGTTTCGGTTTCTCGACTACAACTGTGTATTCTTCTGGAGGATGAGGTAAAGTCCATGGATCATAGTTCTCAGGATCTAACGAGGTGTCGACGCTGTTCACTGCTCTGAGAGCTCTCTTTGGTTGAAAGGGATTCACCTCCTCCGCTTCAGGATCTTCGGCAGGGGGTTCATCTGCATGTTCTAAGTATTCATCATCTGGCTCCTCTGGAGAAAGGCGACCAACCAGCTCGTCAGTCATCGTCGTCACTTTCGAACTGTCGAAATTGCTGAAATAGTTGCATCTCCAGGTCAAGTTCATGCTCAGGTTGAAGCACAGGTTCTGGCTGAGGCGGAGGTGGAGGTTCAGGCTCAACATGTTTACGCTGAAATGACAAAGGATATAAACAATACTAATTAGAATAATGTTTGGTTTTATATGTTGACAATGTTTCACTATTTTCAAATGTTATGATTTTTATGAATAGTATATTTACATTCTAAATTATGCTCACTTTCTTATTTTCCTTTTTTTTTTTCTTTGGATATAAAAATTAATAAATGAAATTAAATAGAATATAAAATATCAATTACTCAATTTACATGCCATAAGAAATGCATTATTGTCATCAAATAACACATCAAAAAATATCTGAATGAAGAATCAATATTATACAAGTGGCTCAAAGAAATACTGTAAGTGAAAATCTGTAACTCACCTTTGTTGTTCTTTTCCTGGGAACACCACTTGATGTTGAAGCCATGATTGGTGATAATCATCCAAATGATAAATTCTAACGAATCCAAAATTGAGAAAGATGTGATGTCTCTTCAGCACTAGCTGAACAAGTAATGACTAGAAAAGTTGAATCATTGTATGGACTAAATAGACAACATACAAGTTCACTTGTTCACTCGATACAGTGTATAAATATTGAATGGGGATGCTGAAAGGAGAGTAGAAGCAGATTAGTAGGAACAAGAAGTGATGCTTATCAACAGTGTCAATTTACTCTTTTGTCTTTCTCAGAGCAGGTTAGGCAGGGATTAGTATCAGTAAATAAACCTGTTTATAAAAGACTTGAGTAAGCAGAGACACAAGGTGTGAAAATGCAGTCCCATGGATCACAATGTACATGCAATTCGAAAATAGTCGTTTTTGCTATATTATTATGTTACTAATTTTCTTGTGCACTTCTTTGTTTTATTCTATCACTATGTATTTAATTTTTGTATATCTAGAATAATTCATTATAATCCACTATCAACAATATGAAAAATGTGAAATTATTTGTCCACTGACATTTTTTTAGATTGATAATTTTCTTGTTTCTCTGTTTCCCAATTCTTATGTATTTCTTT
>NC_136271.1:116342510-116481175 GCF_964187855.1 Myxine glutinosa
GCCAAATAAAAAAAATGGGGAAGACACAAGGCGCAGATCGAGCGGGAAAGTCGCATTGGTACGCGACGGGGTAGCGCGACGTGAGGAACGCGTGGAGAGCGGGGTAGAGCCAAGCGCAGTTAAGTTGACCGGGGTAGAAATCGTGACACGGGGTATGGAAAAGCCGACGGCCGCCGAATTAGAAGAGAAAATTTTATTAGCACCGGTGGTCGTCGAGGAAAAAGAAAATGGAAAAATTATAATGGAAATTGGCGTTGAAGAGACGGCAGAGTTAGTACATGAATTGGAGATTGAAATGGAATATGTGCAAAGTCCGTGTTCGCATCGTGATGTCGTGCTGCCTAACCTCAATGAAAGTTTGCAGGTGCGGTTGGAGGAGAAGAGAATCCCGAAGGTGAGTAGGAGCGTGTATGGCGCGAAAAGGTTTGGCGCGAAAAGATTTTTCGCGCGCTTGGGATCGCGACGTCACCCGGGCGCTCGTGGAAGGTCCGTGGTGCGCTGTGTGAAGGTGAATGGCGCGCGTGCGCGAAAACGACACGCGGAGAGCTCCTGCCGTCTGTTTCATCTGCTTCGTGGTGCGAGTTGGGGACCGGAGAGCGAGCTGCCTGGACGCCATCCTGAGACGTGCTGACCTGGTCAACGGCAAACCCCGTGTGAGTGTGTCTGATTGTGAACGGGCCCGTTTGTCCAGGGAATAAGATAATAATAATAATAATTCATTTATTTTGTATAGCGCTTTTCATGAAGCCCAAAGGCGCTTTGACAGAGTGCAAAACATAATGCATAACAAAACATGAAAACAACAATTGCAAAAAGACAAGAATCAATAGGGAAATATTTAAAGCAAAAGGAGGGAGAAGGAGAAGTGATAGTCAGGGGTTAAATGCTGTGGGTTGAATGTTGAATGCAGTGCTGAACAGGTGGGTCTTGAGTGATGTTTTGAATGTGGTGAGTGAGGAGGAGTCTCTGATGGTGTGAGGTAGTGAGTTCCAGAGGGTGGGAGCAGCGATGGAGAAGGCCCTGTCCCCCCAGGATCTGAATTTGGTCCGGATGGGGGGGGGGGGGGGGGGTCAGGAGGTTGGTACCAGGAGAGCGGAGGTTGCGGGTGGGAGTGTGTCTGGAGAGAAGGTCAGCCAGGTTATGGAGGGCTTTGTAGGTCAAGGAGGATTTTGTACTGGATTCTCTGGGAGATGGGGAGCCAGTGAAGCTTGTAAAGGACGGGGGTGATGTGGTCGCGGGTCCGGGAATGGGTGAGTAGACGGGCAGTGGAGTTCTGAATGTATTGGAGTTTATTGGTGATTGTTGAGGGTGAACCATAGAGGAGGCTATTGCAGTAGTCCAGACGGGAGGTGATGAAGGCGTGGATGAGAGTTTCTGCAGCCGTGGAGGAGAGGGATGAGCGGAGACGGGCGATGTTTTTCAGGTGAAAGAAGGCTGTCTTTGTGATCTGTTTAGTGTATTTGTCGAAGGAGAGGGTTTGGTCAAAGATGACGCCAAGATTCCGGATGAGAGGGGAGGTGGATACTGGGATACCGTCGATGTTGAGGGCAAAGTTATGGGTGGATTTTGTGAGCGTTTTTGGGCCAATGATGATTATTTCAGATTTATCACAGTTAAGTTTGAGGAAGTTGATTTGAAGCCAGGATTTTATTTCAGAGATGTAGTTTGTCAGGATAGAGTGGGTGTCGGTGGAGACAGACTTGGTGGAGATGAAAAGCTGGATGTCATCGGCGAAGCAGTGGAATTGGAGACGATGACGGCGGATTAAGTGACCGAGGGGGGACAGGTAATGGATGAAGAGGAGGGGGCCAAGAACTGAACCTTGGGGGAGGGGAGCAGTGGGGGATTTTCAGTTATTGATGGAGTTGAACTGGCGTCTGTCAGAGAGGTATGATTTAATCCAAGAGAGGGCAGTGCCGGTAACGTTAAAGGTGGATTCAAGTCGGGTGAGGAGGATGGTGTGATCGATGGTGTCAAAGGCAGCGCTGAGGTCGAGGAGGACGAGAATGTTGAGGTTGCCAGCGTCAGAGGAGAGAAGGTCGTTGGTGATTTTGAGGAGAGCAGTTTCAGTACTGTGGTTGGAGCGGAATCCGGATTGGAATGTTTCATGCAGGTTATTGGACTGTTTAAGGCTGCACTGTGTTTTCTTCTTCTGATTATTGTACAAAGTGTAAATAAATCGTGTTATTCCTTTCTTCCAAATTCGACCGTTTCAGTGATTTCCTCCATTGGGTAAGCGTGGCACGATTAAAAACCGCTTGGATTGGGTTTAGTCATTGCTAACGGCTTGGGTCACGGGTCCGCTACCGCTCGGCGTATCCACCAACACCCGTGATTCGGGCGGGGCGTAGTTCCTCGTTTCTGGGCAGCGTTAGTACTTAGGTAATAGCAAATTCTTAGTCCTAAAACCCTATTTAACGCTGTCCGGGAAGGACGTCATGGGTCCCGGGTCCTGTCGGCTAGTCAAAGACAAGGGGACTAATCCCCCCTTGGTAAGGGTAAAAGGCCGGCGCTGAGATCCGCAACAATTTCCAAGGTTTCCGCGTGTCTCCGCGTGTCGTTTTCGCGCACGGGATTATTACAGAGCGAACCGTAGGGCTAGCTTTGGCGGTTACACTTGCGGCTGCGGCCGCATACGTAATAAGCGAATAGTTCAATATGCGCTCACAATGTGCTCTTCAATTCCCCGAAACTGTCATGTGCACGCCTGTCCTCTGAATACAGTTCTCTTGCATAAGTTCTCTCAAGCGCCTCTCCCTTCTCAACTCCTTTGGGTCAGTCCTCCTCTCGCGAGTGCTCCGGATCAGTTCTCTCCAACAAGTCCTTTGTAAGCCCTCCTTGCAAGTCCTGTCGCACCAGTCCTTTCAAGGGCTTTGTGCTCTCGCTTATATAGCCTTGCCCAGCGAACCTTCCAGCACTTGCTAGATGCGCCCTTACCATGCCCTATCGCGCCATGCCCTCCGATCCCTGGTTGGCTGTTGCTCACCGCCTCTGACGCGCTGTTTGACGCGGCCACACCTCGACCCCGCGCTCCTCTCTCTTTTCAGGCCTACCTCGTGGTACCCGACTAGTTTTGAGCCAACAAACGGCAGCGAACACTGCTGGCAGCC
This sequence comes from Myxine glutinosa, assembly GCF_964187855.1. NCBI lineage: Eukaryota > Metazoa > Chordata > Myxini > Myxiniformes > Myxinidae > Myxine > Myxine glutinosa. Next base: position 116,345,621 of record NC_136271.1, read on the forward strand.
AAAGCATAACAAATTGCGGGTAGCCAAAGCATAACAAACTTGAGGGATGCCAAATGGGGCGCGGGATCGATTATGCCCATGATGTATTTGGAGGGTGGCCGCAAAATGAAAAGGACCTAAGCTCATTTCTTTACACAACGCAGATATTACGAGGGAAATGGCCTACGCTTTCACATACTCTGACATAACTAATAATTCCAAGTGGGCCTGCGTGGTGCTTGTGGACTAACTATTGGGGGGCAAACCTTTAACCTTTAATGATGTCATATTTACAATCTCAAAACCGCAACTATATATATATATATATATATATATATATATATATATATATATATATATATATATATATATATATATATATATATATATATATATATATATATATATATATACAGTGAAACCTTGACTTACGAGTTTAATTCGTTCTGTGACCGAGCTCGTAACTCAATTTGCTCGTTTCTCAAATTAAATTTCCCCATTAAAATGAATTGAAATGCTATTAATCCATTCCAGCCCCCCAAAAACCACACCAATTTTTTTTGTTACGTGTTTTTAAATAAGAAAAATGTACTTTATAAATAACAAATAATGTATAAACAAGCACGACCTCATATATACTGTACATAACAGAGAATGTAAAGAAATAAACTGGTTTTATTAAGTGTATTTACCGTTATATACGTCCTCCTCGGCATCTTTTTCCAGAAGAGCCCTGTCTTGTCACAGTTGAAGATTTGCTGGGGGATGTATCCTTCGGCTTCTATCAGTTCGGCAAAAGTTATCATAAAATCTTCAGCTGCCTTCACATCCGAGCTTGCTGCCTCACCATGCCTGACGACGGAGTGAATGCCGGTCCTCTTCTTAAAATTATCAAACCATCCCTGACTGGCTTTGAATGACTCTTCCGATGCCTCGTCCATTGATGTTCCCGCCGTCTGCTGCACCAAATCCCCGTAAATGTCTCGTGCCTTCTCACAGATGATGCTCTCGGTCACGGTATCTCCTGCGAGCTGCTTCTCAGTCAACCACACAAACAACAACTTCTCCATCTCTTCATGGACAGAGGTCCGGAGCTTTGAAATAATCTTAACGCCCTTGGCTGGCGTTATAGCCTTTATCGACTCCTTCTGCTTCAAAATCGTACATATCGTAGAAGTACTACGATCGTACTGCCTCGCCAAGTCGACAACACGCACACCTCGCTCATGTTTTTCGACCATTACGTGTTTTATATCCAAGCTCGCTCGCTCGTAACTCAGATCTCGGCTTGCATCACAAAGCAAAAAATCGACCGAGCGACGGCTCGTATCTCGGAAAACTCGTAAGTTGGTGCACTCGTAAGTCAAGGTTTCACTGTGTATATATATATATATATATATATATATATATATACAGTATATATATATATATATATATATATATATATATATATATCTATACACATACATATGTCTCAAATGCATCTATTTTTAGTTCTCCAACCCTGAATGAGCAAACAAAAACAACTGCTCAACGTTTCGATCAGCAACACGGACAAACGTGAATCCACTGACCTTTCTCTAGAGTAAAGGAAAACAACTCTATACCCTCCCTTATAGAAGGGGAAAAGGGGGTGGGGACACTGAACCACCAATCAATGCCCTTCTGGAACAACTCATGTCATTCAAATTTATACTGTACATCAAAACCGTTGCACCACTCAAAACCACACCTTGGGCTGTTTATGCACGTTTGTCCGTGTTGCTGATCGAAACGTCGAGCAGTTGTTTTTGTTTGCTCATTAAAGGTTGGAGAACTAAAAATGGATGCATTTGATTTTAATCCCAACCGCAAGTCATTACTATATTGTTGCGGATCTCGGTCGTCGGCGCTCCCCTTATCAAGGGGGGGTTAATCCCCTTGTCTTTTTATCTGGCCAACCCGAGTCCTTAGAAGTTATAACGTTCCTTCCGGTCGGTGGTAAGTAGGGTTGTTGGTCGAGTCTTAGTCCAATTACCTAAGTACTACCACCGGCCATAAAGCAAGGAGATAACTCCCACTTGAACCACGGATATGATGGAATATAGCGGATAGCAATCGCAATCCGTGATCCGAGCCGTTAACAATGGGAATAAACCCGATTATAAGCGGTTCCTATCGTGCCACGTTTACCCAATGGAAGAAAAGACATGCGATCGGATAAAAGGAAAACCAGGAAGAACAAGTAATCTATTTACAATTTGTACAAGGAGAAGAGGAAACTAAAGCATGTACAGGATAGGAAGAGGAAGAAGCAGTCACACAGGGCAGTCTTAGACAGTCTTATTCTTAATATACTCAGGACAAACAGGCCCGTCTCAGACACTCACACAGGGATTGTAGATGGTAGGGTGGAAGGTCCGGCGATGGGGTCCAGGCTCCGGTCGGCTCCAGTCCAGGCTCCGGTCCCGCGGGCGAAACCCGGGAGGCAGCTCCGCGTGTAGTTGAACGCGACCGGACAATTTATATAACGGGGGGAAGCTGGTGTCCTATCGCGTACGTAATATGTGCACCCGCGTGCCAAACGCCCCCTCTCCAAAGTTCTCTTAATCAGCGCGCTGTATCTCTCATGAGTCTTTCTCAATGCGCTCTCTCCCAGAAGTCCTTTGTAATGCACGCTGCCGCTGTGAGTCCTCTTGGTAAATGTGCTCGCTGGCAAGTCCTCCGCGCAGTATCTCTCATAAAGTAAGCCAAAGGTGCGCTCTCCCGGTCAAGTCCTGTCGCAAAGCAATCAAGCGCATTCGTCCAGAAAGTCCTGCGAAAGGGTTTTGTGTTCGCGCTTATATCTCTCGACCAGCAAAACGCTCTGCGAGCCCAAAAGCCATGCCTGTCGGCCAAGTTACTTCAGCCCTGGTTGGCTGGTGAGGGCTTACCGGCCACGCCCTGATGGTGAGTTGACGTGGCCACACCTTCTTCTTGGCGTTCCGCCTCCTTTTTCCGGGCCTCACCTCATGTCTTATGGCGGCATTTGAGCGAGCTCCAGCTCAAGGCAGCGAACGCTGCTAACAAAGGCGCGTAACAAATTGGGAGGGCCATAGGGCAGACTGGAGGGCGCGTAATGGCGTCGCTTGGAGAGGAAGGTTGCAACATGAACAGAATGGGGCCTACTTCTTATTTGATTGACACCGCAGATTCAACTATTGGGAACACGGCCTTATCTAAACACATACTAATGAAATAACTGAAGTCCTATGGTGGCCTACGTGTTGCTTGTGGCCTAACTATGGGGTGCAACCTTTAACCTTTTAATGATGGGATATTTACAAGAAAGTGTGGGTTCTAAAACCGAAAATATATATATATATATATATATATATATATATATATATATATATATATATATATATATATATATATATATATATATATATATATACACACACACACACACACAGTGCATTCAGAAAGTATTCAGACCCCTTCACTTTTTTCACGTTTTGTCATGCTGCAATCGTTTAAATTCATTTTTTCCCTCATCAATCTACACTCAATACCCCATAATGACAAAGAGAAAATAGGATTTTAGAAAGTTTTGCAAATTTATTAAAAAGAAAAAACTGAAATATCACATTGACATAAGTATTCATACCCTTTGCTATGACACTTGAAATTTAGTTCAGGTGCCTCCCATTTCTCTTGATCATCTTTGAGATGTTTCTACACTGTGATTGGAGTCCACCTGTGGTAAATTCAATTGATTGGACATGATTTGGAAAGGCACACACCTATCTATATAAGCCAAGCACGGAACCCTCTCCTCAGTGAAAGACGCATGAAAGCCCGCTTGGAGTTTGCAAAAAAGCACCTAAAGGACTCTCGGACTATGAGAAACAAGATTCTGTGGTCTGATGAAACCAAGATTGAACTGTTTGGCTTCTGTCTGGCCACTCTGCCATAAAGCCCAGATCGGTGTGGTGTTGCAGTGATGGTTGTCCTTCTGGAAGTTTCTCCCATCTCCACACAGGATCTCTGGAGCTCAGCCAGAGTGACCATCGGGTTCTTGGTCACCTCTATTACCAAGGCCCTTCTCCCCCGATTGCTCAGTTTGGCCGGGCGGCCTGCTCTAGGAAGAGTCCTGGTTGTTCCAAACTTCTTCCATTTAAGAATTATGGAGGCCACTGTGCTCTCCTGCTGCATTGAAGGTTCCCAAATTTTTTTGTAGGCTTCCCCAGATCTGTGCCTCGACACAATCCTGTCTCTGAGCTCCGCAGGCAGTTCCTTCGACCTCATGGCTTGGTTTTTGCTCTGATATGCATTGTCAGCTGTGAGACCTTATATGGACAGGTGTGTGCCTTTCCAAATCATGTCAAATCAATTGAATTTACCACAGGTGGACTCAAATCAAGGTGTCGAAACATCTCAAAGATGATCAAGAGGAATGGGAGGCACCTGAGCTAAATTTCAAGTGTCATAGCAAAGGGGTATGAATACTTATGTCAATGTGATATTTCAGTTTTTTTTATTTTAATAAATTTGCAAAACTTTCTAAAATCCTGTTTTCTCTTTGTCATTATGGGGTATTAAGTGTAGATTGATGTGGGAAAAAATGAATTTAAACGATTTCAGCATAAGGCTGCAACATAACAAAATGTGAAAAAAGTGAAGGGGTCTGAATACTTTCTGAATGCACTGTATGTGTGTGTATATGTAAATGTATATATGTATTTATATATTTGAAGTAGGAGAGGGTTTAGAGAGGAACACCCTCTGAAAAAATAGTAACCTGTGTTTAAGTGGTTTGGGATTGGGGATGATATGATACTGTGGTACACTGCTTACATGGAACCCTGCTAAAAGAGTGCACTTGACCATTTTCCAAAAGGCAGTTGCTCAAACAGGAGAAAAGTGTTAAGGTGTGCGTAAAGCCTGAATTTTGAGGGTTTAACCAGGAGGGCGTTGCTCAATTTTTTTTTATGTGCATTCAAATACATTTTTGTATGTTAAGGCATTTGTATATGAATGCAGGTATTTATAAATGTTGTTCTTTTTCTGCAGCCTGACAACGTTTCACCAGTTCCACTTGAATCTCTTCTCTCGCGGCTTTGTTCCTTACCAGATCTCACAGCCAACAGCCTTGCTGGCCGTCCCCCGCCAGTTTCCCTCGAGCCTTCAGCGTACTTCCTGTCACTGGGCAATGCTATTGCCCAAGTTGCCTCTGTTGGCATTCATCCTATCCCAGCCTTCGTTGTCTCCCTTTTAGGCAAGGTTTGCACACTTGGCCATTCCACCCAGGTGCTAACACCCCTGCTGTCCCTCAATATACCAGGCCTGTTTGAGACGTTACCCGATCGTTGGGCTGGCCCAGTCGTGTTGGGACTTCTGCAGCTTGGTCCACGGCCAGCACAGCTGGCCTTGCTGTTTGGTGGGCTGCTTGAACGCAGTGCAAAGGTGAACTTTGTCTTAAAGAAAAAAATTCAGCAGTTGTGGTTGATCTTGCTTTTAAGAGGACGACTTGCAAGGGTTATTAATAGTTCTGTCCACGTTCTGCTTTATGGGGCATTTGTCCTGCACCCGAGGAAAGCTTTATTAAATTAACCTTGCCTGAGAATTAAATAATTTGACTGGATAGCTGGAAGACTGCATCAGCACTCTTAAATACGCAACAACAACAACAACATGCATTTTAAGGCCATTTTCCCTGCTAGAGCGGGAGTTAGCCTTGCGGTCCCCATGACAATCTTCTCCATTTTGCCCTATTTTCTGCATCTCCTTGTTAACCCCCTTGCCCGCATTTCTTCTTCCACCATCTTTAGCCAAGTCTTTCTCGGTCTTCCCCGTCCTCTACTTCCTTCTACATCAATTTCCATCACTCTTCTCAACCAGTCACTTTCATCCTTCCTCAACACATGACCAAACCATCTCAGCCTGTTCCTCTTCACAGCATCAATCACAGGCAATATTCCCATCATCTTTCGCAATTCATCATTTGTCTTCCTCTCTCTCAACGATACTCCGCACATCCATCGAACCATTCGCATTTCCACCCTTTCCAGCCTTCGTTGCTGCTCTACGTTCATTACCCATGTCTCGCTCCCATAAATCATAACACTTCTCACACATGCAGCATACACCTTTCCCTTCAGCTTCAGCGACACTCTCCTCCTCATCAGCACGCCACTCAGTTCCCGAAACTTCTTCCATGCACATCTCACTCGAGCAACCGTTGCCGAGTCTGATCCACCTTCTCCATTCAGCATGTCTCCGAGGTAGCAAAATGTTTTCACACCTTCCAGCTTCATGCCGTCTCCAAGATCCAACTCAACATTTCCTCCATCTGCAGCTCCCTCTGTGCACACCTTACATTTGAATGTAGCTGCCACACTGGTAAATGACCCTCTCAGACCACTACATTTTTGATGAACCCACTCAGCGCACATTGTACATTGAATGGAGTTCACTCTGACACCCTTCCAGCACACAGCACACGGCCACTTCCCAGTTCTTTCCACCTCACCACATGCTTTACCACTTGCCATCACCTTCGTCTTTCCGATATTCACCTTCAGACCTTTTGTCTCCATACATTCCTTCCACTTCATCTTTTCCTTCAGTCCATCCATACTTTCCGCAATCAACACCAGATCATCTGCATACAACAACTCCCACGGTAAACCCTCCTTTATGTTCTGAGCCAACACCTCCATCACAGCTACAAATAGTAGTGGACTTAGTACCGACCCCTGATGCACTCCCACCTTCACCTCAAACTCAGCACTGTTCCCGGCCTTCGTCCTTACAGCTGTGCGCGCTCTTTTGTACATTGCCATCACTACTCTGATCAACCATTCCTCCACTCCTAACTTCCTCAATGCCCATGTCAATACTTTGCGTGGAACCCTATCGAATGCACTCTTAAATACAATGGTACATTTGAATATAGAGTTGGCAATAATAGCAGAATTCTCAATCCTTCCTGTCAAACCTATGAGGTGCTACGTATAAACCTCTTTTTCAATTCCTTCACTCCAATCATTTCCCAACATATTTTGCCCCTGTCTCCTTCCTCCTTTCAAACTTCTCTATATTCTTTTTCCTTATCCTCTTTCTTTTTTTTATTTACTCTGTTTTCCCAGATTTTTATTTCATACTTCACCATCACCCTTGCTTACATAATATGTATATGGCCTATAATGCATCTTGTAATAATCGGTGTTTAAATGGTTATCAATGGGGCTGGCAGGATGATTTGGAGGTACGCACACTCACCTCAAAGGTGTCTAGCCTGGGTTTGAATCACGACCCACCGACAAACTGCCATCCCTGTATTTCACAGTCAGCGATTCATCAGTGTGTGTGCCGTCCCTCGGATGGACCTTAAACTGGACTTCTCGGCTGCCAGCATTAGTTGGTGGACGTTAAAAATCCCAGTATGCTGGCGAGTCCTTTGTGAAGTGTTCGCGAGCTTTCGCCTGCACCATGAATATATTCCAAATTCCTGCCCTAACCAGAGTCGAATGTCAGTCAGTCAGTCAGTCAGTCAGGCCTGGCCAGCCGGTTCGTGAAGGACTTGCCCAATGCATATGCAATACTCCAAAAGTATGAGACCAAATGTGCCAAAAAAACTTTTTTTGTCTTTGCAATCTGCCCCAAAGTAATCTGAACTGTAAGTGTAACAATGGTTGATATAAAATGTAATCTTACATGATACAACAACAGGCATTTTATCTTGATCTTACATGGATCTTATCAACAACATGGATCAACAACAGGCAATCTTACAGGATCAATGCATAATTATAACTCTCTAAGGTGGAGGTACCTGATGCTGTTTTTCTTCTTTCAATTACAGTACTGGTATTTGATGCTGCTGTCTGATTATTCCACCCTTTGTTTTCACCATCAGGTCAGGTCTTTGCTGTCACATTCCCTTATCCTTCGTCGTCCATTGTCCTCCAATATCATTGGCTCTCTGTTTCCTTACCTGGCACGACCCAATGGTCAAGGTCCTTTACTTCAAAAAGCATTGAAAGAGATATTTTCTGCTTGGGCCACCAATCAAACAGCCAATTTGGCCTCCTATGAGCTGCAAGAATCTCTAGCTCGAGCACTTGTCTTTGGCCTTGCTCTTCTGGCACAATCTTGTAGACCTGGTTTGCAGGTCGAATTCCTGAATGCTGCATCACGTGGAGCTGCCTTGAGATTGGAGAGTGCAAATGCTGCGCTCCTGCGTCTTGGCTTGGCAGTGGCAGCTCACACTGCTCAGACTTTGAGCCCAGAGGTTGTCCCGTCATCAGAATTTGATATCTTTGATGGACCTGAGGGTAAGGAAATGGATAAATGGGCTAGGTTGGGACAGCAATGGCTTGAGCATGGTGATGATTGGGATGGTGAAGAATCAGGCAGTGAAATGATGTCCACGGTCACCTGCAGCAAGGAATTGGTTGTAACACCTCTTATAAGCATTGCAAATTCAGAAGTATGCAATGCTGACCAAGCTCCTGAAGGAAAAGTTGCAGCCACTGCTCATACAAACTTGGATAAACTCAACATGAATCCTGACAAAATTGTGGATTCTGAGAAATTGGACAGTGACGATGAAGAGTTTGAGGCCTATGACCTTTCAGATGATGTGCGAGGCAAAAGTGGACCACCAAAACCTCATCATCTCCGTGCCTGTCTTGAAAGGCTGAGGTCTGAAGATCCCCTTGTAGCAGCCTCAGCCCTACGTGCTGCACCGGGCCTGCTTTGTGGTGAGCAAGGAGTTGCCAAAGAGCTTGCTGTTGAAATACTAAAGTCTCTCTTGTATCTTGAGGATCGTGGTTGGCCTGATTCTGACGAAGAAGAAGACCACGATCGCAGCTCTGCTTCCGTATCTTCCTCTTCTGCAGTACAAATCCAAGATAGAAGTTCTTTACCCGTACAAACATCCTCCTGCTCAAAGACTTTCTGGGATGCCCGAAAAGAAGCCATGGTGGCAGCTGTCATTGCCAATCCAGGTCCTGCGGCAGAATTCCTCTCGGCCCAGGTTTTCGCCTCAAACTACAACCTGCGGCAGCGTTTTGAAGCATTAGATACCCTCAGTACAGCGGCCCTAAAACTTGCTTCATTACCAGGACCAGAAACTGACAGAGCAGTGCTTGAGTCAACTTGTGTTACTGCAGAAGTTAAAGGTGATGAAGGACCTGAGAAATGGCAGGAGTTGGTGAGACGACGAGTTGAAAACAAAACCCGTTATTTTGGAAGGCAAAAACAGGAAAATGCAACTGCTTCACCAAACAGATTTGGAGCACTGGCATCAACATTCTACTTTTCTTTGACTCGGGGCTTTGCTGGAACTGAGGTTTGTGCGTTTTTTTTATGCCTCTGCCGACTAAGTTGCCAGAGGCATTATGTTTTTGGGCTGTCCGTCTGTCCATCCGTCCGTGATAGGTTTTCGTTAACACGATAACTTGAGAAAGGCTGAAGGGATCTTAGTCAAACTTGGTGCAGGCATGTACAGTCATGTGAAAAAGTAAGTACACCCCATGTAAAGTTTTGACTTATTCAACATATTTCAACATACAGCTATTTGATCTTCATTTCAACAATATTGACAGATAAAGGTAATATAATATAACAAATATCATGAAACATTTACTTTTTGTAGTCCATTGTATAATTTAAATAAACATAAATGCAAATTTCGCATGTGGAAAAAGTAAGTACACCCCTACATTTATCACTACAAATACCTAAAATTAGAATCAGGTGCACCAGCTCAGGTGCAAATGATTAGAACATCATTGGAGAGGATCTTGGAGGAACCTGTCTGATTTAATCCTCAGACAGTTGACTTAAATCTCCACGCATGGCTGGCGGACTTCCTCTCTAGTCATAGTCAACGTGTGGCCCTGAATGCGTTTCTCTCATCTCTTCCTGTTCAGGCTGGAGTTCCCCAAGGCAGTGTTCTGGGCCCTGTGCTTTTTCTGGTCCTCATCAATGATCTCTCCGACTCTCTTGAAAATCCTCTCTATCTCTTTGCTGATGACTCCACTCTCTGCCGCTCCATTCCTCATCCCTCAGATCGGCAGTCTGCAGCCTCCTCACTCTCTGCAGACCTGGACAAAATCACAGACTGGTCAAACAAGTGGAACATGTCTTTCAATCCTGACAAATCTCACACTCTTACGATGTCTCTCCGAAAAGACCGACTGGACAACCCTCCCATCCACTTTCTGAATAATCCTCTCCAAGAAGTTCTGTCACTCAAGCTTTTGGGTCTCACTATCTGCCACGACCTTTCCTGGGAAAATCACATTTCAAATCTGGCCTCCAAAGCCATTCGCTGACTGGGCATCCTCTGTCGTGCGAAGTCCTTCCTTGGCACACCTGAGCTCACCACATATAAGGCTTTCATCCGCAGCTCAAAGGAATACTGTTCCCCCCTCTGGGCTGGTGCTCCTGCCTCATACCTAGCTCGGCTTCACGCTGTTGAAACCAAAGCTTTCAGAATCATTGGAATCTCCTGCGATGAAGCTACCTCCGAGGGCCTTTCACTTACTCACCGCAGGCAGGTTGGTGGTCTTTCTGTCTTCTACCGACTCCTCTCTGGCCTTGCTCCTCCAGCTCTCTCTGGGCTCTGTCCCCCAAATATTCCTACAGGTCGCACAAGATCTGCCTGCAACCCTCTTATGGTTAAACTGCCAAAATCAAGACTCTCTGCTCACCTTCACTCCTTCATTCCTCTTTTCTCCCGCCTCTGGAACAAACTCCCTCACTCTCTTCAATCCCACTCCTCCCTCCAGGTCTTTAAAACAGCTGTTCACCACCATCTCTTATCTTCCCCCATCCAAAACCTTGATTTTTTTCTACCCCTGCTAATTTCACCCAAAATCCACTTTTCTGAAATACCAACTTCTTTCCTGGAAGTCCTTGGTGTACTGTGTTTATACTTCACCCACCCCCCCCCCCCCCTTCCCACGCCGCCCTCCCCAAATCCCTCTCCCTCCCACACATTCCCGATGTCCCTGCTCTCAAATGTTGTGTTTATGTGCTTCCCCTTCTCTCCCCATCTTGTCTACCACTCCCCTTTTTATATACTTTGTTTGTTTGTCTCTTTGATCTATTTTTGTGATAAATGTTAGCTCTTTCACGAGCCTCGATTCTGTATACAAAAAAAAAGAAAAAGAAAAAAATAAGACATTTAGTTTGGTTTTCTCTTTGTTGTTGAAGTGTGCGGCGTCACCATGCCTAGATCAAAAGAGCTCTCTGAGGCCTTCAGAAAGAAGGTTATAGATGCGCCGAGTCTGGGAAGGGATTTAAAATGATCTCCAAACAATTTGAAATCAATCATTCGACTGTCCGGAAGATCATCTACAAGTGGAGAAGATTCCAAACAACTGCCATCTTGTTCAGGCCAAGCCGCCCCAGCAAGTTCACCCCGAGAGCAGACTGCAAGATGCTGAAAGAAGTTTCGAAGAACCCCAGAATGTCATCACGGGACCTACAGGTAGCTCTTGCCACTGTTGATGTCAAAGTGCATGAGTCTACCATTAGAAAGAGGCTGCACAAATTTGATGGGAGGTGTGCCAGGAGGAAACCTTTGCTGTCCAGAAAGAACACCAGGGCAAGACTAAAGTTTGCCAATGAACACCTAGGCAAAGACCAGCACTTCTGGAACAATGTGCTCTGGACAGATGAGTCAAAGGTCGAGCTATTTGGCCACAGTACCAGAAGACATGTTTGGCGAAAACCAAAGACAGCATTTGACCACAAGAACCTGATACCAACTGTAAAGCATGGTGGTGGAAATATTATGGTTTGGGGCAGCTTTGCTGCATCAGGGCCTGGGCAGCTCACCATCATAGAATCCACTATGAATTCTTCATTGTACCAGAGGGTGCTTGAGGATAATGTGAGGCCATCTGTCGGAAAGTTGAGCTCAACCGAAGGTGGACCTTGCAACATGACAATGACCCTAAACATACCAGTAAATCCACCAAGGAATGGCTGAAAAGAAAGAAATGGAGGGTTCTGGAATGGCCAAGTCAAACCCCGGATCTAAATCCCATCGAGATGTTGTGGGGGGATTTGAAACGAGCTGTGCATGCAAGAAACCCCTCAAACATCGCACAGCTGAAAGAATTCTGCATGGAGGAGTGGGCAAAAATTTCTCCCAGTCGATGTCAGAGACTGGTAGACAGTTGTAAGAAACGCCGACTTGGGGTTGTTTCTGCCAAGGGGCAATACCACCTATTAGAGCCAAGGGTGTACTTACTTTTTCCACATGTGATATTTGCATTTATGTTTATTTAAATTATACAATGGACTACAAAATGCAAATGTTTCATGATATTTGTTATATTATATCACCTTTATCTATCAATATTGTTGAAATGAAGATCAAATAGCTGTATGTTGAAATATGTTGGAAAAAGTCAAAACTTTACATGGGGTGTACTTACTTTTTCATGTGACTGTATAATGAGGTAAAGATGAACTGATTCGATTATGGCATAAAGAGGGCAGAGATCATGTCAGGTAAAAATGGGTGCCTTGAGAACAGCTGAAGGGATTTAAATCAAACTTGGTACAGGTATGCATAATGATGTAAACATGAACTGATTCAATTTTGGGGTCAAGAGGTCAAAGATCAGAGGTCATGTTAAGTAAAAATTATGTTACCATGCCAACTTGTGAACAAGTGATTGGATTTTGAATAAACTTGGTATAAGTATATAATATAATGATGCAAAGATGAACTGATTATATTTTGGCATCAAAGGTGAGGAGTTAGGTGATATTGTGATTTTGGTGAGGTCAGAGGTCATACAACAAAACACAACAGGCATTTTAAGGCCATTTTCCCTGCTAGAGCAGGGGTTAGCCTTGCGGTCCTCATGTCAGATGGTGATACTTGAGCCCTACGCCCCAGGTCAGAGGTCAGGTAAAAATGTGATACTTGAGAACAGCTGAATGGATTTAAATCAAACTTGGTACAAGTATGTACAATGATTTAATAATGTGGGTGGGGGCATATCGGTTGACGTAACGTCGAAGAGTGTCGTTCGAGTTTTCATTTGTTTTGTTTCCAATTAAGATGAACTAACTCCTTTTTCTATACTCTTAAGGCAAGCACTTTCTTGGTGGGAAGAGCAGGCACTGCTCATTCGAAATGCACAGAAAATATACCGACAAGGGGTCAAATCTGGGGCTGTCTGTATTTGTGCATTTATAGGGTTGACTTTTTTAGCATTCCCATCTGAAACCCTGCCTTATGATGTGGGGAACCGATGGTCAAATCCGTATACCGGTACCATGTATGTTTGCCATTTGTCTATTGATTCCCTTGTAATTAATGTACATTAATATCTAATAATGTCCTTGTCCAGACTCGGTGGTGTAATGGTTAGAGCATCCGTTCTGGGTTTGGGAGGCCAGTTCAAACCCCAGCCGAGTTACACCAAAATCTTTAAAATTGGTACATGCTGCTTCCTTGCTTGATGCTTAGCATTTAAATGGATAGAGCACGGACAAATAACGCTGGGAAGGCAATGGCAAACCACCCAGTAAATGCATTACCAGGAACTGCTTCAGCAGCACTAACACTCGAAAGAGTATGGTAAATCAAATCAAATAAAAAATCCTTCTGGGCTGACTGGATGGCCTCGACTCTGGAGACACGCACACTCACCTCTAAGCTGTCTCGCCTGGGTTTGAATCCCGACCGAGCTATAAACTGCCAAGGTGATTCATCAATGTGATTTGATTCAACGATTCATCAATGCTCGCGTGATTCATCAATTCATCAATGCTCGCGAAGAGTAGGCGAGCTATCGCCCGCACCCTGAACAAATGACAAATTCCTGCATTATACACCACCCAAATGCAACCCTCTTATGGTTAAACTGCCACCCGGTGTGTACCCCAGTTTAGAATAGGTACACCGTATCCCTGCGTGTCGTAAGAGGCGACTGAAAGGGTTGGTGTCAGGAAGGGCATCCGGCCAGAAAAACATTGGCTCTAAAAGAGAACCATGACAATTACAACTACATACTACAACTACATACTACATACAATTACAACTACATGACCTGGGTTTGAATCCCGACCGAGCTATAAACTGCCAAGGTGATTCATCAATGTGATTTGATTCAACGATTCATCAATGCTCGCGTGATTCATCAATTCATCAATGCTCGCGAAGAGTAGGCGAGCTATCGCCCGCACCCTGAACAAATGACAAATTCCTGCATTATACACCACCCAAATGCAACCCTCTTATGGTTAATGGAGAAGCAGGGTACAGCCCGAAGTACCCCGTGGGGGACCCCACTCCCTCGTCAAAACTCAAGGTGGGGAACCCGATCGAAGCAAGGGTGGAAATCACTCCATTTATGATGACGAAACGTCTGATGCCCGAAGTGGAGATCGGTTTCTGAGGTTTGGGACATGGAATGTAGGGACAATGACAGGGAGATCAGGAGAAGTGGTGGAAGTATTGGTCAGAAGAAGAGTGGACATATGTTGTGTGCCAGAGACGAGATGGAAGGGAAGTGGTGTGAGAATGGTGAAGGGTAGGCAGGGACAGAAATACAAGTTTGTGTGGCAAGGGTGCCCAGAGGGCATGCATGGCGTTGGTGTCCTGTTTTCTGAGGAGTTTGTAGACAGTGTGGTGAGTGTGACTGGAGTGAGTGATAGGTTGATGATGGTGAAAATGATGATTGGAAAGCTCTTGGTGAACGTCATCTCGGGATATGCTCCGCAGGTTGGTCGGAGCGATGAAGAGGACAAGTTCTGGTGTGCCATGGAGAAGCTGATGGAAAATGTGAAAGATGAGGAAGTTGTTGTGGTAGGAGGAGACCTAAATGGACATGTGGGAAGGAGTATGGACGGTTTTGAGGGAGTTCATGGGGGTTACGGATATGGTGTGAGAAATGGAGAAGGTGAAAGGATTTTGGAATTTGCTGATGGAGCTGATTTGTTGATTTGTAATACAGGCAGTCCCCGGGTTACAAACGAGTTCCGTTTTTAAGTCTGTCTGTAAGTCGAATTTGTATGCAAGTCGGAACAGTTACGTACGGTTCACATCTCGTGTCAATTAGTCAAATGTTTGTCTTGGTATATAGTATATATTTTACCTAAAACATCTATAAGTATAAAAAACATGAAAAACATTTCTTAAACTGTTGAGATAAAAAAGAAAAGATAATGATTAAAGGTTAACACTTACTCTCGTTCCAATTGATGTCTTGCAAACCTTGAAACGATCATGCCTTGATATATCTCTCCGAGATGATGGGCCTGGTGTTGGAGAGGATGGACCTGGTGCTGGAGAGGATGGACCGGGTGCTGGTCAATTTTCTTGAAGTAAACATCAAGGGTGGCTTGAACAGAGCTTTTCTCATATTTATCTTGTCTACCGCTCCCCTTATTATATACTTTGTGTCTGTTTGATTTTTATTCTGTGTGATAAATGTTAGCTCTTTCACGAGCCTCGATTCTGTACACAACAAAAAAACTGGAAAAAAAAACTAAAAAAAAAAAAAAATAGGCTTCACAGAGGTTGGTACGTAAATACAGACGTTCGTAAGTCTGGCGTTCGTAACCCGGGGACTGCCTGTACTCAGTTCCAGAAAGAGGATAATAAGCTTGTTACATACACATCAGGTGGGTCGACGACAACCGTTGACTACCTGATGGTGCGTAGGTGAGATAGGGGGCACCGCCGGGACACAAAGGTGATCCCGGGGGAGGAGGCTGTTTCAC
This sequence comes from Myxine glutinosa, assembly GCF_964187855.1. Lineage (NCBI taxonomy): Eukaryota > Metazoa > Chordata > Myxini > Myxiniformes > Myxinidae > Myxine > Myxine glutinosa. The sequence continues at coordinate 116,361,326 of NC_136271.1, forward strand.
AGCACCACTTGGTTGTCTGTGACGTCAGGGTGAAAGGTGCGAGGAGAGCTCGGCGGGTGAAGTACCAACCGAGAATGAAGGTGTGGAGGTTGAAAGAGGTGACAGTAAGGGAGGCATTAAAAGAGAGGCTGAGTATGGTAGAGGATGATGTGGTTGAGCTTGAAAGTGGTTGGATGTCAATGAAAGATAGTCTGTTGGGAGCCGTTGGTGAGGTAAGTGGATGGACAAAAGGACCACCGAGGCACTCGGAAACATGGTGGTGGGATGATGAAGTTGGAAAGAGGATTGACGAGAAGAGGAAGAAGTTCAATGAGTGGTAGAAGGCGAAGGGCGTGGGGGCAGAAAAAGCAGAGCATGAAAGTTATAAGGCAGCCAAGAAGGCTGCAAAGAAAGAGGTAGCAAAGGCGCAGGAGGCATGTAGGAAAATGAACGGAGAACGCTTGGATTCGGAACACGGTCAGAGAGCGGTATTCAGGATTGCAAAGCAGATAGCGAAAGAGAGGTGTGATGGGGGTGAGTTGCTTGAAGGATGAAGTGGGCCAAATCGTTGTGGACCCAGATGGAATTAAAGGAAGATGGAAGAGATATATGGAAATGCTGTTGAATGCAGTGAATGAATGGGATGGCAACATAGAGAGTAACCCAGTTTTGGGACCGGCAGACAAGATAAACCTTAGAAGGAAGTTGAGGAAGCGATAAAAGCAATGATGAGTAGAAAAGCGGGAAGGCCGACGGGAGTTGTGGGAGATATGTTGAAGGCAGCAGGAAGTTGGGGTGTGAAGAGAATGACAGAGATCTGTAATCTGGTGGTGAAACAAGGCCGCATTCCAGTGGATTGGGAACTGAGTGCCGTCGTCCCTCTATACTATACAAGGGGAAATGTGACCCTTTGGACTGTGGCTCGTATCGAGCGATAAAGTTATTGGAGCATGGAATGAAGGTATTGGAAAGGGTGTTGGAGAGGAGGATAAGGAAGAAAGTGAAGATGGATGAAATGCAGTTTGGATTTATGCCTGGAAGAGGAACGACAGACGCGCTTTCTATTGTGAGGCAGTTGCAGGAGAAGTACATGGAGAAGAGGAATAAGTTGTTTCTTGGGTTTGTTGATCTGGAGAAAGCATTCGATAGGGTTCCACATGAAGTAGTGACATGGGCATTGAGGAAGTTAGGAGTGGAGGAATTGTTGATCAGAGTAGTGATGGCAATGTACAAAAGAGCGCACACAGCTGTAAGGACGAAGGACGGGAACAGTGGTGAGTTTGAGGTGAAGGTGGGAGTGCATCAGGGGTCGGTACTAAGTCCACTACTATTTGTAGCTGTGATGGAGGTGCTGGCTCAGAACGTAAAGGAGGGTTTACCGTGGGAGTTGTTGTATGCAGATGATCTGGTGTTGATTGCGGAAAGTATGGATGGACTGAAGGAAAAGATGAACAAGTGGAAGGAATGTATATGATCCCTGATGTAGCGGCAAAAGGTCTGAAGGTGAATATCGGAAAGACGAAGGTGATGGCAAGTGGTAAAGCACGTGGTGAGGTGGAAAGAACTGGGAAGTGGCCGTGTGCTGTGTGCAGGAAGGGTGTCGTACTGTCGTAGTGAACTCCATTCAATGTACAATGTGCGCTGAGTGGGTTCATCAAAAATGTAGTGGTCTGAGAGGGTCATTAACCAGTGTGGCAGCTACATTCAAATGTAAGGTGTGCACAGAGGGAGCTGCAGATGGAGGAAATGTTGAGTTGGATCTTGGAGACGGCATGAAGCTGGAAGGTGTGAAAACATTTTGCTACCTCGGAGACATGCTGAATGGAGAAGGTGGATCGGACTCGGCAACGGTTGCTCGAGTGAGATGTGAATGGAAGAAGTTTCGGGAACTGAGTGGCGTGCTGATGAGGAGGGGAGTGTCGTTGAAGCTGAAGGGAAAGGTGTATGCTGCATGTGTGAGAAGTGTTATGATTTATGGGAGCGAGACATGGGTAATGAACGTCGAGCAGCAACGAAGGCTGGAAAGGGTGGAAATGCGAATGGTTCGATGGATGTGTGGAGTATCATTGAGAGAGAGGAAGACAAATGAATTGCGAAAGATGATGGGATAGAGCCTGTGATGGATGCTGTGAAGAGGAACAGGTTGAGATGGTTTGGTCATGTGTTGAGGAAGGATGAAAGTGACTGGTTGAGGAGAGTGATGGAAATGAATGTAGAAGGAAGTAGAGGATGGGGAAGACCGAGAAAGACTTGGCTGAAGATGGTGGAAGAAGAAATGCGGGCAAGGGGGTTAACAAGGAGAGATGCAGAAAACAGGGCAAGATGGAGAAGATTGTCATGGGGACCGCAAGGCTAGCCCCCGCTCTGGCAGGTAAAATGGCCTCAAAATGCATGTTGTTTATGGTTAAACTGCCAAAATCAAGACTCTCTGCTCACCTTCACTCCTTCATTCCTCTTTTCTCCCGCCTCTGGAACAAATTCCCTCACTCTTTTCAATCCCACTCCTCCCTCCAGTTCTTTAAAACAGCTGTTCACCACCATCTCTTATCTTCCCCCATCCAAGACCTTGATCTTTTCTCCCCCCGCTAATTTCGTCCCAGATCCACTTTTTTGAAATACCAACTTCTTTCCTGGAAGTCCTTGCAGTGTCCATGTGTTTTATACTTCTCCCACCCCCCCCCCCCCCCTTCCCATGCCTCCTCCTCCCTCCCAAGCCCTATCACTCCCACAGATCTCCCGATGCCCCTGTTCTCTGCTGTGCTTGTGCGCTCTTCTCTCTCCCCCTCTTGTCTCCCGCTCCTATTATTATGTTTTATGTGTCCGTTTATGTTTTTTTTGTGTTTAATGTGTTAGCTCTTAAACAAGCCTCGACTTTGTATGCAAAACAATAAAATTAAAAAACAGAAAAAAAATGAGTAGGCATGATGAATAATACAAGTTTGTCTCATCATCAAAAAAGGGGAAAATTATGTAAATTAAGCTGGCATTGAGAAGTGGAGTTTTTGGAGATTTAATACGCCGAACAATCTGAGAGTGGGTTCGATTTGAAGTATTTTTCCAATATAATTGGTATTCTTGAAATGGCTAGCAAATGCAAATGTTCGTCCTAAATCTGATTTCAAAGCAATCCTTTTTAAAAAAAATTTAAATCCCTGACATGCACTTTCTGTTTTTAGGTCGCACCTGAAATTTGGTGTTCTGATGGGTTATTACTTGGCCGCCTGGCTGCCACCTTAGCCACCATTGCACTCGCCTCACGAAACACACCAGCCGCTTCCTTGATTGCGCCAGACCTCCTCTCTTTTGCCTGGGCAATGAGGAAGCATCCGGCTGCGGCAGCTCGTCGCCCTGTCTTTTTGGCTGCCGTTTCTTCGGCTGCAGTGGCTCCTCCCAGATTGGATTGGACTGTGGATGTCCTCGCCGTGGCCTCCTGGCTTGCGGAGGCTTCTATGGAGGAGTCGGATGCAGAGGCACGGGAGCTCGCCACCCAAGGCTTGTCCATATGGAAGTCTAGGTTAGCTATAATCTAGTGTAGTCTAGGTTAGTCTAGGAAAAAAGGAAATTCGTTTGGAAGTTACCATTCATGAATGCTTCATCTACTATATGTAGTTGAACCACATGTGAAATCGATACGTTTCTTTCTGCACTTCCCATTTTCCTTCTTGAAATGCTGAGTTTTCACTTTCAAATTTCTCAATTTCTCAACACTCAAATTCTCAGACACCAGTGACCATTAAAATGGGGTGGATGCTTGAGTTGGTATAAATACTTTGTATAATAATGCATATCATGAGGACAGAGTTTTGTTTTATTTGTCCCCCGTGGAGCGAAAGGGGGACTATGGCTTTCCCTTCCATCTGTCCGTGCGTGCGGGCGGGCGTGCGTGCGTAAGCGAAGGACCGCATTCAAATTTGGTATGTGGGTGCAACCCACGTCAAAATCCAAGATGGCCGCCGCCATGTATGTCTGATGCCATGTATGTCTGAACCTTGTGAGCTGAATATCTTGAAAAATAAGCGAAGTACCAACTTCTAATTTGGTGTGTGGGGGTATCTCGGCATCAGGAAGAACGCTATTGAAAATTGGGTCGCCACGTCAAAATATAAGATGGCCGCCGCCATGTATGTCTGAACCTTGTGAGCGGAATATCTTGAAAAATAAGCGAAGTACCAACTTGTAATCTGGTGTGTGGGTGTATCAAGGCATAAGGAAGAACCCTTTTGAAGATTGGGTCGCCACGTTAAAATCCAAGATGGCCGCCTCCATGTATATCTGAACCTTGTGAGTGAAATATCTTGAAAAATAAGCAAAGTACCAACTTCTAATCTGGTGTGTGGGTGTATCTAGGCACAAGGAAGAACGCTATTGAAAATTGGGTCGCCACGTCAAAATATAAGATGGCCGCCGCCATGTATGTCTGAACCTTGTGAGCGGAATATCTTGAAAAATAAGCGAAGTACCAACTTCTAATCTGGTGTGTGGGTGTATATAGGCATAAGAAAGAACGCTATTGAAAATTGGGTCGCCACGTCAAAATCCAAGATGGCCGCCTTGCGTCTTCCACTTTGTCAACTCGCATCACTTCACCGACGGGGGACCTAGGCGTAACGCTTGTATCCTTTTTAAAATATCAGCGACGTGTCACAGGGTTACAATAGCTCCACGTAATTGTTGATGTTGCTGCTGTTGTGGTGGTGGTGGTTCTTGTTGGGGGGGTCGATTTTTGAAATGTGCACCCATTGGTCGGACAGTCGCCATACCCCACCCACATTTGTCGCTTGGCTCCACCCACCACGGCACCCAGACAAAATAATATCGCTGCCATCTTGGTTTTCTGGTGGGCCTAAGACGTCAGCCATGTCGGCCTCTGCCTGTTATACATTGCTCGGTGTTGTTGCGTCAGATTTCCATTGGCTTTGTTTGGGTCGAGCGTAACTCACAGAGGGACGCGAAAAATCTAATCATAGGTGGAATAAAAATCCATCGTACAGTTTAGTTAAGCCCGTCAGCACACACACACAAAAATTATCATGTTACGTAATTGATAAATGGGCCCATGTTGGGGTTAAGCATTCTGTGACCGTGTGTCAAATCATGTTCTGATATAACCGTGGCGGAGGTTGCCGTGGATGAGAGTTGTCGAGTTAATATTTTAATATGTTAAATGTGTGTTTCCCAATCATGCTGTTCATCTTTTTAGAGTGCTTTAAATGCTTTTTGAGTATTGTAGGTTGTAACTACAATGCGGTCATTCTTGTTTCCTTACGAATGCCAAAGATTCATTTTTTGATGAGCCTTTGCAATATGCAGAGTAATTATGTAAGAGACAACAAAATAAAACGTAAATGGAATTTAAATGTGGACTTAACGACTTTTGCTGAATGGACATCCTTTTTAAGATTGCTCTTAAATTCACATCCAACTGGAAGTACTTTGTATGAATAGTCAGCAAAGCTTATAATTCATGAACTTGTACAATCAGTTTGAAAGGCAATATTATCATTGAAATTGATAAAAACACCAATAAGATAGATCTGACACAACTGAGCAGGTCTCACAAACAATGCAGGCCAGCCAGGACCTGTCACCATAATTTTTTGTCCCATTTCAAAAGGCCTTTTGGAATATTTTTTTCCCCCTCGTGATTTTTGTAAGAAACTTTATAAAAAGGTCACGTGGCCCATCATGCCCGTGCTATCTAGCAATGGAAGTCTCGATACATTTGGATGTATTTGGATAGATAAATCTATCAGTTGTGGTGGGTGGTTCGTGTGCAGCCACCCGGCTGCTGGTTACATCATTTCCAGTCGGCGCGTCTGCCGCTGATGCAATGCCTCTCTATAACCAGTTACAACAACAACATGCATTTTAAGGACATTTTCCCTGCAAGAGCGGTGGTTCGCCTTGCGGTCCCCATGACAATCTTCTCCATTTTGCCCTATTTTCTGCATCTCCCCTTGTTAACCCCCTTGCCCGCATTTCTTCTTCCACCATCTTTAGCAAAGTCTTTCTCGGTCTTCCCCGTCCTCTACTTCCTTCTACATTCATTTCCAACACTCTTCTCAACCAGTCACTTTCATCCTTCCTCAACACATGACCAAACCATCTCAAACTGTTTCTCTTCACAGCATCCATCACAGGCTCTATTCCCATCATCTTTCGCAATTCATCATTTGTCTTCCTCTCTCTCAACGATACTCCGCACATCCACCGAACGATTCGCATTTCCACCCTTTCCAACCTTCGTTGCTGCTCTACGTTCATTACCCATGTCTCGCTCCCATAAATCATAACACTTCTCACACATGCAGCATACACCTTTCCCTTCAGCTTCAACGACACTCCCCTCCTCGTCAGCACGCCACTCAGTTCCCGAAACTTCTTCCATGCACATGTCACTCGAGCAACCGTTGCCAAGTCTGATCCACCTTCTCCATTCAGCATGTCTCCGAGGTAGCAAAATGTTTTCACACCTTTCAGCTTCACGCCGTCTCCAAGATCCAACTCAACATTTCCTCCATCTGCAGCTCCCTCTGTGCACACCTTACATTTGAATGTAGCTGCCACACTGGTTAATGACCCTCTCAAACCACAACATTTTTCATGAACCCACTCAGCACACATTGTACATCGAATGGAGTTCACTGCGACACCCTTCCTGCACACAGCACATGGCCACTTCCCAGTTCTGTCCACCTCACCACATGCTTTACCACTTGCCATCATCTTCGTCTTTCCGATATTCACCTTCAGACCTTTTGTCTCTACAACCAGTTACCTGGTGCTCATTTTGCCGACCTCAGAAGGAAGACAGGCTGAGTCAACCACACATGGTGTTAATTCAACGGGCTTCAAACTCAGGCCCTTAGGATCCCAAACCTACTGCCCTAACCATTAGGCCAACACCAGGTGATAATATATCAGTTGATGTACCTTCTTTTTTTTTTACAAACCTAACTCTTACCATGAAATTAAAGTTAATATCTATGGGCAGGGAATTTCAGCTGGGGTACCAGCACACAGTGGCCTACTCTTTGAAAGAAAACTGCACCGTGGAGTCTTTATAACCTCAAATTAAGGCGAAGTTCACCCGAGCCAGCCGGCTTTCTGTTCACAACTCTGTGTGCTTCGTCATGCAGCACCCCCTCCAGGAGTGGGTTCAGTTACCAAGCAGCTTGCTATCGCTCGCCAAGCCAGCCGTTCCTTAACGGTTTTGAATGGAGTGCTTGGTTGGGTGCTTAAGCCGCTTGGCGAGCGCTCTTAATACTTAAGCCGCTTGGCTTAAAACCTGCTAAATATATCTAAATCGGGTGAATAACTTTTTACCAAGTCAAAAGTAACGATTCCGGAATCGTAATGACCTTTGACTTTCAAATTTTGCTTCGACCTCAGTGCCGCCTTTGACCCCATCAATCACATAATCCTCCTTACCCGACTTGAAACCACCTTTAACATCACTGGCACTGCCCTTTCTTGGATTAAATCATACCTCTCCGACAGGCACCAGTTCATCTCCATCAATAACTGCAAATCCCCCACCGCTCCCCTCCCCCAAGGTGTCCCCCAAGGTTCAGTTCTTGGCCCCCTCCTCTTCATCCTGTACCTGTCCCCCCTTGGTCACTTAATCCACCGTCATGGTCTCCAATTCCACTGCTTCGCCGATGACATCCAGCTTTTCATCTCCATCAAGTCCATCTCCACCGCCACCCACTCTATCCTGACAAACTGCATCACTGAAATAAAATCCTGGCTTCAAATCAACTTCCTCAAACTAAACTGTGATAAATCCGAAATAATCATCATTGGCCCAAAAACGCTCACCAAGTCCACCCATAACTTTGCCCTCAACATCGACGGTTTCCCAGTATCCACCTCCCCTCACATCCGGAATCTTGGCGTCATCTTTGACCAAACCCTCTCCTTCGACAAATACACTAAACAGATCACAAAGACAGCCTTCTTCCACCTGAAAAACATCGCCCGTCTCCGCTCATCCCTCTCCTCCGTGGCTGCAGAAACCCTCATCCACGCCTTCATCACCTCCCATCTGGACTACTGCAACAGCCTCCTCTATGGTTCACCCTCAACAATCACCAATAAACTCCAATACATTCAGAACTCCGCTGCCCGTCTACTCACCCATTCCCGGACCCGTGACCACATCACCCCCGTCCTTTACAAGCTTCACTGGCTCCCCATCCCCCAGAGAATCCAGTACAAAATCCTCCTCCTGACCTACAAAGCCCTCCATAACCTGGCCCTATCCTACCTGACTGACCTCCTCTCCAGACACACTCCCACCCGCACCCTCCGCTCTGCTGGTACCAACCTCCTGACCCCCCCCCCCCCCCCCCCATCCGGACCAAACTCAGATCCTGGGGGGACAGGGCCTTCTCCATCGCCGCTCCCACACTCTGGAACTCGCTACCTCACACCATCAGAGACTCCTCCTCACTCACCACAGTCAAATCCTCACTCAAGACCCACCTGTTCAACACTGCATTCAACCCCTGACCGTCTCTTCTCCTTCTCCTTCCTTTCTGTTTGGTTATTAATTATGTATTTTTGTCTTTTTTGTCTTTGTTTTACGTACTATGTCAAAGCGTCTTTGGGTTTCTTGAAAAGCGCTATACGAAATAAATGTATTATTATTATTATTATAAATTGAGCAACTTGATTTAATGAAATATTTCTTATGGGATTGACAAGGCATCAGGAGGTCTCGGTTCTCGAAGTTATCCAAGGTTTGGTGAAAAATTGGATTATTTGTTTACTTTGAGCATCACAGGTGATGCAGGTTGTGGTCAAGGTTTATTCAAAATCGTGTGTGTAGTTTCGAAGAAGATCCGAGTGTCCACTGACTTACTGACCGCGCGATGCTAATTAGTAATAGTGATACCTCACCTGAACTGTGTTCCAGGTGAGCTAAATATGAAATGTTTCGACGTCACTTCGGCAAAGTGTGATGATTGCAGCTCCAAATGAGCCATTGAGGCCTCCGTCCTGCAGCGGGTTAAACTCGGCTGGTTTATTTTTTTTTTTATAATTATATTTTCATTCGAGAGGTAAAATGAATATTTTATTTGCATTGGTATCCTTTTTTTTTTTTTTGTTATTTCAAGGCATTTCTCAGACAACTTTTGGATGTATTCAAACGTAAATAGAAACGACCCGGAAGTACATTAGACAAAGATGGCGGCGCCCGCAGCGTTGGTCTCCTTAAAACCCGTTCATGGCATGTTTTGCCTTGTTTAACACGTTTGATGAAAGTGATGGTGTTCAGCACTGCGTTTGAAACAAGTGTTTACAGAGAGAGAGGTGTCTCGGTGTGCTCTGTTGCAGATGCCTGCGGTTACCTGGTGACCAGGTGTAGTAGTTGAGCTGTGTGCTTGGGTTTGCGGGATTCGTGCTCATGCCTCTCCACCTGCTGCGGACCGGGCTGTTGATGCCGGCTCGTTTCCGCGGTCTGTTTCGAGGTGTCCCGGTGCGTTCGAGTCGGTGCGCGATCCCCACGTCCATTCTGTGCTTTGGGCGCAGATCTACAGGTACTCTCGGAAGTCCTGGGCGGATTCTCAAGGTGAGTTTGACTCCGGGAAATGCTGAATTGACTTGCATACTCTGGTGTTATTACAACATCGCCACCAGCTCGCTGTTTGCATATTTTGTTATTTTCACCTCAGATCTACCAGGAGTATTAATGTGCTTTTACTATTTTACATATCTTCATTGTCCATATTATTATTACTACTACTATTATTATTATTATTTGCCCCACGCCTTTTTAAATTAAACGGAGTGATATTGTAGTCTGTCGTCTGTCCGTCCAGAGGTCAATTGGCCCATCATGCCCGTGCTAGTTCCACACCCGTTTTATCATTATCTCCCCCCCTCTCTCCCCCATCCCGAGGTCATTGGGAACATCGTGCCCATGCTAGTTCCACACACTATTTATAATTACACCGCGGAGCGAAAGGGGGACTATGGTTTTCCCGTCCGTCCGTGCGTACGTGCGGGCGTGCGTGCGTGCGTAAGCGAAGGACCGCATTCGAATTTGTTGTGTGGGTGCAACCCACGTCAAAATCCAAGATGGCCGCCGCCATGTATGTCTGAACCTTGTGAGCGGAATAGCTTGAAAAATAAGCGAAGTACCAACTTCTAATCTGGTGTGTGGGTGTATGTTCGGAGTATGTACGGTGTATAAGAACAAAGGGGGTTTAAACCCCCATATAGGGGGTTTAAAGCGCCTTTGGGCTTCTTGAAAAGCGCTATACAAAATAAATGAATTATTATTATTATTATAAACGTGTACGGTGTATAAACGGTGTATAAACGGAGGTTTATAAACAGTGTATAAACGGTGTATAAACGGAGGTCATTTGGAACATCGGGTCCATGATAGATCCTCCCTGTTCATAAGGGAGAACGCCATTGAAAATTGGGTCGCCACATCAAAATCCAAGATGGCCGCCTTGCGTCTTCCACTTTATCAACTCGCATCACTTCACCGACGGGGGACCTAGGCGTAACGCTTGTTATAATTATCTCCCCCCTCTCTCTCCCCCATCCCGAGGTCATTGGGAACATCGTGCCCATGATAGTTCCACACCCTATTTAAAATTATCTTCCCTCTCTCTCTCCCCCATCCGGAGGTCATTTGGAACATCGGGTCCGTGCTAGTTCCACACCCTATTTAAAATTATCTGTCCCCTCTCTACCCCAATACGGAGGTCATTTGGAACATCGGGTCCATGATAGATCCTCTCCCTGTTCATAATTATCTGTCTATCCGCCCTTCCAGAGGTCAATAGGAACGCTGTGTCGGTGATGGATCCACACCCTATTTATAATTATCTGCTTCCGCTCTCCCCCACCCATCCGGAGGTCAAGTGGAACATAGTGTCCATGACACATCCACACCCCTATTGATAATCATCTGCCCCCTCTCTCTCCCCCATCCTGAGGTCATTTGGAACATTGTGCCCATGATAAATCCACACCCTATTCATAATTATCTGTCTGTCGACATGTCGGGTTGAGATATGGAGCTTCAGAGGATGGAGTCATCAGCAAAGAGATAGCGGGGATTGAAATCATCAAGTTTGGATATGTGAGAAAATTAATCGCTCAGACATGGGTATAACAGGCTACGCCTATTAGGCATGAGCTTAGCAGAGGTGCAGCCCACTCCATCTCCATTGGATTTATCTCAGAGGTATTACCAGGAAGAGAAGGTGATTCGTAAATTTATAGACCAGTCTACCCTGGTGAGGGAACATCCACATGGTGGGCTGGTCTATAAAATAGAGAATTAGATGCTCTTCGCGGTATTGGCTGCATTACAACCCTCCTGGGAAGTAGGGCGGTTGCAGCTCTGCTAATTTCATGCCCAATAAGTGAAACCGACACAACTGTTTAGCCAGAAGAGCCTTTTTAAAATTTAAATTGTTCCTGGCTACCCCCAGAACAGTTTTATGCACCACAGACAGGTTAATGTGTGGCAGGCCTTTCCTCCTGTTCGTCAGGAAGAATGCAGCAATCGCTGGTATGGCACTTCCTTACTAGTACCCACCACAGTAATGGGGTCTGATCTTGAGACATATACATATACATGCACAGAACATTTGAAAAGTGTACTCGCATCAATCATACCTCCAATACTTTTATGCATCAGGCATAAGGTTTTTTTCTGAATTGGTAAAATATTTCACATGGTGGAGGGTAGTGTTGTTTAAATGAATGGTATCTATATTGTTGTGTCAAAATACCATGGATGTTATCAAGTATAGTAGTATTTCTGCTCCTGTGCTATAACTGACAGTACTGTATTGTGTAACGCTCTGTACCTAGACCTTGCTCTATGGATCAAGACACAGCCCACTCGTTTCACTCGTAGAAACTCAACAAATGAGCTACATCCAGCTTTGTAAAGCACTTGGTAAGTTCAAGGGCCTTTGATACTTGCAATGGGTGTTGCATCTTGGAGCACACAAAATATTTTGAGTGACTCGTAAAGCCACGTGTTCCGTAGACATTTTGCCTTGTGGATATTAAATATGCCACAGTATCTCAAATAGAGTATAACTCTTAACATTTACGTGTAATGTTTTGTCAATTGTGATATTTTTATGTTGAAAATTTTTGGTGTACCGGAAAGTAATGTCGTTTTTCAAAGAGGAATGCTCACCTGAAAGACATTGCTTTCCGGTCCACCTAATAAATGCAGGTGTCTTTGTCTTCCAGTGAACTCTGCTGTTTACTGCCGTAGCCAAGGAGAAAGGACTCAGAGGGAAGAGGGGAAATCATCTCCCTCCAGCAATGATGATGGTAAGAAGGGCCTGCAATCCTGTTTCGCAGTTGGGATTCGACACATGATCGTGACAAGTAACCGATGGCTAAGAATCCATGTGCTTTTGAAAGTGAAATAAAACTAATTTTTAGGGGGCTCCTGGCACTCACCTGGACTCTGTCGCCAGTCTGGTGTAGCGTCCATATTTGTTTTAGAAAATCGGTTCAATGTGCTCTTCCTAAAATCTGCTCACACCTACTTTCGTTATTGGGTTACCTGACGGTCTGATGTCACATTCCGGGCAATGCAACAATTTAATTCAACAACAACAACAACATGCATTTTAAGGCCATTTTCCCTGCTAGAGCGGGGGTTAGCCTAGATGCAACAATGCAACAATTGAATTGAAACGCCAATTTTGTTCAATCACTAGCTTCAATCAGACCCACTCCAATCAAATCAAATCAAAATCAAATCAAATCAAAGCACTCCAATCGGACAAGAAATGTTGGATTTCCTCCTTTATTTTTACTAGTACACCCACTGCCTATGGGAGCGACAGGAAGGGTTGTGTTATTATCCTCTCTGGGATCTATAGATTACAGTAGATCTAGGCTAAGGGTTTGTGGGGGATGTGATAAGCATATTATAATGTCTCAATTATGTCATGATTTCTCCCTTTCAGTTTAGTGTTAAACAACAGTAGCGACTTTAAAAAAAAAAGTAAATGATACGTGTTTGTGCTTTACAGTATTTTTTTTTAACGCTTGCTTTAGGCTTGCCTCATGAAATGACACCATATGTTTGTCCACAAAGAAGAAAAACAAGAAAAAAACCTTGGAGAGGGGGGGGGTATTGTTAGTATCAATATTGTTTTGTAATAACATTAATAATATAGTATTGTCATTAATGTTGTTATTGCACATTTGCATTTGTTATTAGAAGCAGCTTTGGAAAAATGCCACGATAAGCTACCTTCACACAGATATACACCTTAAGGGTGTAGTACTGGTGAACAGGTGATTTTTTTTGATTTTTTTTTTAGCTGAACAGTTTCCTTATAGTCTTATAAACAAGAATCATGCTATTAGAGGTCATAGAAGTACCCCTAATTATTGAAAAATTCAAATTTCAATTCAATTCAATTCAATATAATATTTTGCATGAAATTTGTTATAACTTGGGAAATGCATCATTCTTTTGGGCTGAAATTTGGACAGGATATTCAGAATATCACTTCCTTTAAAATGATGAAGGCTTTTGTTTATAGGAGTAAGAGTAGCCATTGTGGATTTATTGAAGGACAACCAAGTTTTATCTGGTAATTGGCATAATTAGCTAATTAGTGAACATTTGACATAATTTCACAAAATCCTCTCATCAGGTAGTAGAGTAACACATGTATAATACATGTACCAAGTTTTGTGTGAAAAGAATGATAGGTGACATAGAAGATAGAAGTAGAAATGTGTTCTTTGTTTTTCCTTGTTTTTTATTGACGGTCTAATTTATGCAAATTATATGCATGTAATATGACAAAGAAGCGTTGAAACTGGTCTGAGTTAAAGCCAAGATTATATCTTTCAAGAAAAACTGAAAATTAGATATTAACTTGACTTTGTTTTTGTGTAAAGGCCTCTCAAAGGTACCGATGTAGTTTTCTCAATTTTTCACCAGTACTACACCCTTAACATGGATTTCACCCAAGCTGGTGCCTCCCTTGGGGAGGGGGTGGGGGGGGAAATAAAGTTGCTATGACCCCCATCTTGTGACCTTTAATCATCCTGTCAGGTTTTATTGAGATTGGTTAAGTAACGACCGAATGTTTTGCGGTCAGACAGACACCAAATATTTTTGGGTTAATTATTTATTTTTGGATGCATGAATGGCATCATCCTTTTGGATTATTTTTTTTTGATTTTTTTTAATTGGAGCTTCCTGCCGGTGACAAAGGTCTTTGCTTCAAGTGACTGATTGAGCTGGTGCACAACCACGAGGCATTGTACATAGTGTTTCAGAACAAACAGTGCAGTACAACTTAACAGCTCTTGTGCAAAATGACGTCTTTCAGAGAAACGTATTTATCGTCAGCTGTTGGGTATCCCACTTAAGCGAATCAGTGATACCTGAAAGTAAACAAGCATACATCCATTTTAAGATGAACAAACACATGAAACATAAGTATTTTGTTCAGTGCACTGTTACTTTTGAATCACCATGAACTACAAAAAGATGTATTGCAAGCGTCCACTCACTCAAGTGCATCAGCGTTTCCGTATATCCCCCACGCTACCCCCAATACACACGATTGTATGCCTTCATGGCACGCACATTAGCAAATGTCTTTTAGTGTAACGTGGGTGACTTGGGTGTGCTTGGAGGAAAACCATCGTCTGGCCTAAGTGAATGAAACGCGTAATTGCATTAACATCATGCAGCAGGAAGTGGGATGTGGGCAAAAACCACTATATATGATATACGCTATCAATATAATCTATCTAAAATTAAATCTGAACATTGGATGGGTTTTGCACAGGTGCTTTATATCAAAGCAGATATAAAGGCATGAAAACCCGCTTGGAGTTTGCAAAAAAGCACCCAAAGGACTCTCAGACTGTGAGAAACAAGATTCTGTGGGCTTTCATGTGTCTTTAACTGAGGAGAGGCTTCCGTCTGGCCACTCTGCCATAAAGCCCACATCGGTGGAGTGTTGCAGCGATGGTTGTCCTTCTGGAAGTTTCTCCCATCTCCACACAGGATCTCTGGAGCTCAGCCAGAGTGACCATCGGGTTCTTGGTCACCTCTCTTACCAAGGCCCTTCTCCCCCGATTGCTCAGTTTGGCTGGGCGGCCAGCTCTCGGAAGAGTCCTGGTTGTTCCAAACTTCTTCCATTTAAGAATTATGGAGGCCACTGTGCTCTTGGGAACCTTAAATGCAGCAGAGATTTTTTGTCGGCTTCCCCAAATCTGTGCCTCGCCACAATCCTGTCTCTGAGCTCTGCAGACAATTCCTTCGACCTCATGGCTTGGTTTTTGCTCTGATATGCATTGTCAGCTGTGAGACCTTGTATAGACAGGTGTGTGCCTTTCCAAATCATGTCCATTCAATTGAATTTACCATAGGTGGACTCCAATCAAGGTGTAGAAACATCTCAAAGATGATCAAGCAAAATGGGAGGCACCTGAGCTAAATTTCAAGTGTCATAGCAAAGGGTCTGAATACTTGTGTAAATGTGATATTTCAGTTTTTTCTTTTTAATAAATTTGCAAAACTTTCTAAAATCCTGTTTTCTCTGTCATTTTGGGGTATTGAGTGTAGATTGATGAGGGAAAAAAATGAATTTAAACTATTTCAGCATAAGGCTGCAACATAACAAAATGTGAAAAAAGTGAAGGGGTCTGAATACTTTCTGAATGCACTGTATATATATATTCAATAATCTTCAAACTTAGGCTTCCAGTGTTATTAACCCTTTGAGTACGGGAATGTTTTTTGATAAAAATACCCCCGGTATGGGATTAATTTGGCATTATGGGAATGCAACCACGTATTGACGATCTATTTATCGGTATAGTTGATGACGTGTAGTAACGTCATCCGTACACAAAACTTTTTCGCAGGCACTTTCGCGGTTGCGGCACTGGACGTCATCCGTACTCAAAGGGTTAATGATGCAAGTCCATGTGGGCATGCTGGCTCTATAATTTGAACATGTATTTTGCTGTTCATGAAGGACAGGTGTGACGTTGCAATACACATGCTGTGAGCTTCTGGATATTTAGCATTATTTATTTTACTGTGTAATATACCTTTTCACCATAAGCACATCCCTCACTACCAGATTCCTTATTACGTACCCTTCACTATATGCATTTTTAGAGGGAAATCGGCAACAGGAGCAAGAGCAGCAGCAGAACCACGACCGGCTTCGAATCCTAATTGTTCTGGCTTTGGTGGTTACCATTCTGAACAGTTTGTCCGCTGATTTTCCTTCAATCTCATGGTCAGAGTTTGTGAATGAAATGCTCGCCAAAGGAGAAGTCCTTGGCCTGCAGGTTTCCCCTGGCTCGGACTTGGTTCTCGTAAGACTCCATCAAGATGCCGTTGTCTCTGGAAGACAGGTAAAAACCAAGGAAAGTGAATAACTTTGCATATTAAATATACCTTTATGTTGCTATAGATATTAATATGTGATTTAGAGCACATTTACAGACCTGATGCGATGGTTATCCAGCAATCAGACGTGAACATTATGCATTGATAGAGACCGTGACCAGTTTTTAGATTGTCTATTGTGTCAGACAGTGCTGTTTTGTCCAAACACTTGCCAGATATCGATATATGATGATTTGCAAAATTCACAAGAAGTGTTTGAGAGTGGTGTTGATATTTGAGCAGCGAATATTAATAATTTTCTTTGTGCAAATGATGTCAGGAATTTCCCTTTCATTGCCCAATGCCTTTCAAAATGCCCAATCATTGCCCCACTACCCATCAGTCAACTTAAACTTCCTCTTCCATGAGCTGACAAAGAGCTCTTGCAGAGAATAAAATTAATATCGTCAGGAACTCCAAAAGTTGATCGAAAGAATGAGTGGAAATTGAAGAAGCGGGGATAATTTTAATGTACAAAGAAAATTTGTTTCCTGGGAAAACCACATTTCCAAGCTGGCGTCCAAAGCCAGTCACTGTCTAGGCATCCTCTGTTGTACGAAGTCCTTCCTTGGCACCTCTGAGCTCCTCACCACATACAAAGCCTTCATCCACAGTTCAATGGAATACTGCTATCCCCTCTGTGCTGGTGCACCTGCCACACACCTCGCTCGACTTCACGCTGTAGAAACCAAAGCTTTTAGAATCATTGGAATTTCCCAAGATGAAGCCGATTGTGAGGGCCTTTCACTCGCTCACTGCAGGCAGGTTGGTGGTCTTTCTATCTTCTACCGACTCCTCTCCTGCCTTGCACCCTGCTCTGTCTGGGCTCTGTCCCCGTCCCCCCCCAAATATTCCTGCAGGACGTGTTGTTAGATCAAGATCTGCCAGTAACCCTCTTCTGGTGAAACTCCCCAAATCCATACTCGCTACTCACTTCCATCATTTGTTCTTCTTTTTTCCCACATGTGGAAACAACTTCCTCAGTCTCTTTAATGTCATTCTTCCCTTTTGGCCTTTTGACTTCCTCAGTCTCCTTTGAGACGGCTGTTCACCACAATCTGAGATCGCACATCCACAACCATGGTGTTTTCTTCCCCCATTATCCCTCCCCCAGCCAACCTCTTTTCCGTTTTCCAGTTTTTCTTTTCTACTTCTATGATTGAAAGTTTGCAGCTGCATCCATCTTGTTCACCCCCTGTATCCTCCCCTTGCCCTCATTCTTCCCCACATCCCATAAAAAACCTGAACTTAATTTTGGCCGGACAGTAATGTTGGTGTACATTACTCCTCTGTCATTACATTACTACACAATTACATTACACAATTACATTTATAATAACACAATACACTTACATTATATGTACAGGCTCATTTATGAACCGTAACCACAGTATACACACACAAAAAAAAGAATACCTAAACATTTATCTTGGACATTTATGTGGATAGAGTAATACTGATTTTTTTAATTATCCATTTATTCTATCTTCACCCCAAATGCCCTTTCACCCACTGTTTCGTTTTTTCCCCTCACAAAGGGTTTCGTTTGCATCTTTTAGCACTTGTGCTTTAACCCTCAAAGTTTGTTTTCTGAGAGGGTTGCGTATGCAGTGGAACTTGTCACATGGGACTTTCTGCTGTAGATTTCCAGGGCAGCACGGGTGTTCAAGCTCCAGGTTCCCACCATCGAGCAGCTGGAGGATCGCCTTCGCAGCGCAGAAGACCAGCTCGGAATAGATCCGCGAGATCGCGTCCCCGTCACATACAGCCGCCCTGGACTTTTCTCCTAGTAAGTGACTCTTCCTCTGGAGTACGTGTTCACTCATCATTTCCTTGCGTGCAATAGTTGTCAACCCTGGAGATGTTGCATACCTTTAGAACCACCTTTAGAGGCCATTTTTCCCCGCAAGCGGGGGTTGGCCTTTTTCGGGAACTGTGGTTGTTGTTGTTTTTCGGTCCCCTTGTTGAAGCAATGTTTTACGGCCGGATGCCCTTCCTGACGCCAACCCTTTTTGCCGCCTTTAACGACAAGCAGGGAATTACCAGTGAACTGGTACTCAATTTGCCGACCTCGGAAGGATGACAGGCTGAGTCAACCCCCCTGGCGTTAATTCAGCGATTGACCGGGATTCGAACCCAGGATCCTAGGATCCTAAGCCGGCACCCTAGCCGCTAGCCCAACACCAGGGACTGTGACCCTGGTGTGACCGGAAGGGATGCATGTTGTATGCATGTTGCATACAAATGCATACAAATGGCTGAACAAGACCCAGACAAAGACACTGCTTCGCAAAGACATACCAGAGTTGGAAATCATTCCAGGTTTTTAGCACCAATTTTTTCCTGATTCTCTTTACTTTCCCACCCTTTTCTTCTTCTTCTTCTTCTCATCCTCAGTGCTACGACAACAGTGGTGGTCATGTCTCTGTTCTTCCTGGGAAGCTGGTTCATTTTCAAAACTATTGGTGGAGCTGCAAAAGATGCAGGATTCAATGCCTTTGTAAGTCGAGACTCCTTTCACTTGTCTCCGAGCTAACCTTGTCACATACGACTTGTCAACCTTTTTCTTCATCACTGACTTATCTATCTTTATGAAAAACTTGCCTTTTGTGATGCTTTTTTTAACCTCCATCATAATGCCCTCTTACAGAATCAGCTGCGGAAGGCACGTTTCACTGTGGTAGATGGAAGATCGGGAAAAAACGTGAAGTTCCAAGATGTGGCCGGTCTCCATGAAGCCAAGATCGAAGTCAAAGAGTTTGTTGATTATCTTAAGGTCAGTTTCTCCTGCAAAACTCTCAGCATCAGTTGGATAAAAGGAAGAATTTCGCATGTTTGAGCCTGACATGGGAATGTGGGTGTTTTATTTATCTATATATTTATTTACCGCAGACTCCAGATAGGTTCCTGGCTTTGGGTGCAAGAGTTCCTCATGGTTGCTTGTTGTTAGGCCCTCCAGGATGTGGAAAAACACTCTTGGCTAAAGCAGTAGCCACGGAGGCTCAAGTCCCATTTCTTGCCATTGCCGGCTCTGAGTTTGTCGAGGTCATTGGAGGTATGATTTGGTATAGTGAATGTTAGCAGATGTATGTACGACCTAGTTTTGATTTACTAATCCGACCCGCTGGTGGCATCATTGTCGTGCCCCTCCTACGCATTCGGGCAGAAATTTGAATTCGGCCAAAGTGCTGGCGGTAATTCACCCACTCTTCATCAAAAGACACCATGGCATCTTTAACATCCACATATAATGCTTGCAGAAAGGTCCGCAACTAAAGTCCCCTATGTGGAAAGGCACACTCGTTGATGTGCCGCCTTAGCCGCAAAACACGAGTATGACAGCTTGCAGTCGGTTGAAAATAAAACCCAGACAAGATGGCTCAAAGGCAAGTGTGCTATCTCTGTGCAGAATGTAAATGTAAATAAAAATTCCATTTCGTGTTATTGATGGAAAAAGAAGCATTTACCTGCACTTTGGATTTATTTTTTTTGTGGGAACCACCCTGCCAAGATCATTGGTGCCACACTCGGACCTCTGGCACCCCGGATCACCAGGCGGTATCACACAATTTAGTGCGCAGCTATAAATTGTCATCCTGGTGTTTCACATTGATGGCGTGACGTCGGTGTGTGCTGTCCCTCGGATGGACGTTAACCTGGGCGTGTCCCATCTGCCAGAAATAGTTGGTGGACATGAAAGACCGCATAGTGTCCTTCACAGAGTAGGCAAGCTATCACTGGCACCATGGACAAATTATTGCCCCAACCTGCAGGTGGCACTGCATCAGTGGCACACCTATGACCCCCTCAGCCAATGATACCACTCTCAGCCTTGTGCTGCATATGAAAGAAGATCATTTCGTGAATATTTTATTTCTCATGCAACGTAAATCCGACTTGT
The DNA here is from genome assembly GCF_964187855.1 of Myxine glutinosa. Taxonomy (NCBI): domain Eukaryota; kingdom Metazoa; phylum Chordata; class Myxini; order Myxiniformes; family Myxinidae; genus Myxine; species Myxine glutinosa. The sequence goes on from NC_136271.1 coordinate 116,381,647, forward strand.
TTTTTTTCTTTGTAATTTCCTCCATTCCATTTTTTTCTAGCCACACGTGCACTGGCACAGGAATTGCAGCCACACTAGCCATAATTATAGGTAACCAGGCTTGTGCAGCATTTTTATACATGACCCTAAGCATGCTGGGATGTAATTTGGTTAATTAAAACATGGGCCACATTGCTTGTTGTCTCTCATTTACCCAGGTGTTTCCATTTTTTTTTTTTTTGTTCACTACCTGTATGTTACCTGATCAATGGATCCCAACTTTCGTTTTTTAATGCACCATGTACATTGTACATACTTCCTTCCCATGGCCTCACCATGTGGATGTAATAAATAGAGGGTTGATTTCTTCTTTTTTTTAATACGGTAAAACTGCGCACTTGTTCAAAAAATTGGACCAAGGGTCCTGAAGTTCACCTGGATCAGGAGCAAGAGTCAATGACATAAAATATCGAAAAATTTGTTTTGTTCATGCGCATAATCTGGTCACGTGATTGGTTGGATGGAAGCCCTCTCGATGCTGATTACAGCGATACATTTTTGCAGACCATGTTTTTACAGGTTACAGGTCATGTTTTTGGCTGAGGCATGGCAGTGCTGCTGATGCAATGCCCCCTGTAAATTAGGGCAGGTTTTTTTTAGCCTTTTAGGCCTGATTTCAACCTCTGAATGAGTGCAGATTTTGATGCGTGCAGATCCTTTTCTTTTGAATCATGGTTTTGTGATATTTTTTATTTCCAGGACTTGGAGCGGCACGAGTGCGCAGCCTGTTTCGCGAAGCACGTGCAAAAGCGCCTTGCATTGTCTACATCGATGAGATAGATGCTGTCGGGAAAAGGCGTGCACGTTCTGCCGGTACCATGGACAGCACAGAGGAGGAGCAAACGCTCAACCAGCTCCTCGTTGAGATGGACGGTGTGTCGGTGTTTAAGCGGTCAGGCCTGAATGAAAGCTAATTCATCCATTGTCACCCAAATTATATACATATATTTTCATTCCATTTTCCTTGGAGTTTTCCTTTCACCTTCCCTGAGGACTTTTCCCCCTTTTCTTTTGTTTGTTGTCTCTTCTCCTCAGGGATGGGCACACGAGATCACGTCGTAGTACTGGCATCAACGAACCGCGCAGACATTTTGGACCAGGCTCTGACCAGACCCGGCCGGCTGGACCGTCATGTATACATAGACCTACCTACTTTACAGGTGATAGATAATTTATGCATTTTGCAACTGACTAATTGCCAATGCCTTTGATTTCTTTACTAGATGCGCGTACACCTGCCTATGTGCGCAAGTGCCAGCCTGGGTGTCTGGGTGTGCATACGTGGGTGTGTACGTCTATATTTGGCTGTGTGAATTTATTGGGTGACGTGTTAGTCTTGCACGTTCCTGAATTGAAATGAAAAACGAATGTAATGGTGCTTTCAGTCATTCAGTCAGTACCTCTTTCTCAGGTGTACTGTGATCTATCTATTGACCAAAGAGGCCTTTCATTGTTACATGTTCTGCTTTGTGTGTAAACAGCATCAATTTACATCGAGGTAACTTCATTAAAAACTAGCGTCAACTACTAATGAGTGCCTTTGTTCAGGCAAATGTTGCAAAGACATTTAGACGCTGCTAGTCGACAATAATATTGGCCAGGATTTTAATTTAATTTTATCCAAATTGAATTATGCATTCATTTGTTGCCCTCGCTTGTTTTTATAAAAGCTGGATCTTCCGAACAACATCGGATTATTTCGATTTTCGTAAACCATCAAGAAGATTGATGTTTAAAGATTTAGGAAAAAAAGAACGTGAGGGTGCACCCTGGAAATGTTCAGCCGAATGGCCTCATTTCCTTATTTGAGGTGGGTTCCTTGAATTTCTTGATTTTTCAGACGTACAAACAAATACATACGTAGAATTGCTTTGTTGGAGAGGGGTGAGGGGGTTGTACCCATGACCTGACACTGGCTACCCCCAGCATGTTTGCAACATTTTGATGTGATTGGGCTAGGGGTGTGGAATTTTAAGGAAATCAAAAGGATTTCACATTGGCACACACACACACACTGACACACGCGCACTGACGCACGCGCACTGACACGTGCACGCATGCACTGCGCACTGACGCATGCGCGCTGACATGCGCACACACTGGCACACACACACACTGACACAAACGCGCGTACGCGCACACACACACACGCACACACACACAGACACATGTGCGTGCATGCACATACATTGTTAAAGATGAATTCCATTGTCTGAAACCAATTGTATTTATTTATTGAATGTCAATTTTATTTATCCCTTGCACAATATTCTCTGCAGAATTGTAGCTTTCCATTGCCTTTTATAAATGTCCATAGCAAATTGCATAATATATATATATATACAGACTTGGCATTTAATATGGAATTTTTTTTTTCCTTGACTTGGGTTTACTTTCTGAACTCGGTATATCAATCTGGTGAGTTTCTTTTACGCTTCGGTGATTTCTTTGTTAAAAGAACCATGTCACTGATTGTCTGCCGCAGCAAGAAGTCAATAACAGGATTATATCACAGGTGGTGTGACAAAATGTACGGACAGGTACATTTGACGATTGGCTTCACAATCGGGTATATAAGGGTTGTTGCGTTCTGTATTAGTGGAAAACAACTGCTGCACGTCTACAAAAGTTATTGCCGCTTCCCCTGGAGATGGTCCGTCAACTCGACAATGCTGTTTGTCATTTAGTGGTGGCTTTACGAAATTCCGGCATGAAACAGCGTGCTATTGCTTGGCAGTATGGCATCACTCAAGGTCAGGTGTCAAAGATCCTGAAACGAAATGCTCAGAGGGGTGTCCCTACTCCAATACCGAGGCCAGGACGTCCCCGCAGAACCACAACGAGGGATGATCGCCAGCTGCACCGGTTAGTCCGCAATGGCCGTACCAAGTCAGCTAATCGGCTTAGGGCTAAGTGGCAGCAACTGACAAATGTGCCTGTATCCAGAAGGCTAGTCAACCAACGACTGGTTCAAGCAGGCTATCGTGCCAGGCGTCCCCTGAGAAAGCCACGTCTGACCAGACAACACCGCCAGCACTGATTGCAGTGGGCCAGAGAGCACCGTCGATGGCAGCCAGGACACTGGAATCACGTGATCTTCAGTGACGAGTCTAGATTTCTGGTCTATCGTCAATATGGCCGCGTCCGAGTGCGCAGACAAGTGCGATGAAGCCTACAACGAAGATTGTATAGTGCCAAGAGTCCAAGCTGGAGGTGGTGGGGTGACCGTTCGGGCTGCTTTTCATGCAGGGGGCAAAACTGACCTGGTTGTTCTGAATGGAAACCTGAACCAGTTCAAGTACAGGGCCATTCTGGAAGAAACATTGCTTCCATTTGCTCGTGTAGCCTTTCGAGGAAACTTTGTCTTCCAAGATGACAATGCATGGCCTCATCGTGCTCGCATGATCCAACACTTTCTTGCTGACCATGGTGTAGAGCATATGGAGTGGCCTGCCATGTCCCCGGATATGAATCCGATAGAGAACTTGTGGGCAGAATTAACGCGTCAAATCGACAACTTGGACCAGCAGCCTACCTCTGTGCGTGAATTGCAGCAGGCTATTGTCACTGCATGGCAAGCGATTCCTGTCCAAACCTTGGCAAATCTCGTGAACAGCATGCCTCGACGTGTACGTGCTCTCCTGAATGCTCGTGGGGGTTACACGACGTAATGAACTGTAATTTTACTGTCGGTAATCCCAGTTGTAATTGAACTTTTGTTTTTGTTAAAAAAAAATTCGGCTAATGTGCAAAATAAAGAAATACTTCTGGAAAACGTACAGAAGTTTAACACAGTACTGTCCATGAATTGAGTTCAATATCAATTTACATCACTTTCAAGGATCAATTTATTTGCTTCAAAATGTCAAATGTGGTTTTTTGTTTCTTTTAAAGGTCACATTAACAAAATATAGAATAATTTCAACATAATTCCAATGAACTTTTGGTTCTAAGTCATCTTGAAAAGTAAGTTCACCCCCACAAAAAAAATATTCCATATTAAATGCTAAGTCTGTGTGTGTGTATGTGTATATATATGTATAAACCTGTTTTATCCATTGTGTGACCGATCAACTCCAATAAACATTGTTAAAGTGACACCTGGAAGGTTGGTTAATGTCACTGTAAGTAAGCCTCCCTTATAGTGAGTGGAAAATGTCTCATACTTGTGTACAGGAGCGGAGAGAGATTTTTGAGCAGCACCTAAAGCATCTAAAGCTTGCACAGAAAAGCAAGGCCTACTCCCAGCGACTAGCCGAGCTCACACCCGGCTTTAGTGGTAACAATTCTATCACCTGGTGTAGCTCACACCACCATTTGTTTCATATTCAATTGTTTCACTGCTTATTGCTTCAGTAGCTGCACCATTAAGAATTCAACGACTTCCCGATTCACTCATTGTTTAATACTTTCATCTGAATCCATGCCCAGGTGCTGATATTGCAAATATTTGCAATGAGGGAGCGTTGCATGCCGCACGTGAGGCCAGCCATGCAGTGGACTTGCAAAATTTTGATTATGCACTTGAAAGGGTTCTCGTTGGTAGGTATTGCGTGCCGTCATACTTGGCCTCTCTCTCTCATTCTCTGCCACCATGGTGTTGTTCAGATTGAGACCCATTAAAAAAATGGATGCAAGCAGAACTGGCACAAAATGAATGAATAACCATATGTTTGTCACCTCATTTGAATTTGAACCAATGAGGGATGGAACTGGTGACTTTGTGAAAGTCTGTGTTCACATTTGGCCTATTAATGACAATTTCTGCACATTCTTTGTGACAGTCTATGCAACTTTGCTGATATGGTCAGGGCACTCGAGCTCGTTGAATGCATGCAGCATTGCCACTTGCATCCCCGGAACAATCGGAATAAGGAAGCCCAAGTTTAACAATCACTGCCACACCATTTTACGATTGGGTCCAGAATTGGCAAATTCAAACTGCAGTTAGTGCTATTGCATTGTGATGTGATGCACAAAGGCAGTTTTCAAAATTTGTTTGATCGTGTATCAGTGCCAATGACAACTTTTGCAGTTCTTTCAACATTCATTCAGTCGAGGTAGGCCAAAATTGCAAAAATTAATTGTGTGTGATGTCTTCCAATCCGACGTCTCTGTTACAAAAAGGACGTGTGTGTGTGTGCGTGTGTGTGTGTGTGTGTGTGTGTGTGTGTGTGTGTGTGTGTGTGTGTGTGTGTGTGTGTGTGTGTGTGTGTGTGTGTGTGTGTGTGTGTGTGTGTGTGTGTGTGTGTGCGTGTGTGTGTGTGTGTGTGTGTGTGTGTGTGTGTGTGTGTGTGTGTGTGTGTGTGTGTGTGTGTGTGTGTGTGTGTTTGTGTGTGTGTTTTGTGTGTGTGTCTCTCGTTATGCTTGCTTTATTCTAAGGGGTTCCTGCTGTAGTATAGTAATAAAAATGTGACCATTGCACAGCTAACTAGAACGGCACTCAGTAGAGCACAAAACCTCCGCCTGGTGAACAGTTTGTTTTGTATCCCACTGATAGGCCGGATCTGCATTCGTACCTGAACCAAAATCAAATCAGCTTGTTCTTGTCACCAAACCAACTCGTCCACCAAGTTTATTCATAACTCGTCCTTAACTTTTTTTAATATCATGTTGTATATCACTTTTCGCCCGATCTCTCAATGGTGACGAATCACTTGAAAATTAAATAATTCTCGTATCCGAATCCATATTCAGACTTCACCAAAATCGAATCAATTCGTCCTTGTCACACAGCCAACCTGTCCACCACATTTCGTCCAAATCCGTCCATAACTTTTTGAGATATCCTGCTATGTATCAGTTTTAGCCATATCACTCAATGGTGAAGAATCACCTAAAATATATAGTGTCTGTATCCGGATTCAGACCTTCACCAAAATCTAATCAATTAGTCCTCATCACACACCCAACCTGTCCACCAAACTTAGTCCGAATCACTTCCCCCTCCATCCTCCCCCCCCCCCCCTATTCCCATGCCTCCTCCCCCCAAGCCCTCTCCCTCCCACAGAGCTCCTGATGTCCCTGTTCCCTGCTGCTGTACTTGTGTGCTTCCCTCTCCCCATCTTGTCTCCCACTCCCTTTATTGTGTTTTGTATGGCCTTTTTTTTTTTCTTTTTTTTTTTTTGTGAATGATGATAGCTCTTACACGAGCCTCGATCTTGTATACCAAAAATATATATAATAATAATAAATAAATAAATAAAATAAATAAATAAAAGATTCTACGAACCGGATCCAGATCTGGATCTTCACCAAATTGAACCAATTATTCCTTTTCAAATAACCAATCTGTCCACAAAGTTCCTCGGCACACCTGAGCTCCTCACCACATACAAGGCTTTCATCCGCAGCTCAATGGAATACTGTTCTCACCTATGGGCCGGTGCTCCTGCCTCACACCTAGTTCGGCTTCACGCTGTTGAAACACAAAGCTTTCAGAATTATTGGAATCTCCCACGATGAAGCTATCTCTGAGGGCCTTTCACTCACTCACTGCAGGCAGGTAGGTGGTCTTTCTGTCTTCTACCGACTCTTCTCCGGCCTTGCACCCCCAGCTCTCTCTGTGCTCTGTCCCCCAAATATTCCTACAGGTCGCACAAGATCTGCCAGCAACCCCCTTATGGTTACACTGCCGAAATCTCGGCTCTCTGCTCACCTTCACTCTTTCATTCCTCTTTTCTCCCGCCTCTGGAACAAACTCCCTCACTCCCTTCAATCCCACTCCTCCCTCCAGGTCTTTAAAACAGCTGTTCACCACCATCTCTTATCTTCCCCAATCCAAAACCTTGATCTTTTCTACCCCCGCTAATTCACCCCAGATCCACCTTGTTTGAAATTCCAACTTCTTTCCTGGAAGTCCTGGCAGTGTCCATATGTTTTATACCTCTCCCACCGCCCCCTTCCCATGCCCCCCCCCCTCCCCAAAGCCCTCGCCCTCTCTCAGATCTCTCGATGTCTCCATGTCTCTCGGTCCCTGCTCTCAAATGTTGTGTTTGTGTCCTTCCCCCTCTCTCCCCATCTTGTCTACCGCTCCCGATGTTTTATGTGTTGGTTTGTCTTTCTGTGTGATTAATGTTCGCTCTTTCACGAGCCTCGATCTTGTATACAAAAAAAAAACAAAAAAAAAAAAAACGTTTCGTCCGAATCCGTCCACAACTTTTTGAGATATTTTGTTCACAAACAAATAAACAAACAGACATGGGTGAAAACATAACCTCCATCCACCTTCGGTGGCGGAGGTAATAATGTATTTACAGGGAGTCCCCGGTTTATGAACACCCGTTTTCCAAACATCTGTTCATACACAGACTTTCGGTTCCTCGGGCGAGTGAGGCGTGCTTCGAGCTCTCCACGGCATCGAAGTTTGAGTGTTTTCCCATTCTTGTCTTTGTCAAATTTCCACTGGTTATTTTGCTGTGTACGTGTTATTGTGTGTTTCTAGTTGGTGTTGGTTTGTGGTTCGTGCAAACTTGTGTGTAGTTAATCGTTTTCTGAGTCGTACCTCGTGCGCGGCCTGGTAACTTGGGGCTTCCCTCCCCCCTTCGGTGTTTTGTCGGTTTGGGTTATTTCCTTCGCTGTATTGCTTGTTTCTTTTATTTTGTTTTCTCCCCCTCACCTCACCTCCCTAGACAAATAATTATATATTGATTCTTTCTCTCCTCCCGGACACGTGCTTGTTCGCTCTCCTCCTCGTCTCGGCTTGTGCCCCGCCCCCTGTATCTCGTTTTCTTCCGCCTCTACTCCTTCTTTCTCAAATCCACGTTCTCGCTTGGAGACTTTTCCCGGATTGTTTTTTTTTTTTCATCGTTCTGTTTGGATATTGTTGGAATATGTTTAAACCGCAGCCGTGATGCTGACGCCCCCCCCCCCCCCCCCCCCCCCAGAATTTACATGTTTTAAACGTTTCCCAGTGTGTACCCTGGTCAGAATAGGTACACCGTATCCCTGCGTGTCGTAAGAGACGACTAAGAGGGTTGGCGTCAGGAAGGGCATCCGGCCATAAAAACATTGCCTCAAAAAGAGAACCATGACAATCACAAGTACATATGGGCAGGGTGCAGCCCGAAGTGGAGATCGGTTTCTGAGGTTTGGGACATGGAATGTGGGGACAATGACAGGGAGATCAGGAGAAGTGGTGGAAGTATTGGTCAGAAGAACAGTGGACATATGTTGTGTGCAAGAGACGAGATGGAAGGGAAGTGGTGTGAGAATGGTGAAGGGTAGGCAGGGACAGAAATACAAGTTGGTGTGGCAAGGGTGCCCGGAGGGCGTGAATGGTGTTGGTGTCCTGTTTTCTGAGGAGTTTGTAGACAGTGTGGTGAGTGTGACTAGAGTGAGTGATAGGTTGATGATGGTGAAAATGATGATTGGAAAGCTCTTGGTGAACGTCATCTCGGGATATGCTCCGCAGGTTGGTCGAAGCGATGAAGAGAAGGACAAGTTCTGGTGTGCGATAGAGAAGCTGATGGAAAACGTGAAAGATGAGGAAGTTGTTGTGGTGGGAGGAGACCTGAATGGACATGTGGGAACGAGTATGGATGGTTTTGAGGGAGTTCATGGGGGTTACGGATATGGTGTGAGAAATGGAGAAGGTGAAAGGATTTTGGAGTTTGCTGATGGAGCTGATTTGTTGATTTGTAATACTCAGTTCCAGAAAGAGGACAATAAGCTTGTTACATACATGTCAGGTGGGTCGACGACAACCGTTGACTACCTGATGGTGCGTCGGCGAGATAGGGGGCACCTCCGGGACACAAAGGTGATCCCGGGGGAGGAGGCTGTTTCACAGCACCACTTGGTTGTCTGCGACATAAGGGTGAAAGGTGCGAGGAGAGCTCGGCGGGTGAAGTACCAACCGAGAATGAAGGTGTGGAGGTTGAAAGAGGTGACAGTAAGGGAGGCATTAAAAGAGAGGCTGAGTAGGGTAGAGGATGATGTGGTTGAGCGTGAAAGTGGTTGGATGTCAATGAAAGCTTGTCTGTTGGGAGCCGTTGGTGAGGTATGTGGATGGACAAAAGGACCACCGAGGCACTCGGAAACATGGTGGTGGGATGTTGAGGTTGGAAAGAGGATTGACGAGAAGAGGAAGAAGTTCAAAGAGTGGCAGAAGGCGAAGGGTACGGGAGCAGAAACAGCAGAGCATGAAAGTTATAAGGCAGCCAGGAAGGCTGTAAAGAAAGAGGTAGCAAAGGCGCAGGAGGCATGTAGGAAAATGTTCGGAGAATGCTTGGATTCGGAAGAGGGTCAGAAAGCAGTATTCAGGATTGCAAAGCAGATAGCGAAAGAGAGGTGTGATGTGATGGGGGTGAGTTGCTTGAAGGATGAAGTGGGACAAATCGTTGTCGACCCAGATGGAATTAAAGGAAGATGGAAAAGATATATGGAAATGCTGTTGAATACAGAGAATGAATGGGATGGCAACATAGAGAGTAACCCAGTTTTAGGACCGGCAGAGAAGATAACTGAGAAGGAAGTTGAGGAAGCGATAAAAGCAATGAAGAGTGGAAAAGTGGGAGGGCCGACGGGAGTTGTGGGAGATATGTTGAAGGCAGCAGGAAGTTGGGGTGTGAAGAGAATGACAGAGATCTGTAATCTGGTGGTGAAAGAAGGCCGCATTCCAGTGGATTGGGAACTGAGTACCCTCGTCCCTCGAAACAAGGGGAAAGGTGACCCTCTGGAGTGTGGCTCGTACCGAGCGATAAAGTTATTGGAGCATGGAATGAAGGTATTGGAAAGGGTGTTGGAGAGGAGGATAAGGAAGAAAGTGAAGATCGACGAAATGCAGTTTGGATTTATGCCAGGAAGAGGAACGACAGATGCGCTTTTCATTGTGAGGCAGTTGCAGGAGAAGTACATGGATAAGAGGAAGAAGTTGTTTTTTGGGTTTGTTGATCTGGAGAAAGCATTCGATAGGGTTCCACGCAAAGTATTGACATGGGCATTGAGGAAGTTAGGAGTGGAGGAATGGTTGATCAGAGTAGTGATGGCAATGTACAAAAGAGCACGCACAGCTGTAAGGACGAAGGATGGGAACAGTGGTGAGTTTGAGGTGAAGGTGGGAGTGCATCAGGGGTCGGTACTAAGTCCACTACTATTTGTAGCTGTGATGGAGGTGCTGGCTCAGACCGTAAAGGAGGGTTTGCCGTGGGAGTTGTTGTTTGCAGATGATCTGGTGTTGATTGCGGAAAGTATGGATGGACTGAAGGAAAAGATGAACAAGTGGAAGGAATGTATGGAGACAAAAGGTCTGAACGTGAATATCGGAAAGACAAAGGTGATGGCAAGTGGTAAAGCATGTGGTGAGGTGGAAAGAACTGGGAAGTGGCCGTGTGCTGTGTGCAGGAAGGGTGTCGGAGTGAACTCCATTCAATGTACAATGTGTGCTGAGTGGGTTCATCAAAAATGTAGTGGTCTGAGAGGGTCATTAACCAGTGTGGCAGCTACATTCAAATGTAAGGTGTGCACAGAGGGAGCTGCAGATGGAGGAAATGTTGAGTTGGATCTTGGAGACGGCGTGAAGCTGGAAGGTGTGAAAACATTTTGCTACCTCGGAGACATGCTGAATGGAGATGGTGGATCAGACTCGGCAACGGTTGCTCGAGTGAGATGTGCATGGAAGAAGTTTCGGGAACTGAGTGGCGTGCTGATGAGGAGGAGAGTGTCGCTGAAGCTGAAGGGAAAGGCGTATGCTGCATGTGTGAGAAGTGTTGAGATTTATGGGAGCGAGACATGGGTAATGAACGTAGAGCAGCAACGAAGGCTGGAAAGGGTGGAAATGCGAATGGTTCGATGGATGTGCGGAGTATCGTTGAGAGAGAGAGGAAGACAAATGATGAATTGCGAAAGATGATGGGAATATTGCCTGTGATTGATGCTGTGAAGAGGAACAGGTTGAGATGGTTTGGTCATGTATTGAGGAAGGATGAAAGTGACTGGTTGAGAAGAGTGATGGAAGTTAATGTAGAAGGAAGTAGAGGACAGGGAAGACCGAGAAAGACTTGGCTAAAGATGGTGGAAGAAGAAATGCGGGCAAGGGGGTTAACAAGGAGAGATGCAGAAAATAGGGCAAAATGGAGAAGATTGTCATGGGGACCGCAAGGCTAACCCCCGCTCTAGCAGGGAACATGGCCTTAAAATGCATGTTGTGTTGTTGTTGTTCATACGAACATGATACTTTACAATCACGTTTCCATCTTTGGTACGTTCGATCCATTAAGGGGACCACGACTTTTTTGAACATACCACGTGCTAAGCACTAAATGCAGGAAATCGGACCTCAAGAGGTCATTTCCCATTCACACGATAATTCATACCTCATTCACATGCACTTGGCTCCATCACTCTTCCTTTATTTCAGTCATTCTCTCCATGGGGTTCCTTACCGGCACGAGACAGCTGCTTGCTTCACTTCGCCGTGCCCCTTCTAACTAGGTCATTATCCCTCGCCACCCCTTTTGCTACACATGTTTGATCTGCACTAATTTATTCATTCTTGATTTTAAAAAAAACAAAAACAAATTGAAAACGTTTTATGGGAAAATATTAAAATATAGTTTAATAGACTGATCAAACATATCACACTGAGTGCACAGGAAATCAGACGCTCGGGAAAATGACCATTGCATTGGTAGGGTGCAAGGATTCATTCATGTTTCCATGATGCATCTGGCCTTTTGGTGGCACCACACTGTAGTGTACACAAACAACAACATGCATTTTAAGGCCATTTTCCCTGCTAGAGCGGGGGTTAGCCTAATGTACACTGTAGTGTGAATGAATGAATGAATGAATGATCGTTTTAAGGCCATTTTCCCTGCTGGAGCGGGGGTTAGCCTAATGTACACTGTAGTGTGAATGAATGAATGATCGTTTTAAGGCCATTTTCCCTGCTGGAGCGGGGGTTAGCCTAATGTACACTGTAGTGTGAATGAATGAATGAATGAATGATCGTTTTAAGGCCATTTTCCCTGCTGGAGCGGGGGTTAGCCTAATGTACACTGTAGTGTGAATGAATGAATGAATGAATGATCGTTTTAAGGCCATTTTCCCTGCTAGAGCGGGGGTTAGCCTAATGTACACTGTAGTGTGTGTGAATGAATGAATGAATGATCGTTTTAAGGCCATTTTCCCTGCTGGAGCGGGGGTTAGCCTAATGTACACTGTAGTGTGAATGAATGAATGATCGTTTTAAGGCCATTTTCCCTGCTAGAGCAGGGGTTAGCCTAATGTACACTGTAGTGTGTGTGAATGAATGAATGAATGATCGTTTTAAGGCCATTTTCCCTGCTGGAGCGGGGGTTAGCCTAATGTACACTGTAGTGTGTGTGAATGAATGAATGAATGATCGTTTTAAGGCCATTTTCCCTGCTAGAGCAGGGGTTAGCCTAATGTACACTGTAGTGTGTGTGAATGAATGAATGAATGATCGTTTTAAGGCCATTTTCCCTGCTGGAGCGGGGGTTAGCCTAATGTACACTGTAGTGTGTGTGAATGAATGAATGAATGAATGATCGTTTTAAGGCCATTTTCCCCGCTAGGGTGGGGGTTAGCCTGTATTGTATTGTAATGTATTTGACCAACTCCGACTGCCGTGTGTCGATTGGCCAAAAACGATTTTTACGTACACGTGTTCGTTATTGTGCTTCGACAGGTGTACTCAGGTATTTAGTTAGCATTTTTATTTTCTTTTTGGCCTTAATAACGATTAACAATGGCTGATGAGCGTAAAGCAAGTAGCATCGGTGACCTTGGCGATAAGGAAGTGCTTTTTAGACTTTATTATTATGAGCTCACCTGGAACGAAGTTCAGGGGAGCTTATGCAATGGCGCGCCGTCCGTCCGTCCGTTCATAAACACTTGCAACTTCTTCTCCGAAACCGCTGACGGGATTGTGACCAAACTTGGCACAAGTGATATCTGTTGTGTTGTGACGAAAGTTTGTTCACGACATAAAAAAAAAAAAATCGAAATCTAAGGGGGTTTATCGGGGTCAAAGTGAATCCAGGTTTGACTCCCCAAAATAGGAATTTGCTTTTTCCTCTGACACTACACACACTATTTCGATGAAGCTTTACCACAACCTTCACCACCTGTGATGTACCAAAGTGTGTTCACCGCAGGAAGAAAATCAAGGTCTAGGGAGATCAAAGTGGGTCCAGGTTTGACCCCCCAAAATAGGTATTTGCTTTCTTCTCAGAAACTACACACACAATTTCGATGAAGCTTCACCACAACCTTCATCATCCGTGATGTACCAATGTTTGTTCAATGCATTAGAAAAATTTGGGTCTGAGGAGGTACACGGGGGCAGGGGGACGGGGAGTTGCCCCCCCAAATAGGTATTTTGTTTGATTGTTTGTTTAAAGCCTTATGATTATGTTTGTTATGATTCGACATGCTGTCCTGTCTTCCAGCAACCATTGAAATTGGTTTAAAATACTTTTATTCAGTGCAGTATATTGTTTATTCTACCAGGTGAGCACCAGGGTTATTGCCCCTATGTTTATTTCTGTATTACTGTATGTATTTGTAGCATCAATCAATTTATTCATTTTGATAAAAACGTTATTAGTTGGTGTTAGTTAATTTGTTGTTAACCTTTTCCATAAAACGTTATTAATTTCTGTCTGCGAACCAATTAATTACTTATTATATGTACTTAAAGTGGATATGTTGATTCGGTTTATGAACATCCGGCTGACGACCACACTTTCAGAAACACATTATGTTCGCAAACCAGGGACTGTACCTGGTTGGAAAGCTAATAATCACTTTACGAGGAACAAAACTTTGTGTCTTTAATCACAAGAGTACATGTTTTAACAGCCCGTATTTTCAGGAAGGAAGAGTCTTTTCGATTTCGATTCAAGAGTACATTCGATTTTTCTAAGTTATTGTAGAGATATGACGGGGGCTTCTTTCAGGATGTTCTCGTGACTTTTTCAACATTTATAAGATTACTGTGGGACCGTTTCTAAAAGTTATCATTTGAAGCACAAGACTGACAAAAGTTGATGAGACGTGCTGAATTGAACAATCGGATTATACCAACTGGTGCAGTGCTCTTCTTTACGGACGTGTTAAATCCCTTGTTTTATGATGTCTGTAGTTTTTGTACCGAGAGTTCGTGCACTTTAGTATGACTTGTCCACCGGGCTCCACTGGGAGCGCCACTATGACATACATACAGTACTTGTATAGAGAAATAGATGCTTTTGTTTTTTGGGGGAAGTTTGTATGGAAATAGCAAATGCTTTAATATTAGGAGTACCAGAAAGTCATGTTGTTTTTTTAAAGCTGTTAACCAGCTTAAAAAACGACAAGACTTTGCGGTACTCCTAATACTAGAGAGATCATAGAACATGGTATCACGGGCAGTGTTCAAGTACAGTATATACAGTACTGTACTTCAATTTTAATAACGATGATTTTAATGATCGTTTTTAAATTCCAGAAGTTTAATGGTTTGTAGTGGTCCAGAAGCAGTCACGAACCCCACCCTTATACAACAACAACAACAACAGGCATTTTAAGGCCATTTTCCCTGCAAGAGTGGGGGTTAGCCTTGCGGTCCCCATGACGATCTTCTCCATTTTGCCCTATTTTCTGCATCTCCCCTTGTTAACCCCCTTGCCCGCATTTCTTCTTTGACCTTCGCCCACCCTTATACACCACATTGTTGAACCTTTATTTAATTTGAAGTACTGTAAAGCTGGGGGTTCTTGGAGGTATTATGACAGGCGATTTGTGTACTCGTGTTCAGGTGTATAGTTAAATTTAAATAAAATAAAGATTGCAAAGGACAAATAAATAAATTGATTTTTTGTTTTACCGCCAATTTCCGCATTGTCTATTTCATCCCCCTATCTAACACATTAAGGTACATTAATTATCCGTGCCTGTTGTTTGTGTCCATTATGACGTCCTTAAAAACGGTGAGATACCTGTTTAGAATGATTTTCAATTTTGTTAATTTCCAGGCGGCCAGACAGAGTAAAAATATTATCTGCCAGACAGATAATAAGGCCATTTCCTGTTCAGGCTGGAGTTCCCCAAGGCAGTGTTCTGGGCCCTGTGCTTTTTCTGGTCTTCATCAATGATCTCTCTGACTCTCTTGAAAATCCTCTCTATCTCTTTGCTGACGACTCTACTCTCTGTCGCTCCATTCCTCATCCCTCAGATCGGCACTCTGCAGCCTCCTCACTCTCTGCAGACCTGGACAAAATCACAGACTGGTCAAACAAGTGGAACATGTCTTTCAATCCTGACAAATCTCACACTCTTACAATGTCTCTCCGAAAGGACCGACTGGACAACCCTCCCATCTACTTTCTCAACAATCCTCTCCAAGAAGTTCTGTCGCTCAAGCTTTTGGGTCTCACTATCTGCCATGATCTTTCTTGGGAAAACCACATTTCCAAACTGGCCTCCAAAGCCAGTCGCCGACTGGGCATCCTCCGTCGTGCGAAGTCCTTCCTTGGCACACCTGAGCTCCTCACCACATACAAGGCTTTCATCCGCAGCTCAATGGAATACTGTTCTCCCCTCTGGGCTGGTGCTCCTGCCTCACACCTTGCTCGGCTTCACGCTGTTGAGGCCAAAGCTTTCAGAATCATTGGAATCTCCTGCGATGTAGTCAACACCGAGGGCCTTTCACTCACTCACCGCAGGCAGGTTGGTGGTCTTTCTGTCTTCTACCGACTCCTCTCCGGCCTTGCTCCCCCAGCTCTCTCTGTGCTCTGTCCCCCCAATATTCCTTCAGGTCGCACAAGATCTGCCTGCAACCCTCTTATGGTTAAACTGCCAAAGTCTAGGCTCTCTGCTCACCTTCACTCTTTCATTCCCCTTTTCTCCTGCCTCTGGAACAAACTCCCCCACTCCCTTCAATCCCACTCCTCCCTCCAGGTCTTTAAAACAGCTGTTCACCACCATCTCTTATCTTCCCCCATCGAAAACCTTGATCTTTTCTACCCCCGGTAATTCACCCCAGAGTCCTTGCAGTGTTCATATGTTTTATTCCTCTCCCACCTCCCCCCAAGTCCTCCCGATGTCCCTGCTCTCAAATGTTGTGTTTGTGTCCTTCCCCCTCTTCCCCCTCTCTCCCCATCTTGTCTGCCGCTCCCCTTGTTTTTTGTGTTTTGTGTGTCGGTTTGTCTTTTTGTGTGATTAATGTTAGCTCTTTCACGAGCCTCGATCTGGTATACAAAAAAAAAAAAAAAAAAAAAAATCTGACTCCTCTGCATGTGTGCGATCGGGATTCATTTAAGGCCAAAGTACTGTAAAACGGCCAATTAAACAGCGCACTGGGGCTGCCTTGACTCGAGACTGGTTGGAATTTTGGTTATATGTATAATTACGTGGCTGTTTAAATGGGCAAATGCCATTTTTCTCTTTGTGTAGGCCCAATAAAGAGAAGTAAAATTCTATCCAATGAGGAGCGGCGGGTGGTGGCTTTTCACGAGGCTGGACATGCATTGGTTGGTTGGCTTCTGGAACATACAGATGCTGTACTGAAGGTATCTCACATCTTGGTTCCATAATTCCTCTTTTTTTCTTTTTTCTTTTTTCTTTTTTTAAATCTTGGCTCAAACGTATCTGATCATCCCTCGCTGACCCTCGCCTTTCCACTCTCTTGTCCTGCAGATTTCCATCGCACCAAGAGCAAACGCCACGTTTGGTTTCTCCCAGGTTCTGCCAAGTGAGCGGATGCTCTTGTCTCGTCCTGAGCTCCAGCAACGTATGTCCATGGCACTGGGAGGGAGAGCTGCTGAGGCAGTTTCCTTCAACAGAGTCACTACAGGTGTGAAAGGGGCAGCAAATGAAATCGAATAACACGATACTTCCCTCTCTCTCGATTTTCATTTATTTTTAATTTCTGTTTAATGTTCACCATAATCCTGGACATTGTACGCAAAAACTAAGTATGGCGGTGTAATTTTCAAATACCCAACTCCTTGTCTTGGCAGGAGCGGAGGATGACCTGAGAAAAGCCACGGCTGTGGCTTACGCCATGGTGTCGTCTTATGGAATGAGCCTCTCCATTGGGCCTATCTCTTTTCCGAGCCAAGAAGAGGCAACAGCTGGTAGTCTGACCCGCAGGCCTTTCAGTCAGAGCCTTCAGATCACTATTGACCATGTATGATGTTACGTTCTACCTTGTGTTGATATCTACCCTTCCATGCAGATCATCGAAAAAAAACTTCGTAACAGCTACTATGTCTTGAATTGTGTCATCTTGTAACTTAGTTGTACTTTGATTTAGCAACATGTTTAAATTAGTAATGTTAGGCTGCTGTTCGCCTTAGGAGGTGAGACGTTTGGTGGCAGAGTCATATCATCAGGCCCAGGATATACTGCAGCAAAATCGTGGCAAGCTGCAAGCGGTGAGTAATTACTTTCCCTGACTTGTATCAGAACCTCCATTATTTGGTTTAAAGTTTGCAGCTGGTAACTGTACCACACTTTTAATCTCCTCGTACATTATTTCCCAGCTCAGCTTTGCCTTGCTCATTTATTTATCAGTTCCATAACTATTTCTCCCCTTGGTTGAGTGACGGGGGTTGGTGCGTGGGGAAGCTGAAGAATTCATGTTTGTGTACATAGGTAAAAGGTAATTTCAAATCGATTTCTGTGAATTTCATATCGATTCAAGCTAAACGCTTGCGTGTCGTCATGAATGGGCTTCCGTACGAGCTTTTCCACCGTAATAAACATTGTCTCTGTGTGTCTGTGTACAGTTGGCAGAAGCCTTGTTGCAGAAGGAGGTAATTGGCTGTGATGAAATCGAGCAACTCATTGGTCCTCCACCATATGGTCCTAAACGACTCATCCAACCACAAAGCCTTGCAGAGGCTATCCGCGGGGAAAAACCGTCACCCGACCTCCAAGGCCTTAATTTTAACCCTGGCCTTCAGTTTGTATGATTATTGAAGGAATAGAGATTACTTTTCCTTCACTCCCTCTAGCACCCATCACCATTTATTTCCCGTTTTTGGTGTACTGTGATTTGAAGCTTCTGGAGAGCAATGTGGCCAGTTGTGTAAGTAAAGGTGTTTTCGTTCCCATCGTGTGGTTTATTTGTTTATAAAAGGGAAGCTAGCAGATTTTTTGCATTCATTCATTCATTCATTCATTCAGTCACTAACAGACAAGTGTATACATTTCCATATGGGCGAGTTCAAATAGTTCTCAGAACGAGATACAACAGTCCATGAAACGCCAACTTTAAATTTTTCCCATATACTGGTAATTATAATTGCTAAGAAAATATCTATTTTTATTTTATTTTATGCTTCGGCTGATGAAGCCACCAAAGACATCATGTTTTTGGGCTGTCCATCCGTCCATGATAGGTTTTTGTTACCACGATAACTTAAGAATGGATGAAGGGGTCCAAGTCAAACTTGATACAGGTATGTACGAGGCTAAATCAAAAAGTAAAGGCAATATGTGTGTAAAACTAACAACCAATAAATTGCCTTTACTTTTTGATTTCCCCTCATATAATAATGCGAAGATAATGCGAAGATGAACTGATTAGATTTTGGGGTCATGAGGCCAAAGGTCAGAGGTCCTGTTAAATACAAATTCTGTTACCGAGATAACTTGTGAACCAGTAATGAGATTTTCACCAAAGTTGGTACAAGTATATATTATGATGCAAAGATGAACTGATTAGATTTTGGCACCAGGAGGTCAGAGGTCATGTCAGGTAAAAATGTGATACTAGAGAACAGCTGAAGGGATTTAAATCAAACTTGGTACAGGTATGTATAATGATGTAATAAGGTGGGCGGAGGCATATCAGTCAATGTCGCAATGTCAGAGTGCTGTTTTTTTGGGGGGGGGGGTTTTTTTACTATTAGTTTGAATTTTCCATTAGGTATGGGTACTTAGTACTTAATCTGTCAAGTATAGCATTTACTGTCCATCCTCATTTGCCCTTAATAAGGTGGTGGTGTGCCTTAATGAAGGTGGTTGTGTGCCTGTAGTCCATAGGGTATTATGTGATTATGTCGGGTCTCCTCGGGCAATGATGGCATGCAATGATGGCATCATATTGCCTTTCTATGGCTGATACACACGTATAGACGGGGGTCGCCACTCCTCTCCGTCCTTCTGCCGTTGGGGAATTCACCCTCTTCCTCTCGTGCTGTTGGAGTCGACTGTACTCTCATCCACCAGGTGTGCAGATTCATCTGCCATTTAAACCGCATGGCTGCGGACCGTTACCCTGGTAAGGGGGGCTGACTGGTATTACACCTTGCCCACAGGTGACCTGGGATTATGCAAGGCAGGGGCATCCATCTCCCTGAGCTATCAAAGACACCCGCAGACCCATAGGGTATAGGTACTACAACAATGTTATTTTGGGCTTCCAGGATTTGTACCTGGCAATGAGGGAGGAACGGTGGTATACATACTGTGTGGCTCGGAAGGAAACTTCGGGGGTGATGGTGTTCCTATAATAAACCTGCTGCCCCATGTCATAAGTGGTGGATGTTATGGGCTTTGGAGCTACTGCCGAATAAACTTTTGGTGAGTTCTTGCAGTGCATCCTACGACGTGGTACACACCGAGTCTACTGTACGGACAGGCAGAGAATGGTGAACGGTAAGGATGTTGCAAACAAGTTTGTAATTCTTTGATGGATACTATTAAATGCTTCTACATTTTATAAACAACAAAGCCTTGGTCTTTTGTGGACAATTGTATCTTTCTGAAAACCTTTTGAACACCTGACATTGTTTGGGGAATAATTTACTGAAAGCAAAAAAAAAAACGTCATCAATTTTCATTTTGGAGTCGTCTATTTATTACTTAAGCAAATATAGGTGGAGTATTTGCCTCAACTGATTTAAAGCAGTTGTTAAAGTTTTCCAAAGGCTCATTATAAAGTGTTTAGGAAACTTGCTTTGGTGCACATTTTTGTATGTCTACAAGTTTAGACATTCTCTAACTATTTGTGATTGGTAAACAAAGGATTCACTTTTTCCAGCCTGTTCTGAAAGTAAGGGTGGAATTTACAGTGCAATTTATTTACAATTTACAGTAATACAGTTCCTTCAGAAAGTTGAAATTCTATGGACAGTTCTTTGGACTTCATGGTAGAGTTTCTGCTCTGACGTGTACTGTCAACTGTGGAACCTCATATAGAAAGGTGTGTTTCTTTCTAAATCATGTCCATTCAATTGAATTGGCCACATGTGGACTCCAATCAAGTTGTTGAGACATCTCAAGGATGATCAAAGGAAATTGGATGCACCTGAGCTCAATTTGGAGTGTCGTAGCAAAGGGGTTGAACACTTATTTACGCAAGACATTTCAGCATTTCATTTTTAATTATTAGCTCACCTGGAACAAAGTTCAGGGGAGCTTATATGATGGCGCATCACCTGTTCATCAGTCCGTAAACACTTGAAACTTCTTCTCCGAAACAAATTTGGCACAAATTATATTATACAAATTCTATTGTGACTAAAGTTTTTTCACGGCATTATAAAAAAAAAATCAGGGTCTAACGGGGTCTACCAGGGGTCAAAGTGGATCCAGGTTTGACCCCCAAAATAGGAATTTGCTCTTTCCTCTGAAACTACACACACTATTTCGATGAAACTTGACCACAACCTTCATCACCCGTGATGTACCAAAGTTTCTTCACAGCATTAAAAAAGCTGACCCTTTGGGGATCCAGGGGGGTGGGAGCTGCAACATAACAGGGGGCCGCAAAAATCTCTGTTTAATTCATTTTAAATTCAGCCTGCAACACAACAAAATGTGAAAAGAGTGAAGGTTCACGAACTCTATTTCATTGCGGTTCACCTTTATTACCTTTAATCAATAATTGAACCCCCACCCCTCCGACAATGTCGGAGACTGGGACAATAAAATGAGTTCTGACCGACCGATCGATCATCCATCGATTCACTTTTGTGTGCACGTTTCGAAAACCGTTGAACATTTTGCTTTCACATTGCAGATATCTATTCCTCATGACCCTGGTGTTGGGTTAGCGGCTAGGGTGCCGGCTTAGGATCCTAGGATCCTGGGTTTGAATCCCGGTCGATCGCTGAATTAATGCCAGGGGGGTTGACTCAGCCTGTCATCCTTCCGAGGTCGGCTAATTGAGTACCAGTTCACTGGTAATTCCCTGTTTGTCGTAAAATGCAGCAAAAAGGGTTGGCGGCAGGAAGGGCATCCGGCCGTAAAACATTGCTTCAAAAAGGGGACCAAAAAACAACAACAACCACGGTTCCCGAAAAAGGCCAACCCCCGCCTTGCGGGGGAAAATGGCCTCTAAAGGTGGTTATTTTTTTATATATATATTGCAGATATCTATTCCTCATGACATGATCTCAACTTGATTAGATCACTGCCGTGATTGGCTGAATTATGTTGCCATGGTAATCATCTCAGTAATTTGGCTTGTGCATGCGATATTTCAAAAACCATTCAAGATTTAGTTTTCATATTACACAGATCCATTCCTCATACCTCTAAAAAGGTGGAGGACCTAGAGCATCAGCTCCTAGTTTTCAGGTATTTTGGTGGCCATCATTTGAAAAGCACATTCTGGTGCAATTTAAAAATTTGAGTTTGAAATTAATAAACACCCTTTGCGTATTCAAAACTGCATTAAAACTGAGCTCTTCCTGAACTTTTTGCAGGATCCCAAAGCTTGATCCTAATTATTTCTCTGATTCTGATATACCATCGTCTGTTACACAGCGTCGGTGTTATCGAAGCAGTTTTTTGATGAGGGTTATACTGGGTGGTTTGCCATTGCCTTCCTAGGATTAGTTTGGCCAGGAACTTGTAATTTGTTCATGCATCTTGGCCACCCCATGTGTGTGGTGTTGCCAGGATCTGTACTCAAGGATTCTGAATAATTTTGGTGTTGTGTTGTTAGGATCTGTACTCTACAAATACCAATACTGTCGCGCGAATGCCCTCGGTTAATATCGTGGGCTTGCGGATGGCCAAACGAACTTAAATGGAGGCGTTTATTCAATGACGGACTTTGACTATACAAGCACAGGAGGAAGAAGGAAGAGGAAGAAGCGGCGAGCTCTTACCTGTAGCGATCTCACCGGCAGCTCCGATCATGTAGGGAATGAACTCAAACGAACACGGGGGTAAAATGTACAAGATTATGTATTTATTACGGAACCCGAGAACAATAGAGCATGACGATAAAAAAACTAAACCCCCTATTGAGCGCTCTTACACACACACTTCAAATACACACGATGGGAGAACGAATTAAAGGAACCGTTGTTTGCGTGTCTGTGCTTATCTGTCTGGATGTGCACTGTGCAGCGTCCGTCGTCCAACGTGACTCCGGTTGGCGCGAAGAAAGGCCTCGATGTGCCCCCGATCGCTTGCTGCCAGGCCCCGAGCCACCTGCTCGCCCCGGTCTCGTCTGCTCCAACAGCAAGCCTCGCTCGTACGTGGACGCCCGGGGAGGAGAATCTACGGCGCTCCAACGTCCGTCATCAAGCAGGCAAATTCGCAGATGGCACAGGAAGAAAATTCCAAAAGGAACAAAAACAAGGCTGAAGGAAGGTCTGGGAAGGGCAGAAACCAAAGCGAGAGAGAGCCAGCAAAATGCCGGCGAGCGAGTCGTCTTGTCACTTGCGGTCTGACGTCAGCTCTCTCCCTCTCCCAACCAGTGCCTCGCTTCTTTGTGGTCTTTCCCGCCTTCTGACGTCACCGGCCCTTGCCCTCTAATCAGCGACCTGCTTCTAAGTAGTGGTTTTACGCCTTCTGCACTGATTGGCCGAGGTGTCAACGGTCGGTGGCCAATCAGTGTGCCGCTTCCTTCCACCTTCCTTTCACCAATCAGTGGCCAGCTTCTTACCCCAACCAATCACACGTTCTCCTGGGCGTGGCTATTGCTAGTTTGTTCTTCCAAAGTCATTGTGGCGGCAGGGAATTATTTAATGTGTGGTGCGCTAATGGGCCTATCTAATGTCTATGGGATGTATTGCCATAAGGGACACTGGGATGCTCACAGAGGGAACGACACACAAGGGAATTTTACCCATAATCCCTGTACTAATTAGCATGCCCTGCCCCCTCGTGGCGGGGACGAAGATACAAGCTTAATCCGACATTTGGGCTACACACAGAACTTATTACAGGTGAGGTTCCCTATCACGACAGCCGGACACCTACCTATGCAGATCTACCTGGATCTAGATATTCCTCTACCCACTAATTCATAACAATACCATCTTGTGGTGTGCAACTTACCACCTCAACCCTTAAAACATTGACAATATGCTGGCCTATAGATGTGATAAGCCACTTGATTGGCAAGTACGACCGGCGTTAATCCAGCATGGGTGGGTGGGGACCACAGTTAGCACATACGTGGCAAAGAAACAAAGTTGTGAATTTTCTGATGGAGCAAAGACTCTTAAATCACTCCCCATATAGATCAGGAACCAGGTGGTTTTGGAAATGGTTGCCCTTCGTAGTTGTAGATGGCTATTCAGATTATGCGTGCCAACTACCTTGGTCAATTCATTCATAGTGAAACCGCTGCCCAGACCTCAAGCACACTCTGAAATAGCAAGTGGTGTAACCTGGGGCCAATGAACCTCCAGGAGACTTACTGCTCACAGTTGAGGGTTGGAACCTCAGATACCAGAGCCTAAACTCTGGGTAGCAGGTGCCTTTTAGGTTCCTTGCTACCTACAGTTTAGGCATAACTCAACTACCATTCCCAAGAGATACTGTGAGGTCTTTCATGTCCACCAACTTGTGCTGATGAATGGGTGGATAGATGGCGTTCACATTGGTGTCCTGCCCTGGATATGAATCACCAGGATGAGAGTTTATACCTGCACTAAGATTCGAAACCCAGGCTCGATAGCTCGGGCGAGTGCACAAACCTATAGTCTCGAGTGGGATCAGATGTTTTCAAGAAGTGTGTTTGAATATCACAGAGATTTTAGTTGGTGAGGTGTGGGAGGATAGTCTAGACTCGAGACTATCCTCCCACACCTCACCAACTAAAATATCTGTGATATCCAAATTTCTTGAAAACATCTGATCCCACTATAGGGCCTCATGACTTCTCTGCTGGCATCTAAAAGCTGATTGAGCTTTCAATCATGACATCTAGACTGCATACCTGCACTGTACTCACATGTAATCCATGGATGCTTTTGTTGCTTTCCAAAGCGATACTCATTACTTGATGGTTGCCAATTGCCGAGAAGTCCACATCGGTGTTTTTATCTGCTGATCCATATATATATATTTTTTTTTTGTATACAACATCGAGGCTCGTGTAATAGCTAACATTAATCACAAAAAAAAAAAACACGTAAAACAAGATAAAGGGAGTGGGAGACAAGATGGGGAGAGAGGGGGAAGCACACAAGTACAACATTTGAGAGCAGGAACAACGGGAAATCTGTGGGAGGGAGGGGGCTTGGGGGGAGGAGGCATGGGAAGGGTGGGAGAAGTATAAAACACATGGACACTGCGAGGACTTTCAGGAAAGAAGTCGGTATTTCAAAAAAGTGGATCTGGGGTGAAATTAGCGGGGGTAGAAAAGATCAAGGCTTTGGATGGGGGAAGATAAGAGATGGTGGTGAACAGCTGTTTTAAAGACCTGGGGGGAGGAGTGGGATTGAAGAGAGAGAGGGAGGTTGTTCCAGAGGCGGGTGGCTTTTGGAACCCTTGACTTTTGGAAGAGGCGAGTTCAAAATGGAATATTTCTGAAGGATTGGTTTTCACATCTTATTTTGCTGTTGGCGTCGAGCCGAGTAGAAACTAATGAGTTGCGCAAAATAGTTGAATCAGTCGGGCTGCTTCACCTGTTGCTTTAATTCGGCGTCATTTGCTCCGCGCCCCACTCGCACCTGTTGTGACTCCTCTTGCCTTTAATGCGCCACTCATACCACCACATGTGCACGTTGGGCCACAAGTCATGTAAAGAACTGGAAGGGCACTCAGTAGAGAGCATACCTCCACCTGGTTGGCCATATCACTCAATGGTGAATAATCACTTTTAAAATTATACTAGCTGGATCCGGATCTTCACCAAAATTGAATCGAATCGTCCTTGTCACACACACAACTCTCCACCAAGTTTCGTCCAAATCCATCCATAACTTTTTGAGATATCCTGCTATGTATCGTTTTTGGCCCTATCACCCAATGGTGAAGAATCACTTAAAAAAATTAAATAATTCTCATATCCGAATCCATATTCAGATCTTCATCAAAATCGAATATATTTGTCCTTGTCAGACACCCAACCGGTCCACCAAGTTTCGTCCAAATCAGTCCACAAATTTTTGAGATATCCTATGTATAATTTCTGGCCCTATCTCGCAATGGTGTAGAATCACATAAAAATTCTCGTAGCCGGATCCGAATCCGGATCTTCACCAAAATCGAATCATTTCGTCCTTGTCACATACGCTACATGTCTGCCAAATTTCGTCCGAATCTGTCCACAACGTTTTGAGATATTTTGTTCACAAACGGATAGATAGACAGGGTTGAAACATAACCTCAATCCACCTTTGGTGGCGGAAGTAATGAGTTATTTTGCAAAATAGTGATTGGGCCTTGCACCAGTTTAATTGTTAGATATGAGAAGGTCATTTGCTAAACATTCAAGTGACGAATACAGACATTATCCTCGGAGGCCATTGTCCCACCCACAACCGATTGCAAACGTTTCCATATCTGAGACCGATGGATATGTCACTACTCCCACAGGGTCCTGCCCAAGTAGTCCTGTACCTGGGCCGGAATTTAGAATTTGACTTGAGCATCAGTGCAAAATGGCCTACTCTTTAGCATCTGCGAAGGAATGCAAACTGATAGTCCTTTGAAAGACGCAAGACTCACTGATGCTATACCCTCTCTACCTGCAAAGTACCAGCCTGTACCATTTAGAGCTTTGATAACTTAATTGATTATTGTACAAATGCTTATATGTGGTCGTTTGGACCCAAACACCCTCTTCTGCCCACTTTGTGCCGCATTTCACGAGACGAGTGTTCCAAATGCCATCTGTAATCGGGTGTAACATGATTTGAAGACTCCCACCAATTTTGCACAAATGCGGCATTAGGTGGAGTTGTTGATATCGAACCATTTGCATGCCTTTCTAACTGCGTTTGCTCCACTCTGTGCTCCTGTTTCTAATACATATTGCATAACCAAACCGCCCTTTCCTTCCTAACAACAATATAGCGTCACCCCAAGCAGGCTTTGGCAGGTGGCATGAATGTGGAGGATAGAAAACGGGAGGGAGTTTAGGAAGGTGTCAAAGATGAATTCAGTCTCCACCTGAAACTCACTTTCCCAGAGAGACTTGCAAAATGGCTCCAGCTGAAAATTGCCTTTTGTGTACCTCGAAGAGGCCCTCTGCGAGCAATGGCTGATGATCTCTTGCTCTGCTTGCTTTTGAGGATGTGTCTGAATGATTACATGATGATCTTTCTGGTACATGTTGTGTGGGCCAAGGGAGTCTTTCATCATCATTAGAGCGTCTGAGCTGCCTGAGCAGTCTCTTGGCCCGAGTCACTTGCCTTTACCTGAGCAACGGTCACTCGGGATCTAAAATTTTGAATTTCTTCCAGGGTGCCGGGGACGATTACTGTTACTCTTCTGTCGAAAGACACCGTGGGATCTTTAACATAAACCCAACAGCCAGGGCTGCTGGATGGATCTCGGATCAGCTTTTGTGATGAGTCGCGCACTTGCTCAGGCTTCAGAATCAGGGTCCAAGTGATGCATCAGGTGGGTAAAGGGAGAAAAACAAAGGAATGTAGCAAGGAAAGGGGAGTGGGGATAATGTTTAAACCTTAAAACGAGGTTTAACTAGACGAGCACTCAGTAGAGAGCATACCTCCACCTGGTTGGCCATATCACTCAATGGTGAAGAATCACTTAAAAATTTATACCAGCTGGATCCGGATATTCACCAAAATTGAATCGATTCTTCCTTGTCACACACACAACAAAACCACCAAGTTTCGTCCAAATCCATCCACAACTTTTTGAGATATCCTGCTACGTATCGTTTTTGGTCCCATCTCCCAATGGTGAAGAATCACTGAAAAAATTAAATAATTCTCAGATCCGAATCCATATTCAGATCTTCACCAAAATCGAATCAAATTGTCCTTGTCACACACACAACCTGTCCACCAAGTGTCGTCTAAATCAGTCCACAACTTTTTGAGATATCCTGCCATGTATCGTTTTTGGCCAAATCTCCCAATGGTGAAGAATCACTTTAAAAATTCTAGTAGCCGGATCCGAATCTTCACCAAAATCTAATAATTTCGTCCTTGTCACATATGCTACATCGCTGCCAAATTTGGTCCGAATCCGTCCACAACTTTTTGAGATATCTTGTTCACAAACAAATGGACAAACAGACAGACAGGGGTGAAAACAACCTCCATCAACCTTTGGTGGCGGAGGTAATAATGAATGGGAAAATACCTTGTTTTGTGGTTTAATCTCAATTTGCCTCTGCGAAATTAACACTTCCAAAGAGATTCTTATCGATGTCGTATTCAATCAAAACTTGCTTCTTGAAAGTCATGAAGAAAGACATTCTTCATTTGTTGGTTGGGTGACCACTTATTGGGTGGCCCGTCTGCGTTAGTGTGCAAATGTTGAAGATCCTACGGTGCCCTTCATGAAGAGTTTCGGTGAGTTATCGCCGGCAGCCTGAACGAACTCCTGACTACAGAGGGCACAGCTGCAGGTCCGCGCAAAGGTGCAACCAGAATGTGCTGTGCACGAGAGAAGACGGTGATCAGTGATCACTGTTCGTGATTGGCTCATGATCTACCTGAGTACCTGTGGACCGTTTCGGGAGCGGGTCGATTTTTGAAATGTGCACCCGTTGGTTGGCCAGCTGCCGGACCACACCCACATCTGTCGCTTTACTCCACCCACCGTAGTTCGGAGCCGAAATGATGTGGCCGCCATCTTGTTTCTTGATGGGCCTACCACATTCTGCCTGTGTTAGTCTCTGTTAATTATACCTTGTACGGATTTTTTTGCATCAGATTTCCATTGGCTTTGTTATTAATAAGGTTTAATCAAGGCCGTACGTGCCTCCATAAAAATATAGCGTTACGGTACGTAATATCTGAACGGCCCCAGATGCATGTTGGATGCGCGTTCCCAATGAGTCTGTTAGCGGATTTTTAAAGCCAATCCAGTCACGCTTATTGACAAAGTCCCATACTACGAATAACCACGTACAGGTTTTTATGAACAAAAGGTTTATTAACACAGAGAGAGAGCGCGAGAGGGTGGACACTTGCTAACTGAACACACCTCTTACGTTTTTGAGGCCCGAGGCTAGATCTACTGTAATCTATATACCCCACACGGGATAATACCATAACCCTCCTGCTGCTCCTGCATGAAGTGGGTGCACTCGTTACCTGAAACTAGACCCAGTTGTGCATCCGATTCGGAATTGATATTGAACCAAACCGTGAAGACCCTCGAAGGATGAGTTGTATACACTATACAGCCTTCAACAGGAAGGATGAGGAAGGATGAGGAAGTTGAGTGGACAGAGGAGGTGAATTTTTTTTTCTTGTTTTGCCGGTTGTGACCACAATGCGGTCATTCTTGTTTTTGTATACATGGTCATGGCTTGTGGAAGAGGTAGAGCAGAGTGGAAGGGAACAAAATGGAAAGGGGTAAATACACCAACTGCAGAGTATAAACAAGAGTGAGATTAAGATTAGGGGGAGAAGGACACGTGGGGATGAACAAACTGCACACAAGTTGAATGAAACACAGGAAGAGGGGGGGAAAGTGGGGAAGAAACAGAAAAGGTAACAAACCAACTAACAACTAAAAAGATGTGAGGGAGAGAAATCACAATAACTTGGAAAAGGGAGTGCTTGGGAATGGCGACATTTGGGGAAGAAGAGATCATGAGTATGGATGGTGGATGACCTGGGGTAGATGTGAACAGCTGTATTGAAGCCCTGGAAGGAAGAGTGGGACTGAACAGACTGGGAAGGTTTGTTCCACAAGTGAGAAAAGAGCACCAAATGAGTGCAGGTGAGCAGTAAGCCTGGATTCTGGAAGTTTAACAAGAAGATGGTTAATGGCAGACCGTACGTGGTGTGCACCTGCAGAAACCTTGGGGGGGGGGGGGGGGTGACAGAGGCTGCAAGACGAAAAGGGAGGCGGTATAATATAGAGAGAGGCCACCAACCATTTTCCGTCCTTAGCATCTCTATATAACATCCCAGGTTACCGGTGAAAACTCTCATTGCTGAGGACTTTGTTTTACAAATGTTCTGGGGTCACATTTTTATGCCAAGCAAGCCAACAAACAATGACAGTTGCTTTAATTCCAATTACAGTGACACCCAGGTAGACCGGAGTTGAGAGTGTCTTTCCACATGACCACTGCTCAGATTAACCTGAAACTCATTTCATGAAAGGCATGGGTGACATGTTAAGAGCAAACACAGCGGCGCCTGGAGCTTCACCCTCACCCACTTAACTCGATTAATACATATGGTCTTCGCCCTTTGAATTCGGCATCAAATCCCAAATCCAGTGGAAACTTTTAAAACCAAATCCACTGCAGCAGCCAAGAGGTTTTTCTCAAAGATAAGTAAATGGGACCTGGTTGTCTTCAAATTTACGCCTTGAGCGTCTTCCTCTGTTAAATGTCACCCACTCATCCCTGTCCCATTTTGTCTGAGCTTTTGACTAATTTACATGTTGAGTTGTAACATGATGATGATGAGCTGGACCATACTCTTTTACAGTGTTGGTGCTGCCAAAGGAATTTGGTAAGGATTATACTATGTGGTTTGCCGTTGCCTTTACAGCAGTCCGTCAGAGCAGGAATTTGTAATTTGTTCAGGGTTCCAGTGATAGCTTGCTCTCTCTTTGCGAAGTACACCATGGGATCTTTGATGTCCACCAATCGGTGCTGGCAGTGGTTGCTCCGACGAGGTGGCACGCCCATCAATGCTTCGCCCTACTTGTGAAGCACCAGGATGACAGTTTATCGTCAGGTTGGGATATGAATCAAGGATAGCCAGCTCAAACGCAAGTATGCATACCTCTGGGGTATCCTACTAACCCTGGTACTTGGCTGAATGGAGATCTTCTTTTCCCAGGTGTGATGTGCAATGAAATAGGGAAACAGCACCAACAGCTCATCCATGTAAGATCTAAATTTGTGAAAATGTTTGACTTTTTAACCTGTAAACCTGATTTGTTCAAGGAAATATTACTGTTTTCAGTCTCAATTGCTGATAAAGAAAAAAAAAATTGTTTATTGGATAACTTAAACCTCAACTTTCAAACCATAGTAAAGTAAACAGTGTGTAATGCATGAACCTTGACCTTCCAACTTTAAAAAATCCAAAATCAGTTAAATTATTAAGGATCAAGCAACATACCGGAATCCTTCCCCTCCCACAGATTATTGAAACCATACTAACATTTAGACATTTTGATCTCTTCTTGGTGAAATGCAACTCAAAGCCTGTTTGTGTTTTTCAAGGAGGGACAAGCGAGAGAATGTCCGAGAGCATACGGCGCATTGGTACCGTTTCACTTTCTGGTGGGTTTGTAGGTGAGCGCGGAGATTGGAACGGTCAGCAAAAGCACGCAGGCAATGGGAGCACGAAAAAGGCTTCTCACCTAGAGGAAAGGTGGGATGGAGTAAAGGTACAATCACAATACAGTAAATGGTGGGGACGTGGAGCTCTTTGGGTTGTCCTGTTTGGTGTTCCCATGTCTGACCATGTAGTTCATGATGTACATGCCATATACATACAGCTGTGTTTCCTGTATTTGTCCATTGCTTCCTGATTTCCTTGTAATTAATGTACAGACAATTATCTCATGTCTTTTCAAAACATCAGATATAGCAGGTGTCCATAAAGTCCTTGTGATACTTCTATAGCTTTTGATGTAAATGTGATCGAAACAACCCATGAATGGTGTATTAAAGCATAATTCATAGTTTTTCCTCGATATAATTCAAAATTTTAGGCTTCAACATAACTGCCATCTTGAATGGGAATGCCAGGGTCTCCGTGGGAACCCATGGGACTTGTCGATTTCACAACAGCAATAACTAGAACGTCACTAGGTAGAGCGCATACCTCCACCCGGCTGAACAGTTTACGTTTTGGATCCCAACTGATAGGCCAGATCTGGATTCGGACCTGAACTAAAATCTAATCAGGTAGTTCTTGTCACCTAACCAAGTCCTCCACTAGGTTTAGTCATTAATCATCCACAACGTCTTTAAATATCATGTTATATATCGTTTTTGGCCCTATTACTCAATCGTGAAGAATCACGAAAAAGAAATATCATATCCGGATCTGGATTTTCACCAAAATTTCATCAATTTGTCCTTGTCAAACACTTAACATATCCACCAAGTTTTGTCCGAATCCTTCCATAACTTTTTGAGATATCCTGCTACATGTTGGTTTTAGCCCTGTCACTCAATGGTGAAGAATCACTTCAAAAAATTATCTGATCCAGATCCGGATTCGAATCTTCCCCAAAAATCCAATCATTATTTTGTTCTTGTCACATTCCCAACTTCTTCACCAAATTTCGTCCAAATCCGTCCACAGCTTTTTGAGATATCTTGTTCACAGACAGACAGACAGACAAACAGACAGGGGTGAAAACATAACCTCCATCCACCTATAGTGGCGGAGGTAACTATAGAGTTTATAGAACACCTTACCACCTTATCACCTTATACACCTTATCGCGGTGTGTACCCCGGTTTAGAATAGGTACACCGTTTCCCTGCGCATCGTAAGAGGCGACCAAGGGTTGGCGTCAGGAAGGGCATCCGGCCATAAAAACATTGCCTCAAAAAGGGAACCATGATTGTCATGGGGCCCGCAAGGCTAACCCCCACTCTAGTGGGGAAAATGGCCTTAAAACGATCATTCATTCATTCATTCATTCATTTACCACACGCAGTCTTGAGAAAAAGGATATGGGCGGGGTCTGCGAGCAACAAATTTGATTGGTCGAGAAAATGTAAAATGCCACAATAGATTTATCCAAGTACTGCTAAACAAAAAGGTTCTGAAAGTGCAAAAAGGCGATTTGTATTCGACATCGTTCAAATGTATAATTTAATTGAAATGAAATAAAGATTTCATAGCTTGTAGAAAAAAGAATTTGGAAGTTTACCGCCGTTGCTGCAGCATCTTGTACACCACCTTATTTAACATGTTACATTAATTAGTTCATCATGCCTGTAGTTTGTATCCTTTATAACATCCTTAAAAAGAGTAAGTTTCCTGTTTGGAAATGATTTTCAATATTGTTTGATAAAAGGCAGACAGTAAAATAATTTTCTTGCTCCTCTCTGTGCAGGTGCGATCGGGCCAAATGCAGAGCCAAACTACTGATAAACTACAGGTTGGTTTTCCAATTAATGTTCCAATTCGTGTTCAAAATATAACATTAAATTGAAATCAAGTTCCTCGATCATAAACTGACATTTGTGAACACAGACTGACAAACTGACAAACTGAACCAACTGTTTAACCCAGATTTTTGCTTCATGTGCCCGGGCTAATATCAACATTAACATGAAGCAAAACTTGATGAATTATGCTTTTAAATGCCATTTACAGTTTCTCTCTCACGTGTACATCAAAAGTTATAAAATTTCAAAGTTGCATAAGGACCTTATGGACACCCTGTATGTGTTTGATTGCTGTTTAAATTATACAGGATATAATTGGTAATATTAAACCATGCTGGAACTGGAAGGGCACTCAGTAGAGAGCATACCTCCACCTGGTTGGCCATATCACTCAATGGTGAAGAATCACTTAAAAATTATACTAGCTGGATCCGGATGCGGATCTTCACCAAAATTGAATTGATTCTTCCTTGTCACACACACAACCTGTCCAACAAGTTTCGTCCAAATCCGTCTATAACTTTTTGAGATATCCTGCTATGTCTCGTTTTTGGCCCCATCTTCCAATGGTGAAGAATCACTTAAAACATTCTAGTAGCCAGATCCGGATCCGGATCATGACCAAAATCTAATCATTTTGTCCTTGTCGCATATGCTACATCTCGGCCAAATTTCGTCCGAATCCGTCCACAAATTTTTGAGATATTTTGTTCACAGACAAACGGACAGACTGTGGTGAAAACATAACCCCATCCACCGTTGGTGGCGGAGGTAATAATGTTGTCCAAGCTAGAAAGAAAAGGCCCTGAAAATTTCTACAGTTTATTTTTTATAAGTGTAGTCTCCATTCATCAGCTAATACTCTACATATCGTGGCATTGAACCACAACAATTGTGTTAGTTTGTTGCAACATGTATGTTCAGACCCACCGGTGTGAGTGCGTACATGTCCCTGAAGTAGCCATGGCCTGCTGAAAGCCTTCCCACAGACATTGCACACACAGGGGAGCGTGTGCGTGCGGATGTGCATCTTGAGTGCGCTCATGCTCGAGTAACTCCGCTCACAGTGCTTGCAGCGGAAGAACCTGCACATGGAAGCAACAACGGGAGAAGAAAGAATGCAGGAAGAAGCAGAGGAAGTCGAAGTTGTAGCAGCAGTGGTAGTCTCATAAGCTGGAGTATTGCACGTTTCAAGCCCGTTGTCCACAAATATCGAGGCAGGCCGATGACTTGCAATGTGGAAAGGGCAGGAGTGGAGTGGACCATGGTCTTGGAGCAAACGAATCTCTTTGACTTTGGGGATTGGAGCAATTGTTGGGATGCTGGATGCTGCAGTTGCTGTTGTCGTCGTTGTTGTCGAGGAATTGTCACATATACCAATACATACTTGTTGAGGTGCTCTCCAAGTCGTGGCATTTGCCAATGGGAGCCAGCATTTAGGATGTGCCACTGTAGTTGCAAGAGAAGCTGCACAAACAAAGGTAGATATCAAGATGAAGGACTCAAGCGGCACATTTGTCTTCCACGAACAGCTTTCCATCATAAATTCCTTAAATATGGATAAATTCACACTGTGGCCTTACTAAAGAGCAATGCAGGTAAATAAATACCATATGGTGTCGCAGAAAGGACAGCTTTGATAGAATATGTACGTACATTTATAAAAGTTTCTGTATCATGTAATGTACACACATTGCTGCTGCAAAGTACTTACTACTTATGCACTTTAATTAACTAGTTATATGTACTGCTTGGTAAAGAGTAATGTAGATAAATAAATACCATATGGTGTCGCAGAAAGTACAGCTTTGATAGAATAAGTACGTACATTAATAAAAGTTTCTGTATTATGTAATGTACACACATTGCTGCTGCAAAGTACTTATGCACTTTAATTAACTAGTTATATATACTGCTTGGTAAAGAGTAATGTAGATAAATAAATACCATATGGTGTCGCAGAAAGTACAGCTTTGATAGAATAAGTACGGACATTAATAAAAGTTTCTGTATAATGTAATGGACACACATTGCTGCTGCAAAGTACTTACTACTTATGCACTTTAATTAACTAGTTATATGTACTGCTTGGTAAAGAGCAATGTAGATAAATAAATACCATATGGTGTCGCAGAAAGTACAGCTTTGATAGAATAAGTACGTACATTAATAAAATTTTCTGTATTATGTAATGTACACACATTGCTGCTGCAAAGTACTTATGCACTTTAATTAACTAGTTATATGTACTGCTTGCTAAAGAGTAATGTCGATAAATAAATACCATATGGTGTCGCAGAAAGTACAGCTTTGATAGAATAAGTACGTACATTAATAAAAGTTTCTGTATAATGTAATGTACACACATTGCTGCTGCAAAGTACTTATGCACTTTAATTAACTAGTTATATGTACTGCTTGGTAAAGAGTAAGTATACCAATTGCTTGTGTAAATACCAATATTAAATACTATAATTACCAATACCTATAATATAATAATTATTTACTTAAATAATTCAATAATAATTATTACATAATTAATAATTATTATTTACTATAATTAAATATAAATACCAATATTGTATAATTGTATAAATACCAATTGCTTACCTTGTACGGCCTCCAATTCTGCGTAGTTTGGCTTTTTCTTTATAATAATTATTTACTGTAATTAAATATAAATACCGATATTGTATAATTGTATAAATACCAATTGCTTACCTTGTATGGCCTCCAATTCTGCGTAGTTTTGGCTTTTTCTTTATAATAATTATTTACTATAATTAAATATAAATACCAATATTGTATAATTGTATAAATACCAATTGCTTACCTTGTATGGCCTCCAATTCTGCGTAGTTTTGGCTTTTTCTTTATAATAATTATTTACTATAATTAAATATAAATACCAATATTGTATAATTGTATAAATACCAATTGCTTACCTTGTATGGCCTCCAATTCTGCGTAGTTTTGGCTTTTTCTTTATAATAATTATTTACTATAATTAAATATAAATACCAATATTGTATAATTGTATAAATACCAATTGCTTACCTTGTATGGCCTCCAATTCTGCGTAGTTTTGGCTTTTTCTTTATAATAATTATTTACTATAATTAAATATAAATACCAATATTGTATAATTGTATAAATACCAATTGCTTACCTTGTATGGCCTCCAATTCTGCGTAGTTTGGCTTTTTCTTTACGGTGGCGATTTTCTTCAGGAGGAAACACCTCGGCATTTGTTTGAATCCCTGGTTTATATCTTTGTGAGGGCATGAGCGAGTCGTTAGCGTTGCTTGTATTTTCATTACTTATTCATCGGTTACCTGTCGTTCTCATTATGTGACGTCATGAATGCATCACGTTGCAAAAGGTTTCCTAGGATTATGACAAATGTGTCATTGAAATGGAACGATAAATAATGTAATAATATTGTGAGAAATATTAATTGTACCTCTGATGAATGCTATGTTAGAGCTTGGTAAGATGACGACACAGTAATTTAAATGCAGGTGCAACACCCTGGCCTCAGTTTCTTCAGCCAATCGGGTGACAGCTCGAGATGAAAGGATCAGCGTCTGGATATGATTATATTAAAAGAATATATATATAATACGTACACACACGAAAAGGGCAAGACATTTTTAATATGACGTAACTTATCACATTAATAAATTAGCGGTTTTTAAATTGATAGTTTTTGTATTATTAGCTCACCTGGAACGAAGTTCAGGTGAGCTTATGTGATGGCACCTTGCCCGTCCGTCCGACCGTAAACACTTGCAACTTCTTCTCCGAAATCGCTAAAGGGATGGTGACAAACTTGGCACAAATGATATTTGTTGTGTTGTGACTAAAGTTTGTTCACGGCATTGAAAAAAATCAGGGTCTAAGGGGGTTTACCGGGGTCAAAGTGGGTCCAGGTTTGACCCCCAAAATAGGTATTTGCTTTCTTTTCTGAAACTACACACACTATTTTGATGAAACTTGACGACAACCTTCATTACTCATGATGTACCAAAGTTTGTTCATGGAACTAAGAAAATCAAAGTCTAAGGGGGTTTACCGGGGTCAAAGTGGGTCCAGGTTTGACCCCCAAAATAGGTATTTGCTTTCTTTTCTGAAACTACACACACTATTTCGACGAAACTTCACCACAACCTTCACCGCCCATGATGTACCAAAGTTTGTTCACGGCATTCGAAAAATTGGGGTCTGAGGAGGTATATGGGGTTGGGGGTGGGGAGGTTGCCCCCCCCCCCCAAAAAGGTATTATTTTTGTTTGTTTGTTTAAAGTCTTATGATTATGTTAGTATGATTCTACATGATGCCCTGTCTTCTCGCAACCATTGAAATTGGTTAAAATACCTTCAGTCAGTGCAATATACGGTTTACTCTACCAGATGAGCATCGGAGGTATTGCCCCTATGTTTTTGTTGAGATGAAAAGTTGTTCTGTCATTTTCTACACAATATTTAGCCAGTTTTATGTCATTCTTGTTATTTTTTTTGCAAATATAATTTTTGCAACATAAAAAAAATTGCACCCTTGTCTGAAGGAAGTGGGTCAGTTTGGCATTTTAAATGAATTACCCTTTAGAATTACAAGTTAGAATTACCCATTACATTTACCCTATAGAATTACACTTTAGAACGCCTTAGAATTACCCCTTTGAGTTACCCTTTAGATTTATACTTTAGAATTACCCATTCAAATTACCCTTGATAATTTTACCCTTTAGAATTACCCTTTAGAATTGCCCTTTAGAATTACCCTTTAGAATTACCCTTTAGAATTACCCTTTAGAATTACCCTTTAGAATTACACTTTAGAATTACCCTTTGGAATTATCCTTTTAGTGTAGCAGCATAGCAAACCTGTTGTGCATTTTGTGATACAAGCACCAAATTTGGCACAAATGTACATTAATATGTTGCGAACATTTTCAGATATTGGGCCACTTGAAATTCCGTAATTTTTTTTTTCAAATGTTTTCAAATTTCGTAATTTCAAATTTTTCGGGTGACACCGTCACAATTTCGGTCTTCGAGGCCGGCCGATATAGTGGGGCGGCTTAGCCCAAATATTCAAAAGAATTGTGCATTTTGTGATACAAGCACCAAATTTGGCACAAATGTACATTAATATGTTGCGAACATTGTGTGGTCAGCAGTGAAGACGAGAGTCTGAATTACATGTATGCAAAAGACCTTGTGAACCAGTGAAGCAAATACACGGGTAAGCATGAATTAAATCTAGGGCATGATATAATTTCCATGATGTTTACCTCTACACTCAATGGTGGAAGGAGGTAATGTTTTGATCCCAGCTTGTCTGTATGTCTGTTTGTCTGTTAGTCCACAAAATTCCAGACAAAGCTTGTAGTAGTGGTAGTTGTAGTGGTAGTGGTGATAACAGAAATTGTTATATAGAACTGAACTTATATTTATTATTATATGCAGAAAATAACTTCATTTCTATATGCCCTGCAGTGGACAGGTTAATTGGTTTATGCACTGAAGGGGTCACCCTGGTGTGCACTGCTGTGTTCTGCCTCACTGAGTTGTTCAGGTATGATGTACTCAGCACAAGCTTCCGGTCGGCCCGGAGGTGGGGGTGCGGGGCCTGTCACGGAACGTCAAAACAAACGGCCTGCCGGGGCCACCCAAAAGTCGGGCGTGAGGGGCGCGTCCACTAATGGAACGCCTCTCGCTTCCCAGATCGAGGGCCACGTGGTCAGGAGAACCTCGTCCCTTCCGGTCACACTTTGCCTATCGGCCGGCCTCGAAGACCGAAATTGTGACGGTGTCACCCGAAAAATTTGAAATTACGAAATTTGAAAAAATTTGAAAAAAAAAATTACGGAATTTCAAGTGGCCCAATATCTGAAAATGTTCGCAACATATTAATGTACATTTGTGCCAAATTTGGTGCTTGTATCACAAAATGCACAATTCTTTTGAATATTTGGGCTAAGCCGCCCCACTATTTAGAATCATCCTTTAGAATTACCCTTTGGAATTACCCTTTAGAATCACCCTTTAGAATTACCCTTTGGAATCATCCTTTGGAATTACCCTTTGGAATTACCCTTTGGAATCATCCTTTAGAATTACCCTTTGGAATTACCCTTTAGAATCACCCTTTAGAATTACCCTTTGGAATTACCCTTTAGAATCACCCTTTAGAATCACCCTTTAGAATCACCCTTTAGAATCACCCTTTGGAATTACCCTTTAGAATCACCCTTTAGAATCACCCTTTAGAATTACCCTTTAGAATTACCCTTTAGAATCACCCTTTAGAATTACCCTTTAGAATTACCCTTTAGAATTACCCTTTGGAATTACCCTTTAGAATCACCCTTTAGAATCACCCTTTAGAATCACCCTTTAGAATCACCCTTTGGAATTACCCTTTAGAATCACCCTTTAGAATCACCCTTTGGAATTACCCTTTAGAATTACCCTTTAGAATCATCCTTTGGAATTACCCTTTGGAATCACCCTTTAGAATCATCCTTTAGAATCATC
The DNA here is from genome assembly GCF_964187855.1 of Myxine glutinosa. NCBI lineage: Eukaryota > Metazoa > Chordata > Myxini > Myxiniformes > Myxinidae > Myxine > Myxine glutinosa. The sequence continues at coordinate 116,420,686 of NC_136271.1, forward strand.
CTTTGGAATTACCCTTTGGAATTATCCTTTAGAATCATCCTTTGGAATTACCCTTTGGAATTACCCTTTAGAATTACCCTTTAGAATTACCCTTTAGAATTACCCTTTAGAATTACCCTTTAGAATTGCCCTTTAAAATTACCCTTTAGAATTACCCTTTAGAATTACCCTTTAGAATTACCCTTTAGAATTACCCTTTATAATTACCCTTTAGAATCATCCTTTAGAATCATCCTTTAGAATCATCCTTTAGAATTACCCTTTGGAATTACCCTTTAGAATCACCCTTTAGAATCACCCTTTAGAATCACCCTTTAGAATCATCCTTCAGAATCATCCTTTAGAATCATCCTTTAGAATCATCCTTTGGAATTACCCTTTGGAATTACCCTTTGGAATTACCCTTTAGAATCATCCTTTAGAATTACCCTTTGGAATTACCCTTTGGAATTACCCTTTAGAATCACCCTTAAGAATTATCCTTTGGAATTATCGTTCAGAATTACCCTTTAGAATTACCCTTTAGAATCACCCTTTAGAATTATCTTTTAGAATTATCTTTTAGAATTATCTTTTAGAATTACCCTTTAGAATTACCCTTTAGAATTACCCTTTAGAATTACCCTTTAGAATTATCCTTTAGAATTACACATTATAATTACCCTTTAGAATTACCCTTTAGAATTACCCTTTAGAATTACCCTTTAGAATAACCCTTTAGAATTACCCTTTTGAATTATCCTTTAGAATTACCCTTTAGAATTACCCTTTAGAATTACCCTTTAGAATTATCCTTTAGAATTACCCTTTAGAATTGCCCTTTCGAATTACCCTTTAGAATTAACCTTTGGAATTATCCTTTAGAATTACCCTTTAGAATCACCCTTTAGAATTATCTTTTAGAATTATCTTTGAGAATTATCTTTTAGAATTACCCTTTAGAATTACCCTTTAGAATTACCCTTTAGAATTACCCTTTAGAATTACCCTTTAGAATTATCCTTTAGAATTACACATTATAATTACCCTTTAGAATTACCCTTTAGAATTACCCTTTAGAATTACCCTTTAGAATTGCCCTTTCGAATTACCCTTTAGAATTACCCTTTAGAATTATCCTTTAGAATTACACATTATAATTACCCTTTAGAATTACCCTTTAGAATTATCCTTTAGAATTACCCTTTAGAATTGCCCTTTCGAATTACCCTTTAGAATTACCCTTTAGAATTATCCTTTAGAATTACCCTTTAGAATTGCCCTTTCGAATAATCCTTTAGAATCATCCTTTAGAATCATAGTTTAGAATCATCCTTTAGAATCATCTTTTGGAATTACCCTTTAGAATTATCCTTCAGAATCATCCTTTAGAATCATCCTTTAGAATCATCCTTTAGAATCATCCTTTGGAATTACCCTTTAGAATTATCCTTTAGAATTATCTTTTAGAATGAACCTTTAGAATTACCCTTTAGAATTACCCTTTAGAATAACCCTTTAGAATTACCCTTTTGAATTATCCTTTATAATTACCCTTTACAATTACCCTTTAGAATTACCCTTTAGAATTACCCTTTAGAATTACCCTTTAGAATTACCCTTTAGAATTGCCCTTTCGAATAATCCTTTAGAATCATCCTTTAGAATCATCCTTTAGAATCATCCTTTGGAATTACCCTTTAGAATTATCCTTCAGAATCATCCTTTAGAATCATCCTTTAGAATCATCCTTTGGAATTACCCTTTAGAATTACCCTTTAGAATTATCCTTTAGAATTATCCTTCAGAATCATCCTTTAGAATCATCCTTTAGAATCATCCTTTGGAATTACCCTTTAGAATTACCCTTTAGAATTATCCTTCAGAATTACCCTTTAGAATTACCCTTTAGAATTACCCTTTAGAATTACCCTTTAGAATTATCCTTCAGAATCATCCTTTAGAATTACCCTTTAGAATCATCCTTTGGAATTACCCTTTAGAATTACCCTTTAGAATTATCCTTCAGAATTACCCTTTAGAATTACCCTTTAGAATTACCCTTTAGAATTACCCTTTAGAATTGCCCTTTTGAATAATCCTTTAGAATCATCCTTTAGAATCATCCTTTAGAATCATACTTTAGAATCATCCTTTAGAATCATCCTTTGGAATTATCCTTTAGAATTACCCTTTAGAATCATCCTTTGGAATTATCCTTTAGAATTACCCTTTATAATTATCCTTTAGAATTATCTTTTAGAATTACCCTTTGGAATTATCCTTCAGAATCATCCTTTAGAATCATCCTTTAGAATCATCCTTTAGAATCATCCTTTAGAATTATCTTTTAGAATTACCCTTTGGAATTACGCTTTAGAATCATCCTTTAGAATCATACTTTAGAATCATCCTTTAGAATCATACTTTAGAATCATCCTTTAGAATCATCCTTTGGAATTATCCTTTAGAATTACCCTTTAGAATCATCCTTTAGAATCATACTTTAGAATCATCCTTTAGAATCATCCTTTGGAATTATCCTTTAGAATTACCCTTTAGAATCATCCTTTAGAATCATACTTTAGAATCATCCTTTAGAATCATCCTTTAGAATTATCCTTTAGAATTATCTTTTAGAATTACCCTTTGGAATTACGCTTTAGAATCATCCTTTAGAATCATCCTTTAGAATCATCCTTTAGAATCATACTTTAGAATTATCCTTTAGAATTACCCTTTAGAATCATCCTTTAGAATCATACTTTAGAATCATCCTTTAGAATTATCCTTTAGAATTACCCTTTAGAATTATCCTTTAGAATTATCTTTTAGAATTACCCTTTGGAATTACGCTTTAGAATCATCCTTTAGAATTATCTTTTATAACCCATTCGATATACCTAAGAAGCGGTCAGCTTAACTGGGATGGAGAATGAATCATTATTAATGCCGAAGACCAAGGACACTACACCAATGGCTCTGAAAAGATGGCAGGACTGAGTCAATCGGACAAGTGTAAGTTCTGCAAAGTAGAAACAGAAAGCATGAGTCACCTCCTATTGCGATGTAAAAAAACTCATGTCAGAGCAGCTGCACATCCAAAGGCACAACAAAGTATGTCGAGTAATCCACTAGCACATCTGCAGAAATTTCAATATCCCAGTTCCACAAAACTCATGGAAATATGTCCTAAAATCAATCATTGAGAACAAGAACATAATGCTCACATATATGACCTGATGATCCCATCCTGCGTGAACATAGAAAACAAAGCATTGTGATTGTACTCAGCTCAGGGGAAAAAAGGAAAATACAGCATTGCTGATTGAGATATTTTGGTCAAAATAAATGCAGAAATCGGTGACGATCCTGAAAAGAGCCATGTGAACACAACTGTACAACTTAGCCCATGAATCAGGATCCTTCACCGAAACAGTGGGGATACCTCGAGTTCTGGGAGGACTCCGGTCCACCTTCTAAAACCCAAATTATGGAGATAACAACCAACACACACGCGCACATGTGTACACCGATACAGGCACAATGTTTCGTAACGTGATTTGTTTTCCGGATTGCACACATGCTTTAAAGCCATGACGGTATTATTCGTGCCTGTAATCGTTTTTTCTACCTCAATGTCTTATGTGCTTAGTATTTTTACTTCGTGCCAGTGTTTGGCATACAGATGTAGAAAAGGTAAAGGAAAAATGATTATGTTTAAACACTTCCTGGATTTAAAAAAAAAGGCGGCATATTCACTATCACTGGTCTGTACAGTACTGTACTGTATTTACAAAGTTACCGTAGTGTGCGGGTCGTACATTTATTAGTGAATGGCTTCAAAACGCAAGCACCATGACGTCCCTGGTAATTCTGATTAACAATTTTTTTGAAAATGTTATGAAAAGTTTGTTTGCTGCTAGTTTCATTATAACCTGAATAACTATATTATAATTGCAGCTAAATGTCACTGGAAGTGTGAATGCCTTAAGTTCTCAAGGAGCTCGATTGAGGTTATAAAATTGCATATCAGTGGCACATTAGCAGGGTCTTTCACTGGTTATATCGAGATTATTAAGCTTTTCTCTTTTTGAAACATACATTTGGTTCAATATGAGGTGAAAATATGGAATCTTCATTTCCACCAACCAATCTATTCTTTCTCTCCATCCCATCCGCCCCTGCTCCCCTTCCCATCCTCTTCTCCCTTTCCCATCCACTTCTCTCGTTCCCCCCTTCTCCCCTTCCCATCCCCTTCCCTTCTCCCCTTCCCATTCCCTTCTCCCCTTCCCATTCCCTTCTTCCCTTCCCCTTCCCTTCTCTCCTTCCCATTCCCTTCTCTCCTTCCCATTCCCTTCTCCCCTTCCCATTCCCTTCTCCTCTTCCCTTTTCCCCATCCCATTCTCCCCTTCCCATTCCCTTCTTCCATTCCCTTCTCTCCTTCCCCTCCCCTTCTCCCCTTCCCATTCCCTTCCCTTCCCTTCCCCTTCTCCCCTTCCCATTCCCTTTTCCCCATCTCCTTCTTCCCTTCCCATTCCCTTCTCTCCTTCGTATTAGTGACAACGACCCAGTAAGGGATACTCGACGACACAACAAACAAATAATTATAATATGTGGGGATTTTAAACTTCTGTTATTGCATCATGAGGCAAGAACATGCATGGGATTGCTTTATTCGGACATTTATTTTGCAATACCAGGAAGCCAATTATATTGCTTGTATTAATTATCTTATTTGTACACCACCTTGCTTTCAAGCTGTGGCTGACCCCCAGGAGACTGCGGAGGACCAAGGTGACGAAGCACGCTCCACTGAGGATAAAAAGTTGCGGGGAGCAAAGCGACCTGCGCAAATGAAGACGTCCCCTTTAAAACATGTTCCTTCACAGCTTCGGAGAAGCACCAGGCAGAAGCAACAGTCGAAAGTCGATGTTGAGACCCCTCTTGCCTCTGGTCAGAAAAGAGGACGGACACCATCGGCTACCAAAAATATTGATGCTTCCAAAAAAGTAAAACTGCCATCTGAGCGTGCCGAGGTCGAGACACCAGAAACCTCAACGAGTGGAAAACAGAATGATGATGCAGATCAGCAGGCCCCGAGCAAAAGAAAAAGAACCAAAAATGGAGATGAAAATAAAAAGACAGAACAAGGTGTGTACTTTACTTTGGTTTCTGTTGTCTATAAAACAACAGTGGTTTGTATCTATAGGAGAGATGTTTGTTTGTCTGTATGTCTGTTTGTGTCACTCCATTTTCTCAGAAATCGCCAAACTAATCTTCGTCAAACTTTCAGAGGTTCATCAATGAGTGCCGAGGCCTGTTCGAGGCAAAAAGATGTTTCGGAGTTTTTGGAAAATAAAGTTCACCTGAGGCACTTTTCCATGTACCCGGTTTCCACGTTTCCCGGTGTGTACCCTGGTTTAGAATAGGTACACCGTATCCCTGCGTGTCGTAAGAGGCGACTAAGAGGGGTGGCGTCAGGAAGGGCATCCGGCCATAAAAACATTGCCTCAAAAAGAGAACCATGACAATTACAACTACATATGGGCAGGGTACAGCCTGAAGTGGAGATCGGTTTCAGAGGTTTGGGACAGGGAATGGAGGGACAATGACGGAGATCAGGAGAAGTGGTGGAAGTATTGATCAGAAGAAGAGTGGACATATGTTGTGTGCAAGAGACGAGATGGAAGGGAAGTTGTGTGAGAATGGTGAAGGGTAGGCAGGGACTGAAATACAAGTTTGTGTGACAAGGGTGCCCGGAGGGCATGAATGGTGTTGATGTCCTGTTTTCTGAGGAGTTTGTAGATAGTGTGGTGAGTGTGACGAGAGTGAGTGATAGGTTGATGATGGTGAAAATGATGATTGGAAAGCTCTTGGTGAACGTCATCTCGGGATATGCTCCGCAGGTTGGTCGGAGCGATGAAGAGAAGGACAAGTTCTGGTGTGCGATAGAGAAGCTGATGGAAAACGTGAAAGATGAGGAGGTTGTTGTGGTAGGAGGAGACCGAAATGGACATGTGGGAAGGAGTATGGACGCTTTTGAGGGAGTTCATGGGGGTTACGGATATGGTGTGAGAAATGGAGAAGGTGAAAGGATTTTGGAGTTTGCTGATGGAGCTGATTTGTTGATTTGTAATACTCAGTTCCAGAAAGAGAATGATAAGCTTGTTACATACACGTCAGGTGGGTCGACGACAACCGATGACTACCTGATGGTGCGTAGGCGAGATAGGGGGCACCTCCGGGACACAAAGGTGATCCCGGGGGAGGAGGCTGTTTCACAGCACCACTTGGTTGTCTGCGACATAAGGGTGAAAGGTGTGAGGAGAGCTCGGCGGGTGAAGTACCAACCGAGAATTAAGGTGTGGAGGTTGAAAGAGGTGACAGTAAGGGAGGCATTAAAAGAGAGGCCGAGTAGGGTAGAGGATGATGTGGTTGAGCTTGAAAGTGGTTGGATGTCAATGAAAGATAGTCTGTTGGGAGCCGTTGGTGAGGTATGTGGATGGACAAAAGGACCACCGAGGCACTCGGAAACATGGTGGTGGGATGATGAAGTTGGAAAGAGGATTGACGAGAAGAGCAAGAAGTTCAAGGAGTGGCAGAAGGCAAAGGGTATGGGAGCAGAAAAAGCAGAGCATGAAAGTTATAAGGCAGCCAGGAAGGCTGCAAAGAAAGAGGTAGCAAAGGCGCAGGAGGCATGTAGGAAAATGTTCGGAGAACGCTTGGATTCGGAAGAGGGTCAGAGAGCGGTATTCAGGATTGCAAAGCAGATAGCGAAAGAGAGGTGTGATGTGATGGGGGTGAGTTGCTTGAAGGATGAAGTGGGACAAATCGTTGTGGACCCAGATGGAATTAAAGGAAGATGGAAAAGATGTATGGAAATGCTGTTCAATACAGAGAATGAATGGGATGGCAACATAGAGAGTAACCAAGTTTTAGGACCGGCAGTGAAGATAACTGAGAAGGAAGTTGAGGAAGCGATAAAAGCAATAACCAAAAACCACAGTTTAGAGGCCATTTTTCCCCGCAAAGCGGGGGTTGGCCTTTTCGGGGACCGTGGTAGTTGTTGTTTTTTGGTCCCCTTTTTGAAGCAATGTTTTACGGCCGGATGCCCTTCCTGACGCCAACCCTCTTTGCCGCCTTCAACGACAAACAGGGAATTACCAGTGAACTGGTACTCAATTAGCCGACCTCGGAAGGATGACAGGCTGAGTCAACCCCCCTGGCATTAATTCGGCGATCGACCGAGATTCGAACCCAGGATCCTAGGATCCTAAGCCGGCACCCTAGCTGCTAGCCCAACACCAGGGATCGCAATACAAGCGATACAAGCGATACAAGCGCACAAGCGACACAAGCGACACAAGCGATAAAAGCAATGAAGAGTAGAAAAGCAGGAGGGCCGACGGGAGTTGTGGGAGATATGTTGAAGACAGCAGGAAGTTGGGGTGTGAAGAGAATGACAGAGATCTGTAATCTGGTGGTGAAAGAAGGCCGCATTCCAGTGGATTGGGAACTGAGTACCCTCGTCCCTCTATACAAGGGGAAAGGTGACCCTCTGGAGTGTGGCTCGTACCGAGCGATAAAGTTATTGGAGCATGGAATGAAGGTATTGGAAAGGGTGTTGGAGATGAGGATAAGGAAGAAGGTGAAGATCGACGAAATGCAGTTTGGATTTATGGCAGGAAGAGGAACGACAGACGCGCTCCTTTTTGTGAGGCAGTTGCAGGAGAAGTACATGGAGAAGAGGAAGAAGTTGTTTCTTGGGTTTGTTGATCTGGAGAAAGCATTCGATAGGGTTCCACGCAAAGTATTGACATGGGCATTGAGGAAGTGAGGAGTGGAGGAATGGTTGATCAGAGTAATGATGGCAAGGTACAAAAGAGTGCGCACAGCTGTAAGGTCGAAGGACGGAAACAGTGGTGAGTTTGAGGTGAAGGTGGGAGTGCCAGGGGTTGGTACTTAGTCCACTACTATTTGTAGCTGTGATGGAGGTGCTGGCTCAGAACGTAAAGGAGGGTTTACTGTGGGAGTTATTGTATGCAGATGATCTGGTGTTGATTGCGAAAAGTATGGATGGACTGAAGGAAAAGATGAACAAGTGGAAGGAATGTATGGAGACAAAAGGTCTGAAGGTGAATATCGGAAAGACGAAGGTGATGGAAAGTGGTAAAGCATGTGGTGAGGTGGAAAGAACTGGGAAGTGGCCACGTGCTGTGTGCAGGAAGGGTGTCGGAGTGAACTCCATTCAATGTCCAATGTGCTCTGAGTGGGTTCATCAAAAATGCAGTGGTCTGAGAGGGTCATTAACCAGTGTGGCACCTACATTCAAATGTAAGGTGTGCACAGAGGGAGCTGCAGATGGAGGAAATGTTGAGTTGGATCTTGGAGACGGCGTGAAGCTGGAAGGTGTGAAAACATTTTGTTACCTTGGAGACATGTTTAATGGAGAAGGTGGATCAGACTCGGCAACGGTTGCTGGAGTGAGATGTGCATGGAAGAAGTTTCAGGAACTGAGTGGCGTCCTGACGAGGAGGGGAGTGTCGTTGAAGTTGAAGGGAAATGTGTATGCTGCATGTGTGAGAAGTGTTATGATTTATGGGAGCGAGACATGGGTAATGAACGTAGAGCAGCGACGAAGGCTGGAAAGGGTGGAAATGCGAATGGTTCGGTGGATGTGTGGAGTATCGTTGAGAGAGAGGAGGACAAATGATGAATTGTGAAAGGTGATGGGAATAGAGCCTGTGATTGATGCTGTGAAGAGGAACAGGTTGAGATGGTTTGGTCATGTGTTGAGGAAGGATGAAAGTGACTGGTTGAGAAGAGTGATGGAAATGAATGTCGAAGGAAGTAGAGGACGGGGAAGACCGAGAAAGACTTGGCTAAAGATGGTTGAAGAAGAAATGCGGGCAAGGGGGTTAACAAGGAGAGATGCAGCAAATAGGGCAAAATGGAGAAGATTGTCATGGGGACCGCAAGGCTAACCCCCTCTCTAGCAGGGAAAATGGCCTTAAAATGCATGTTGTTGTTGTCGGCACTTTTCCATGTATAGCTGCATCGTGTAATTTTGAACAATTTACTGTTGTACCTGCGGTGCAGTCTCTTGCGTCGGAGTGGCGACCCGTCCAGGATTGTGGCCCCATGGCAAGGAAAACTACCTTGTCTGACGTCTGTCTGCAGACGCGAAAGGAGTGGTTCTTCTTCATCTTGTAGTGCAGTTGCACTGAACAATCAATTAGCTCCCCACCTCCCACCCTCCAAACCGTTGCACTTTTTCTTCTGAGGACATACTTCAAACATAATACAAGTGTTAAAGCAGTTTATAAAGGTAAATGACCATACAGGGGCAGAAAAGGAAAGGCTCAATAGACGGTGATCAAGTGATCAAGTCCAATTTGCTGATCGGTGCATGACAGAACTGCACAACTCACAATAATACAGTCTTCGTACCAAAACACAACTAAAGGTGCGGCGAATTGTTCCATGGGGCCTGTACTGCTCTCAGTAAGTTAATTATCAAACTATACATGTACATGGACCTGCGGCTGCAGCTTTCGGCTGAATCCAAACAACAACGCACCTACACAAGCCACTGTTGTGGAACTAATTAATTTAGCCTTGATTGATAGACAGAAGACTCAATGATTAATGTCCACAAACTGTTTTAAGATAATTGCTGATTTTTTAATGAAACATCTAGTCCTCACTTCCAGGTTTACAAGAAGATAATATAAAGATAATAGAAGATAATATATATACGTAGTGTGTTCAAAAAGTATCCGACCTTTATTTTTCGTGCGTAAAAAAAAAGAAGCTAGGGAGGCGTTGATTGGTGCACGTATGTAGGCGACCCTAATGCACACGCGTGAATTTTTTCCCACCTGCAGAAGCTGTCATTTGACGGCAGACCGCCGATGAGTGAGGACATGTAAGTGAGCGCCGTCGGATTTTCGTTTTTGACAAAATGACGGAAAAACTTGAACAACGCTACTGCATCAAATTTTGTGTTTTTTGGCCTCGGGGATGTTGGATGCTTCCATTGTGATGACTGCAACTTGGTTTCTGGGTCGTACCCATAAACCCAGGACTCATCGCCAGTGATCACTGTGTTGAGGAAGCTGGGATCGCTGTTCACAGTCTCCAGCATGTCCTGTGCGATCTCCAAACGGAGTTGCTTCTGCTCAATCGTTAGCAGCTTTGGTACGAACTTCGCTGAGATTCTCCTGAAGCCCAAATCCTCCTTCATAATGGAATGAACGGTGTTGAATCTTGCGGATCGTTTCCACTTGGGAATCGCCAAGCTTTACACAAAATTTGATGCAGTAGCGTTGTTCAAGTTTTTCCGTCATTTTGTCAAAAACGAAAATCCGACGGCGCCCACTTACATGTCCTCACTCATCGGCGGTCTGCCGTCGAATGACAGCTTCTGCAGGTGGGAAAAAAATTCACGCGTGTGCATTAGGATCGCCTACATACGTGCACCAATCAACGCCTCCCTAGCTTCTTTTTTTTACGCACGAAAAATAAAGGTCGGATACTTTTTGAACACAGTAGTATGTATATATATATATATATATATATATATATGTCACCACTCCTTTGAGAGGATTTGGCAAATGAAACTGAAACCTTCAGGATTACTCAGGACACCCTGAAGATGTGTTTCCTGAAGTTTTTTTTGTTTAATTTCTTAAATTTTTGGAGAAAAAAAATTCTCACCATCTTGGAATTTTCTTCCTGTTCGGGGAGGGGGAGGGTGCGATCGGAATTATTTGAGCTATATAACCACAATGTATTATATATGCACATAAGCAGTACGCATATGCTCGCTCCATGTACATAATCTGGGTTATCTTTTTAAATTATTTTGTGACCAATCGATGCAGCTGTCTGTTGCCTATACACTGCCCAAATAAAGGGATGTGTCAGAAGAACGTGTTGCACATTTGGAACAAGATAACCCATCGGGCGCGTACCCTGTTATGCATTAATAATAATAATCGTAAAGATAATAACATGACCTCCCTCCCTTCCCTCCCCGGCTGCTCCAGGAAGCAGCGGGTGTTTTTAGTATTGCTTAATTGCATGAATACATTTTAAAATCCTAATTGAACGTTTCTTTCATCAACCTATTCCATCTTTACAAGTTTTCTTATTTTCACCTGTGCTTCATGCATTCTGTCACATTTCCTTTTTCCTGCCTTTCTACTTACTAGGGCTAGGGCATGCCCGTACTATATATATATCTAAAATTATATCCCCCCCCCTATTTACATGAAATGGTTTGGTCCAAAGCGAACGGCTTGCGAGTGGTGACAATCCCCCCCCTCTATTTACATGCAATGGTTCGGTCCAAAGCGAACGGCTTCCGGAGTTTGGTAAAGAAATCGCCATCGCGTACACAAACGCGCAGGAAAGCGAATGAATCGCAAATTCGTTTTTATTAGTTGTAAAACATAATGCCCAATTATTCAATTATCGCCAACGTATTTTGGCTTTTTGCAATTTAATCGCAAGGAAAAGTAGAAAGAGAAGAGGGAAAAAAAGAAAAGCCTTGCCTTGCTGCAAACAGCTGCTGCAAACAACAACAACATGGAAGGCTGCACTGTCCGGAAGTTGGCATATCGCAGTTACGATTATTTTAGTGTTAATGGCCAATTATTCAATTAGCGCCAACGTATTTTGGCTGTTTGCAATTTAATCGCAAGGAAAAGTAGAAAGAGAAGAGGGAAAAAAAGAAAAGCCTTGCATTAACGCATTAACGCTTGCATTGCATTAACGGTTCGGCACACGTGATAGCTCGCTGCTCTCTGATTGGTTGAAGCGTTTTTTGGACATAGCTCGGTAGGTACTTGTCCGATTAATTACAAACCTTGAAAAGGCACATCCTCGGGTCCCCAGCAATATACCTGGCAAGTTTCAAGTATATCGGACCCGTGGTTGTCGAGAAACAGCGGTCACAGACAAACACACAGACACACAGACACACAGACACACAGACACACAGACACACAGACACACAGACACACAGACACACAGACACACAGAGATTGCTGGAATTATAGATAGATGATGTAGCACATCGCATAAAACAGTCTTACAATGGGAAGGATGCTTGAGATAACCTTTTTACCAGTATAATGCTAACAGAAAATGTGATAAGATATAGAGGCAAACATAAAATATGATTTATATACTTGCTTCATTGTAACCAACCACTTTTGCCATTGGAAATGTAACGACGAAGGCAGTAAATGCATTGAAATAAGGCCATCAGTTTTTTTGCCCATTGTCTTTGCATTGTGAGGAAACCAACTAACATCTTTGTTGTTTGGAAGTTGAGGTACGGACTATGGTGGTGAAGGGAAAGGCACCAGTTGATGCAGAGTGCCAGCAGAAAGTTGGAAAGGTGAGGGTCATGACAAGCTCAGAAGAGTTCACGTGGTGTCCGTACCACGTAGTAACTGATACTTCATTTCAACCTGTCCCCTCATGTACCAGAGGCTTGAGTTTTATTTTGAAATGTATGTCTTGCCAAGAAGGGGATGCGAGACTATTGGTGTGTGTGTGTGTGTGTGTGTGTGTGTGTGTGTGTGTGTGTGTGTGTGTGTGTGTGTGTGTGTGTGTGTGTGTGTGTGTGTGTGTGTGTGTGTGTGTGTGTGTGTGTGTGTGCGCGCGCGCATCTATATATATATATTTTTTAAATGTTTTTTTCTGCAACTGCTTGTCCGATCGATGCAAAACTTTAAACATAGGAGGGGCTCCCCATGGACAATATTTTATTGCCAGCTCTGATGCCATGCATCACATGGTATGGCAGCCACATTGGATTAAAGGAAAAAAAATGGACATAATTTTCTCTGAAACTGCTTAACGAAAAAATTTAAATTTGGCATATGTCATCATTCCTCATCAACTCCAATGGGGTATATAGGGTGATACTGATGACGTCATCAGCGAAGTCGTATTCCAACCATAATTGGTTGAATTTAAATCCTTATCCAAAAATCTGAAACTTCATATATCTCATTTTGACCCAATGCGACATGTGAGTGAAGAATTAAATTTATGGCATCATCGGTCACATTATGGCAGGCATGTTGGATGAAAGGAAAAATTTGGACATTATTTTCTCTGAAACCACTCGATGAAGAAAATTGAAACTTGGCATATGCCATCAACTCCCCTTGGGGTATATAAGGTGATAACAATGACATTGGTGAAGTGGTATACCAGCCACAATTGGTTGAATTGAAATCTTTATCCAAAAAATCTGAAACCTCATATAACTAACTGATCTATGACGTGATGTAAGTGCAGAATTAAATTTATGATGTACATAACCAGCGTACATAACGTACATAACGTACATGACGTACATAACCCTGGTGTTGGGCTGGCGGCTAGGGTGCCGGCTTAGGATCCTAGGATCCTGGGTTCGAATCGCGGTCGCTCGCTGAATTAACGCCAGGGGGGTTGACTCAGCCTGTCATCCTTCCGAGGTCGGCTAATTGAGTACCAGTTCACTGGTAATTCCCTGTTTGTCGTTAAAGGCGGCAAAAAGGGTTGGCGGCAGGAAGGGCATCCGGCCGTAAAACATTGCTTCAAAAAGGGGACCAAAAAAAACAACAACAACTACCACGGTCCCCGAAAAGGCCAACCCCCGCTCTGCGGGGAAATATGGCCTCTAAACGGTGGTTATAACCCATGCCAAGAAACTATGTGATATAATAGGGTGCATGGATGATACGATTGATACGGGTGTACAGGTCATAATAGCAGTGGGCCACAATAGTAGGGTGGTCAGTTAACGATGGTATTTTAGTTCAGAATGAATGTGTGTGGCAACTATGTGCTCTACGTGTGCCATTCGAGTCTCAACAATTTCATTTATTCAATATAATTTGTACTTTCATTTTAAACCCAGTATTTTGTGTGTCACCAGGCAGGATATCTTGTCCAACGTCTTATTCTTTTATCTTTCACAGGCCCATGTTTATTGTGAAGGAGATGACGTATATGATGCATTGCTAAATCAGGTTGGTGAACACGTTTTGCTGAAGGTTTTTCTTTTTCTTTTTCTTACTCAATTTATTATTTCCTTCTTCTAAGGAGTTCACTTGTCAAGAAGAAATTCGAAGCCCTAAAATAAATTTGCACCCTTAAACCAAAATGGATCGATTTTACTGCTAGTCAAATCACTAATACTTGTAAAGTGACAAATTTCACGCACGATAGTTGATGGGAAATTACACTCAACATTTCTTTCCATTTCCTCTTGGTTGATTGGAGAGTTCAAACTCGACAGCTTTATTTATCGTCTATTTCAAACTCGACAGAGATATCCGGAAGCATATCCGGCTTTCCGCAGAATCCTGGCCTAACTTTAAAGCACTTGGGTGAATATTTTACAGTGTTTTGGGCAAACTTGGCTTTCTATATACACACCTTATAAAGTCTAAGATCATGACAGAGGGTGGAAGGCATTGCACTAAAAGTGGGTTGATAAAGACAACTTGTGGATACAACAAGGCGATGAGCACACTGGAGGAAAAGAGGGAACGAAACAGCAACCTGCAAATAGACGAGTTGGGTTAATGAGGAGAAAAGGTCATGGGTAGGGATTGGGAATGACATGATGTGCTGGTCGTGCACTGCCAAGTTGAAATCCCTGGAGGGAAGAGTGGGATTGAACACACTTGGTAAAGAGGTTCCACAAGTTGGAGTGGAGAGGAACAAAGGAGTGAAGGTGAGCAAGGATGCCTGGATTTTGGGAGTTTCACAAGGAGTGGGTTGTTGGAAGAACTTTCATGATCCAGAGGGATTGGGAAGTGACTCATGAAAATTGGAGGCTGTCTGGGTTTCGGTGACGGTCCTGAAAAGAACCCTTGAAACAAAGATGTGAGAACATAAATTTCAGAAATTGGTCCTTGAAACGTTATCCCATTACCAAATCCAAGGTGGATATTTCAAGTCATTGGAGGACTCCATTCCACTGTCTGAAACCATCAAATGAGGACTACAACCAAAGGATGACCAGTGTAAAAGTGGTAGAAAACAAGGGTCACCAACCTGTATGCGATGAGAGAACAGTACTGTAATCCCTATTCTACTTATTTTGAGTGATGCCATGAATGGTGAGAGCTTTGGAATCCACATCATCCAGGAGAGCTAGGTGTGAATTGGGCGAACCAAACTACAGTATGTGGGAGAGCCGAATGCATTGGATTAATGGACAACGGCCTTGTAGGTTACGAAAAGGTCAAAGGTAAAGGCGAAAGGACACTGTGTGATTGTATTAGTAGAAGTAATTATTCAATGATACTTCCACTTTAGTTTACCTTTTCTGCAAGGATCACCTTTTTACCTTGCTCTCGCGGTTCTTGAGATTGCGTGACTTTTGACACTGTGGTTAATTCCATCTTCTGGATATGTGAAACTATTTTCCTTTGATTCAGTAATATATTATCTTTAACATACCCGTCCATATAAGGAATGGTTCCTTGATTCTTTAAAAAGGATAATTTATTTTGAAACGTTCCCAGTTCTTTTAATCAAAATAACCATGAGGCCTCCATTTTCATCTCATTGTCTTAAATGTTCAGTATCTGGTTGATATTTATATCATGCCTTCCCTGTTTTCCAGACCAACTTGCAGTTCAACAACAACAAGTATTACATAATCCAGTTACTGAGAGACGACATCTCTGCAAAATATAGTGTCTGGATGCGATGGGGAAGAGGTCACTCATTGTGCACTCACCATCACCCCATGACTTCCATTTGCCCTTTCTGTTTCACACTTATCTTCTGATTCACATAATTATCCTTATTTTGCTGTACCTCCTCTTTCCCTTTCTTCTTGCCTTCACCTTTTCACTTGCTCCTCTTCACCCCTCTCTTCTCCCACAAGCTTCTATTTCCTCCTCTTCAAATGCTTTTGCTTTTCATTTTTCGATGACTTTGGAATTGTAAAGTTTAATCTCGAGAGCAGATATCACCCCCAGTCGACATCTGTCCGTTGTCTTTGCAGTGGGGAAGAGTGGGCAGAACAGTCTCGTAAACTGTGGGTGCAACCTGCTGTCTGCAAAGCAAGCATTCAACAAAAAGTAGGCTGTTGTACTGTTCATTGAATGAATGAATGATCGTTTTAAGGCTATTTTCCCCACAAGAGCGGGGGTTAGCCTTGCGGGCCCCATGACAATCATGGTTCCCTGTTTGAGGCAATGTTTTAATGGCCGGATGCCCTTCCTGACGCCAACCCTTGGTCACGCTCTTACGATGAGCAGGGATACGGTGTACCTATTCTAAATCGGGGTACACACCGTGATCATTCATCCCAGCAAGCTGGTACTCAATTTGCCGACCTCCGAAGGATGACAGGCTGAGTCAACCCCCCTGGTGTTAATTCAGCGATCGACCGGGATTCGAACCCAGGATCCTAGGATCCCAAGCCGGCACCCTAACCGCTAAGTCAACACCAGGCTTAAATTTGAAATAGCTTAGCCTTGCCAGGAACCGAATGGACTGCCTGCATGTTGAAATCCAACACAAGGAGTGTGTATACGTGCAAGTTGCTGTTGTTGGCTGCTATCTCCACCACGTGAGTGGGTTTCAATGGGTGGAACGGAGACCACCAGGTCTCAAAGTATCCACCTCCGTTAGTATGTGTACACGTACGTACAATGACTTTATCTGTACATATTTGTATGTATAGTTGAAGGGCAAGAATATTGTCTCAAAGGAGAAGTGTTGCAAACAAAATGGAGAGCAAACATGAAATAAAGTCCTTTGCTGAATAGTTGCAAAATATTTACAGCATCTACTCACATCCCTGCTTGTCTCTTGCTATTACATGGGTGAAACGCGCTTCTGTAAAGCATGGCAATCCTTTTTTTTTGTGACGACCAACACGGAGGTTTTCCTATTTTCGTCGTCAGGAAAGCATGCCTTTATTATAGGGAATTGAGGTGCTATTCCGATATGCTCTGATGTGTTTCTTAGCCCATTCAATTTGGATGGGGTGAAATTTCCAACACATCATGATCACGAGTATGTGAATTACTCCCATGGTCGTTTTATTTATGAGGTATTTTTGTAGAAATTAGCCGGGTACAAAAGCTTCCAAGCACTTTCCCGTGATCAGATGTCTGCCAGGGAGGAGAATGTCTGTATATGTCAGTAAATACGGAAATAGTGTCCATTGATGGATTTTCCCATCACTGTTCCCTTCTATGAACCTCACGGAAAATACTGAAGTGCCGTCTTTACATTGCATGAAATAACGTCGCAATTCTGCTGCACACAAATGCAAAACCTGATAATGTCTATTGGTCACGGTGAAGTTTGTGACCACTTTGATGCGAGACCAATAAAGCTTAACATGGAAGGCCATGGCACAGGAGGAGGCCATTTTGCCCATTATGCCTACACTGCACTACGACCAGATTAAATAAATCAGTCCGGCTGTCGATTCCGAGAAAACTCTCCAGTACATGACACATGAGTTCAATGGTGTAGTGAATGAGGGTCTTGAGGGTGATTGTGAACTGCGATTGAGGGTGATTCCGGTCAACTGCTTTTGTGTGTGTGTGTGTGTGTGTGTGTGTGTGTGTGTGTGTGTGTGTGTGTGTGTGTGTGTGTGTGTGTGTGTGTGTGTGTGTGCGCGCTTTTGGCTGCTATCTCCAAACGTGTGTGGGTTTCATAAGATGGAACGAAGACATACCAGGTCTCAAAGTGTGTGTGTGTGTGTGTGTGTGTGTGTGTGTTTGTGTGTGTGTGCGTGCACGTGTGGGGGTGGGCTTTGTTTTTTGTGGAGTTCCACAGGAGCTTTCTGATGTGGAATCTGACACACCAAAATGATCGTCATGATCTCTTGAGTTGATTAGGCTAATTAACTGCAAAGAATCCGGAAGAATTCCATGTTTCTAAACGCACGCCATGTTAAGGTGGTATAGATCAATTTAATAGGTCTTTCCATGGCATGACATTCTAATTGTAAAATTAATAACAAAAACAATGATACCATTGTACCAACACATATATTACTAGAATGGTACTCAGTAGAGAGCATACGTCCGCCTGGTTGGCCATATCACTCAATGGTGAAGAATCACTTAAAAATTAAATAATTCTCATGTCCGAATCCATATTCAGATCTTCAACAAAATCGAATCAATTCTTCCTTGTCACACACACAACCTGTCCACCAAGTTTTGTCCAAATCCATCCATAACTTTTTTATATCCCGCAATGTATAGTTTTTGGCCCTATCCCCCAATGGTAAAGAATGACTTAATAATTAAATAATTTTCATATCCGAATCCATATTCAGATCTTCACCAAAATCGAATATATTTGTCCTTGTCAAACACCCAACCTCTCCACCAACTTTCGTCCAAATCCGTCCACAACTTTGAGATATCCTGCTATGTATCGTTTTGGCCCTATCTCCCAATGGTGAAGAATCACTTATAAAATTCTAGAATCCGGATCTTCACCAAATCTAATAATTTCGTCCTTGTGACATACGCTACATCTCTGCCAAATTTCGTCCGATTCCGTCCACAACCTTTTGAGATATTTTGTTTACAAACAAACAAACAAACAAACAGACAGGGGTGAAAACATAACCTCCATCCACCTTTGGTGGCGGAGGTAATTAATACTAATAATTTACCAACAACAATAATAGAGGTATCATTTGGCAATAATAATAACAAACGTATGATCACCCTTCTCCCTCTTCCCCCTCCTCTTTGCCCTTTTTGTTTTTCATTTGATTACACATTCTGCTGCTCTGACATGGCTCTAAATTTTATGTACAAAAAATTGTGCCTTTTTGATCCTCGGTCCCTAAAACAATTCTCACTGTTAAACTCATATAGTCTTTTTTTTGATGTTGAACTTAATTTAATTAAAACTGCAATCACTTAATTAAAACTGGGTACCCCAGATGGCATCGGGTACCCCTACCAGACGTCTGTTCAAGTACGCTGCCGGCCCGTCCTGACTCTCCATTCGTCGGCTTTTCCGCTCCGACTCCTTGTAGACGCGTCACAGTTTTCAATAATGCTATGACACGCCTCTGATTGGCCGCTTGAGTTGACAGTTCACATCGTGATTTTCCTTCTCAAGGAACCAACCGAAACTCCCCTTTCAGTTATAATTATTTTACAGTTTTAAATCACTCTTAGATCATTCGCCCTACCTGCATTCAGTTGGAGTGTTGGAATATGAATTTTGACAAGTGATGCTTACCTGTGCTTTAATTACCTTGTTACAATTAGTTATTACCTCAGGTCAGATGCAAGCTTGTTGCAACTGCACATAATTATAGATCCTGTTGAGGTTACGTAAAGTTGCTCTCATAACTTGAAAGTGTCTGCAACCCTGAACTTTGACCCACAGGTTTTCTGACAAGACAAATAATGAGTGGGAAAAACGGTCAAACTTTAAGAAAGTCCCAGGAAAGTACGACTTGGTGCAAGTGGACTACAGCGCTAGCAAAGGCCAGGTAATGGTCACAATACAGTAAAATTGGATTTAAAACTTGTGTGTGTGTGTGTGTGTGCGTGCACGTGTTTTACAGGGTAGTTTGTAAAGTGTAAGGTCCCAGCATGGATGTAAGAATTTGTTTTGACTTGCAAGAAGCACCTTACGTTTAGGCTGAGATTGTTCTGTTTTTGTATGCCATATAAAGGTGAAGATGCGTGCTAGTGATTATCTCAAAGAAGGGTATGTCGTCCTCTGTCCTGCCTTGCTGAACCAAGAAGGGCCTGGTAAGGAAAACGGAGTTAATGAGAGGGTAATTCATATGTGGACATCCAGCGCACGGGCCAAAGTTCGCTCCTCTCTCCTTTTCCAACTCTCCACCCATCCCTCTGGCATCGGCATGGGCCCGAAGATGTGATATTACTCCCAGTGTCATCAATATCGTCACCTGCGGCGTGATCCCTGTGAGGGCCCTTTCTACTGCTGCAAAAACGCGGCACACTTTTAAGCTGACTGGGAGAAGTGCCGCAATTGGCTGGAGCCATGGGTAGTGCCCTGACTGGGCCGGCAGCGGAAAGGCGCCGTTTCAGTGGCCGAGCCGTGTCATGGGGGGAACAAGGAGAGTTTGGAAGGGGAGACTATTCGATGACTTGAGGAGTGACTTTCTCTCTTTTTTGCCATGGAGGCTCTGTGGGCTGGAGCTCCTCTTCCTTTCTTATTCTTTGAGCGACGCTTCATGATGCTGTGACATCCGGTTGGTACTGCGCTGCTCTGTGCTCTGCCCTCCTTCCCTGCTATGCTCTTGTACTGTTCTCTCAAGGACAGTGAAAATAATGCACAATAATAATGTTGATGCAACATAATGAAATTTTAACTGTTTACTTTTTAACAAAATTAACTGGGGACATACAAACCTAAAATATAATTTACATCCAACGCACATGCCCCAAGTAAAAAAAAAAAGTTGTCATTTTTAAGACTACTACCTGGTTATGCATGTGTAATTCAGCCATCGGCTGCCAGGCATGTTTTCAATAAACTTTTTTTGTTTACGACAAAAGTAAATCACACTTCAAGTAATTTCCATAGACTGGAGAAACCAGGAACAAAGCTGAGGTGTGCAGTTACCCTTATTGGAAAGAGTTGGAGGTTTGACCAAAAGGGGGTTACTGGAATAGCACGTGCACCCTAGAGTGGCTGGGGAGGCTCGGAAGACTGACAGAGCAAAGGGAGCAACATTGGAGAAGAGGCGATTAAAAAGAAACAGAGAAACCACCAACCTGTCCGCAATGTTAAAGCAACAGACCTTATGGTTTGGCCTCATCACGGGAGATTCTAATAAGGTTGAGAGTTTGAATTACACAGAATGTAGGAGAGACAGATGTGATGCCGGGGCAAAAGCCCATAGGGGAGAGGGGTACTCCATTTGGCTACGGACAAAAGGCCTTGTAGACTGAGTAGTTCTGATTTCCCAAGGAAAGACTTGTTGTCAGGGCCCTTAGGGATATTTTGGGGCCGTTTGGTTCAAATTCTTCCAAAAGCACCAAATTTGGCCCAGATGTTGCCCATGCCATACTCTTTCGATTTTTGACGGGCGCCAAGACGGGCGCCCCCCCCCCCCCCCCCGGGGGCCCCATATTGGCGAAATACTAAATGGCCGCCACCCGGATTAGAGGAAAATCAGTTAAATAACCAAAAGGGTTGGAATCATGTATGATACCACTTTTCAGGGGTTTTCGAGGTCGAGGAATCCAATTATGATGTTATTTTGATGATTCGAGGTCAAGGTCAACCCTCAAGGTCATCTTAAAGGTCATTTTTGAGTCAAACATGTCGTTTTTGAGTTTCTTGTCAAGATTTACGCGAGGTTCACCATTTTATGTTTCTGGGTTGGGTAATCGAACTCTGACCTTATTTTTGACAATTAGAGGAAATATTTACATGTCTATTTCCTAATTTTCAGGCATATGCAGTTCATCAGTCTAATTACAAAGGTACGGATTTTGATGTTTTATGAACTGTATGCCATATCCTTGTGTTTAATTTTTGTGCGATCATGATCTGGGTTCATGTATACATGATTGTATACATGTCATAAATATGACGTCATAGGTCATGTGACCTGGTGGCCATATTGGATTTTATGAAAACCTTAAAAATGGATCCCTGCCTTCATTTTTCGATCGATTCATTTTGAACTTTGACCACTTAGAGTACGCCATGTGATTGGATGCATATCCTAATTATGACGTCATAAGTCAGGTGACATGGCGGGATGGACCGGTATGGTCCCCGGATCATACCGCCCTTGGCGCCCGTCAAAAATCGAAAGAGTATGGCATGGGCAACATCTGCGCCAAATTTGATGCTTTTGGAAGAATTTGAACCAAAATATCCCTAAGGGCCCTGACTATTGGATCAATGGAAGATGTCCAGTCTGTGGCTGACCTTTCAATCCAGCTTTGCTGTTTTGTTTACCCAGGAAAGTTAATTGCTGATGGTGAGTCCTCGAGGTTCAAGAGACTGAACATCTTCCAGTGGCTGACCATGAAATAGATAGGTGGGTTATTTTGATGTGGAGTGATGGTGAGGTGATATTTTTCCAGTTTTGAAGAACATTTTCCATTTATCAGACCAGCATCTGAACAATTCCAAAATCGGCAGAGAACCTGACGCAGGACACACTTACACAGTTTTTGTTCCGAGGAGATGTCACATGCCCCTGCTGGTTGCATAATTTCTAGTGCTCACTGCATTATCACTGATGCAGTGCATTGAGGAAACAATTTGTAATTTATTCAGGTAAAATTGTAAATTTATATTTAATATTGGTACATCATGGTAATTAATTTTGTAAAAAAAATGGGGGATGGTCTCCGATAAACTGAATGCAGTGTTGTATTTTTATGAAGTAGAGCATAGGAAGTCTGCATGAATAAATGTGCAGAAACGAAGCCTTTCCGCTGCCTGGAGCCCACCAGTAACTCTCCCAAGCAGATCTCCCATTTTTACCCCCTCTATGATTAGCACTGCCTCCCTCCCCCACCCCCTTCCCCTCCCCCCACCCCCAACCCCCCCGATTCACCCGAAGCTTATCTCTTCACAAATTCACCCACAGCTTGCCCACCACACCTTCATAGTTATCACAGCTACGAGTTGGAGAGACTGTCATCAATCGGCATTGTCAGCTATGCTCTGGTGGGTGGCTATGTGCATGAGCCGCGCCGTGGTGGTTTCTCTTCATGGGTGCTTGATTATAGGGCACAAAAGGCAGAGCTGAGGGAACAGCTGAGTTTGTCTGGAAGCAGTGAGACAGGACAGTATGCATAGAGAACTGAGAGAGGTGGCGCAGACCACAGAGATACCCTGGCGGAGGAGAAAAGATCTCAAGAAAGGGACTTTTACAGTGCTGATGACGTACAGTGATCGTGCATGTGTAGCCAGGAGAGTACAAACAGCTACACCGACCAGAGCAAGGGGGGGAAGAAAGCGACTCGGTGCAGCCTGGATGAGCCAGGGCACTGTGTGAAGATTGCAGGCGTTAAGTTGGTGTTTGACTTGTCTTTTTGGGGACTCCGTTGGACTTGTCGTGTCTGTCGGGCAAAAGTATCGAGTTGTTGATTGATTATTGTCTATCAATTACTGTTGGCGATTATTGCCCTTGCCAGAGGAGATGGTATTGCATTTGAGTCCGTTTGTCTGTCTGTCTGTCTGCGTGCCTGTCTGTCTGTTTGTCCACACAGAATAAATATGATTTTCTCTACAACCGTTGGTCCGATTGACAGGAATTTTTCACCTCCTTCTGTAGATTTCTTAATGATAATTATAACGTCATAGGTCACGTTGTATGGGCGCCATCTTGGAAAAACCGAAAAACTTTCTACCTCTATCTCCAAAAGCGCTGCATAGAAAAATTGAGACATATCTCCTTGTAAAGAACTCTCCATGGGGAATAACATATGTTAATGATGATGTCATAGGTTCCTCCATTATGCCATCATAATTCGACAAGTACAAAACTTCATCCAATCAAGTTGAAATTTCTTGACCGTCATCTAGGGATAAATTGTTGGAGAAAAAAAAATCAAAACGATGTCATCGGTCACGTGGTTCTGCCGCCATATTTGTTTGTACTCAAAAGCCTTTAAAAAAACACTAAAAACATGTCCTGGCGAGGCTCTACAAATTTTTTAATTTTTTTAAAATATATACAGAATCGAGGCTCGTGTAAGAGCTAACACATTGAACATGAAAACATGCAATGAAGGGAGCGGGAGGCAAGAGGGGGGGGGGGGGGGGGAGACGGAAGCACCCAAGCACAACAACAGAAGAGAACAGGGATGTCGGTAGATCTGTGGAAGGGGGAGGGCTGGGGGAGGAGGGAGAGGTACACGGTCTAAAGCAAACTAACACTTCTAGGAATTTCAGGAAAGAAGTTGGGGATTGAAAGAGGCGGTTTTGTGGTGTTTTAACGGGGGTAGAAAAGATTAAGGTTTTGGATGGGGGTAGATAAGAAATGGTTGAGAACAGCTGTTTTTAAGACCTGGAGGGAGGAGAGGGATTGAAGAGAGTGTGGGAGTTTGTTCCAGAGGCAGGAGAAAAGAGGAGTGAAGGTGAGCAGAGAGTCTTGATTTTGGCAGTTTCACCAGAAGAGGGTTGCTGGCAGATCTTCTGCATCCTGCAGGAATATTTGAGGGACAGAGCACAGACAGAGCAGGGGGAGCAAGGCCAGAGAGGAGTCGGTAGAAGACGGAAAGACCACCAACCTGCCTGCGGTGAAAGAGAGAAAAGCCCTCAGAATCAGATTCATCGCGCCTTCACGCTTCGCGAAAAGCCTTCATCGCGGGAGATTCCAATGATTCTGAATGCTTTGGTTTCAACCGCATGAAGCCGAGCTAGGTGTGAGGCAGGAGCACCAGCCCAGAGGGGAGAGCAGGACTCATCAAGCTGCGGATGAAAGCCTTGTATGTGGGGAGGAGCTCAGAAGTGCCCAGAAAGGACTTTGCACGATGGAGGATGCCCAGTCGGCGACTGGCTTTGGAGGCCAGCTTGGAAATGTGGTTTTCCCAGGAAAGATCATGGCAGATAGTGAGACCCAAAAGGTTGAGTGACAGAACTTCTTCAAGAGGATTTTTCAGAAAGTAGATGGGAGGGTTGTCCAGGCGGTCTTTTTGGAGAGACAAAGTGAGAGTGTGAGATTTGTCAGGATTGAAAGACATGTTCCACTTGTTTGACCAGTTTGTGATTTTGTCCAGGTCTGCAGAGAGTGAAGAGGCTGCTGCCTGCCGATCTGAGGGTTGAGATGTGGAGCGGCAAAGAATGGAGTCATCAGCAAAGAGATAGAGAGGATTTTCCAGAGAGTTGGAGAGATCATTAATGAAGACCAGAAAAAGCACAGGGCCCAGAACACCTGCCTTGTGGAACTCCAGCCTGAACAGGAAGGGGAGATGAGAAAATTCCATTCAGGGCCACACGTTGACTGCGACCAGATGCATGGAGGTTTCCATGGATACCATACGAGGAGAGTTTGGTGAGCAGGGCAGGGTGCCAGACTGTATCAAAGGCACAAGATATGTCAAGGGAGTCAGCTCTGATTTCCTGTTTGGCATTGAGGACCTCCATCCATTTTTGAGACAGCAGAAGCAGCATGTCCAGAGTAGAATGACATGGTCTGAATCCAAATTGATGATCAGCGATCAAGCCATTGGAGAAGAGGAAGGATTTGATGTCAGAAGCGATGATCGATTCCTTGACATTGCTGATTATTACGAGCAGGCTGATTGTCTGTAGTTGCAAGGATCTCTTTTTGCACCTTTCTTGTGTAAAGTGGTAATTTTGGCTGATTTCCAAGCAGATGGCAGATGACCTTGAGCAAAAGAGAGGGTGAAGGGAATTGAGAGAGGGTGTGAAAGAGCAGAAGAACAGGATTTTAGGACCCGTGGGCTGATGCCGTCTAGTCCAGTTGCAGAATCAGAGTCGAGGGTTGACAGAAACTTCTCCACCTTGTCAGGAGAGAAGGACACAGAGTCCAGGAGCAGCTGGGTTTGACTGGGTAAGGTGGGTACAGGGAGAGATGGGTTTGGGGCACAAGATTTTGAGGCAAACACAGAGTTGAGGCATTCGGCTTTGTCACGTGCGGTGTCAGCTGTGTGGCCGTTTGAAGTAATGGAGGGGGAACAAACACCAGAAACGGATTTGACCAGACACCACCAGGATTTGGAGGAAGGAGACAGGTTTGAGAGTTCAATCTTGAGTGTGGAGAGATAGTGCTTCCTGGCACTCCTGAGGGTAGCCACACACTTGTTCCGAGCTTTGTGAAAGGAACTGAGATTACCTTCAGTTGATTAGCCTTCCATGAGGCGAAGGCAAGTTGTTTCAGGGCAACTGCTTCACCACAAGATTCAGTGTGCCATGGACGGGAGGAAGGGTAAGACAACTGAAGACGAGATGGGATAAATCTGTGTATGAGAGAGAGAGCAGTTTACTTTGGAAGAATTCCCAGGAAGAGCTCTGATTGCTCTTTCTTGTTTAATATGGATTATGGTTTTTAAATCACACCTTGTGGATGCCTTTTATTTTCCGGCCGTTGCAGCTAATCTTACACACACACAAATAGATGTGAGAATTCTTCCCAAGCAGTGAAACTGGTTTAAACCCCATTGGTCATCCAGGCCTTCGGCCTTGCATTCATGTGCTGGCTCTTGTTATTTCGGTCTAGGATCCCAGGAATGTGACTATTCCATCAATTAACTTTGAAGCATAATGTTTCTGACATTCTCTGTATGTCCGTGCAGGAAAAGACCGAGGTGGATTCTGGGCCGGCAAGAGCACTGCCACCTTCTTGCTTACATCCCAGGGTGCTTGCTGTACTGGAGACCCTGTGCAACATACAGCTCATGGAACGTGCTGTTGTTGAGATGAAGTACGACATTAAAAAAGCTCCACTAGGTATATTTATTTCACTATTTATCCCACTCGTGATGGAATGCTGTGGTTATTAACTCGCCACAAGAATGCCAACCTAGTTTGCAGGTTATGTGTTGGCATAATTTATGTGGATGATTTCAGTGTCATGTCACATTTAGAGTCAGTGTGCTCCTTTTGTTTCAATTTATTATTCCTGACTGCAAACCATTTAACTGGTGATAAACAGGTCAGAGACAATGTGTTTGTGTGGCAGAAGACACTTGTTGCTAACAGGTTGTGCAGCAAGTGCTGTGATGGGACTCGATCTGTGCCCTGCTTCTTCGGCAAGTTAGGGGGTTACATTTGTTTGTTTTTATGATTCCTGGCCTGGGCGCTTAATTTTCCCACATATATCGATTGGAGATATATATATATATATATACTAGCTTGGTGAGGCGAGCGCAGCGACGCCTCACCAAGCGTCGTTACTGAGGAACAGGCTTATTTTAGCTGAGGCTAATGACTGCACCTGAGTTGCTGTGTTGTCATGATTTACACCAATCATAATACAAACAATTACTTTGCACAAATGTATTTGTTGTGTTTGTGATATTACATTTTTTAGGCAATTTAGGTTGAAGATTTAGGTTGAATGTTTTTTTTTCAAGAAAGAACCCCTCAGCACATACATAGGGGAGGGGTAGGTGCAGACTGGAAGTTTGGGACGATTACACCTCACCACCAAGTAATTTAAAACACCTCACAGCCATAAAACACGTAATGAAAACACCTCACCACCACAAAATTAAAAACACCTCACCACCACGAAATTGAAAACACCTCACAGCCATCAAATACGTAATAAAAACACCTCACAGCCATAAAACACGTAATAAAAACACCTCGCAGCCATAAAACACGTAATAAAAACACCTCACCACCACGAAATTAAAAACACCTCACAGCCATAAAACACGTAATGAAAACACCTCACAGCCATAAAACACGTAATAAAAACACCTCACAGCCATAAAATACGTAATAAAAACACCTCACCACCACAAAATTAAAAACACCTCACAGCCATAAAACACGTAATAAAAACACCTCACCACCACGAAATTAAAAACACCTCACAGCCATAAAACACGTAATGAAAACACCTCACAGCCATAAAACACGTAATAAAAACACCTCACAGCCACGAAATTAAAAACACCTCACCATCACGTCATTTAAAAACACCTCACCACCAAGTAATTCAAAACACCTCACCACCACTTAATTCAAAACACCTCATCACCAACTAATTCAAAACACCTCACCACCACATAATTAAAAACACCTCACCACCACGTAATTATAAATACCTCACCACCACGTAATTCAAAACACCTCACCACCATGTGATTTAAAAACACCTCACCACCATGTGATTTAAAAACACCTCACCACCATGTGATTTAAAAACACCTCACCACTATGTGATTTAAAAACACCTCACCACCATGTGATTTAAAAACACCTCACCACCATGTGATTTAAAAACACCTCACCACCATGTGATTTAAAAACACCTCACCACCACGTCATTTAAAAACACACCACCACGTCATTTAAAAACACACCACCACATAATTAAAAACACCTCACCACCACGTAAGTATAAATACCTCACCACCATGTAAGTATAAATACCTCACCACCACTTAATTCAAAACACCTCATCACCAACTAATTCAAAATACCTCACCACCACATAATTAAAAACACCTCACCACCACGTAAGTATAAATACCTCACCACCACGTAATTCAAAACACCTCACCACCATGTGATTTAAAAACACCTCACCACCATGTGATTTAAAAACACCTCACCACCACGTCATTTAAAAACACACCGCCACGTCATTTAAAAACACACCGCCACGTCATTTAAAAACACACCACCACGTCATTTAAAAACACACCACCACGTCATTTAAAAACACACCACCACGTCATTTAAAAACACACCACCACGTCATTTAAAAACACACCACCACGTCATTTAAAAACACCACCACGTCATTTAAAAACACCTCACCACCACATAATTCAAAATACCTTACCACCACATGATTCAAAACCACCACGTGATTCAAAACCACCACGTGATTCAAAACCACCACAACGTTATTAAAAACACTTCACAACCACGGAAACAAAAGTTTGAGGGAGTCGTTAAGTGTCAACACAGACACTGCCCAGGTGTGTAGATATATAGATAAATGACTACCCGAGTTGCCGTTTTGTCATGGTTTAAACCAATCATAATTCAAACAATTATTTTGCACAAATGTATTTGTAATATACGTGATATCACATTTTATAAACAATTGAAGTTTAAAAAAAAAACAATTCCCAAAAGAATTCCAAAAAAAAAAAAAAAATTTGGCACATTTTTCAAAAAGAATACCCGTAGGACATACGGACGGGAGAGATATGTGCATACCAGAAGTTTGGTACGATTTCACAAAAGTTTGAGAAAATAGTTCAGTGACAAGACAACACAAGACAACACAGGACAGGACAGACGCTGCACAGATATATATATAGATATATTGCCAGCCAAACATTACTTGCAGATTTACATACAAGGAAAAAGTAAGTGAAAGAGATACAGACTGTTTTAGTCACTTTTGATCCAGAGGGGGAAAGCTGAGGATGATGTGTTACTGTTGTGTGAACAGGGAAACTGACCGAGGCCCAGATAAAAGCAGGTTATTCTGCCTTGTGTGCTGTGGAGAAAGCACTCCATCCTGGCACGTCACGTCACATCTTACTACAAGCCTGCAATGACTTCTACACACGTATCCCACACGATTTTGGGTATCTTTTTGGGGATATCTTTCCCCTTTATCTCGCTCTATTTAATTGTGTACTGTTTATGTATCCACTCTTAACGAAAAAATTGTGTAAATCTTCACACCCCTCTCTCATTTTCCCTGTACATCCTCTCTCCTTCGAATCCCTACAAACTTCCAGTTTCTTCCTCTACCTCCCAGCTCTTACCCTCACATCACTTCCCTCTCATGTGTTCTTCCCTTACATTTTATTATTGCTTATAATCCTTATATCCAAACATCCCTATTTCTTCCTCTACCTCCCAGGTCCCTTTTCTTCATTTCCCTTTCCTGTATTCTTCTTTACTAACTCTAACCCTCCCTTCTCCAAACTGTTTCAAGCATTTCTCCAGCATTCCTGATTACTCTTATTGGTCCCTAGAATGAAAACTCCTCCATTGATCTGCAGCAAGCATGAACTCCAAGAAAAGCTACAACTGTTGGAGGTGCATTAATACATTAAACTAATTAAATCCCTTTCCTGATTCAACTTATTTAGTCAATGCATGTCACATTTGAGATTGTACAGTCTTCTTGCCTTAATATGTTAGCCTTCAGCTGTGTTGACACGTGTAAACATTCACTTGTTGGTTGGAGCTAACGAGATAGCTGAGAGTACTGTACTCACCTGGTTTGACCTGGTACATCTGGATTTGATTTTCAGCCTGACAACAAATTGTCGGCAGGGCATTCGATCAATGCATGCCAGCCATCACAGCGATATTAAGCGGGGGTCCCTTCTGCAACCATTCATTCACTTGGGGACAATTCTTGACAGTTACAGTTGTGGCCAAATATATTGGCACCTTTGCACTTTTTTCAAATAATGCACCATTTCTTCGAGAAAATTGTTGAAATAAAAATATATTTTGGTATCCACATATGTATTTCTTTGGTATGCAGTGGAACAAAACAAAAAAAGCTAAAAAAAATTACTAAATCGTAGCTTATTCAATACAGAAATCCTAAAATGGCCCGGACAATATTATTGGCACCTTTTAGAAGTTGTTGGAAATAATTAGATTTCAAGCAGGTGATTCTCTTTTACTTTGGAATTGAACTCACCTGTGGTGAGTTGCATATGCCTGCAAAACAAGTGAATCCTCTTGGATTGCGCTGAGGTTCGGGCATGGAATTTCTAGGAGGAAGTATAATTTGTATGCAATGAAAGTACATGTAATATGGGATCGAGTAAGATCGAGTAAGCTTCACCAGTGCGCGTGCGCGAATTTACGTCACGTCGGCAGCGAGAAGGCGTTCCCCAACACGAACCAATCAGGAACTGCCACGCCCACTTATATGATCTCAGAATTCCTGTGACAGGAATTAGCGTTACACTGGCTGGAAGTCAATCGCTAAAGGCGCTTCCTCAGCGCCAATAAAAATCACTCATTCAACCAGTTTGAATAGAGAAAAGGAGTCATTCTGCTGTTTTGTGTCACTGTGTATCACAATGAGCATGGAGAAAAGAAAGAAAACGAGATAATTGTCTGAGGAGGTCAGACACCAGATTGTAGCCAAGCATGGGCAATCTCAAGGCTACAAGTCCATCTCCAGAGACCTTGATGTTCCTTTGTCCACCATACGCAATGTTATCAGGAAGTTTAAGGCCCATGACACTGTAGCCAACCTCCCTGGATGTGGCCGCAAGAGAAAACCTGATTGAACATTGCAGCAAAGGATTATTCGAATGGTGGAGAAAGCACCTCGATAAACTGCCAATCAGATTCAAGCTGACCTTCAGAGGTGAAGGTGGGAGTGCATCAGGGGTCGGTACTAAGTCCACTACTATTTGTAGCTGTTATGGAGGTGCTGGCTCAGAACGTAAAGGAGGGTTTACCGTGGGAGTTGTTGTATGCAGATGATCTGGTGTTGATTGCGGAAAGTATGGATGGACTGAAGGAAAAGATGAACACGTGGAAGGAATGTATGGAGACAAAAGGTCTGAAGGTGAATATAGTGTTACGGACCGCGGATTAGATGTTATTTTGACCGAGCGGTGGTGTAACCGCGGCCGAACAGTTATTCCCCGACTAAAACCCGATTCAACCCAAACGTTGGCCGTATCGCGCCACAGCTACTCAATCGGGAAAACTCTAAAGTGACCGAATGCAAAGAGGAAGAAGACGTACAGAAGAGTAACGGGATTTATTATTTACACACACAAGCAAAAAGGAGCAGTCACGATTATTTACAGGGACATGAGACGCAGGTGACACAGTGAATTCCTTATACAAGCTTAATTACCTACCCAGGACAGAACAAACAAAGACACTGACTCACGCGGGGAATTGCAGAGTGGATTGCTGGAAGGAGGTGTGTGGCTGGAGGGGGGGGGGGGGGGGGGGACGGCACGGAGCTGGCTGGAGCTTGATCCCGCACGGGACGTCAGGCTGGACCTCGACGGCCGCTGATGCCACCGAGCCTGTCGTGTGCGCGGAGTCACGGGTCGGAGCTGCTTGTCTCAGTAAAAGCGCATCTGCTCTAGCGACCCAGCTCTTCCTTTGGACTCAGTAAAAGCGCAACTCTCTGACGACCCAGCTCTTTCTTTGGACTCAGTAAAAGCGCAACTCTCTGACGACCCAGCTCTTTCTTTGGACTCAGTAAAAGCGCAACTCTCTGACGACCCAGCTCTTTCTTTGGACTCAGTAAAAGCGCAACTCTCTGACGACCCAGCTCTTGTCTCCTCCCTCCTTGTCTCAACTCCTTCGGGAACGCCCCGCCGGCGGGTTATATAGGCCCCGCCCCTCAACCTTTGCGAACCTCCCCCAAACGCTCTTCCTCCGCCCTCTCAAGCCAAACCCCTTGTTCATGGTTGGTCGAGTGGGGCTGGCTCACTCCTCCCCTCTCTGACGAGGTGGGGACCCGCCTTTCTTCCCCAACCCTGCCTCGTGGCCAGTGGCGGTTGAAGAAAACCGCCCAAAATGCAGTTGGCCATCGAAATGAAATGAAAGGGGACCTATTCTTATTTCACTTGGTACAATGGAGTATTTAAGTTAATAGGAGACACAGCCTTACCCTAAGACACATAATAAGATATAAGCTATCGAACAGGGGCATTCTATGATTGGCTGACGTGTATGCTTATGGACTAATTACCGAGACGCCCTTTTTACCTTTATACAACTCTGGAGGCAAGAGGGGCCATATCCAACCAATGGTACACCAACCAATGGTACAACGACGAAATGCAGTTTGGATTTATGCCAGGAAGAGGAACGACAGATGCGCTTTTCATTGTGAGGCAGTTGCAGGAGAAGTACATGGATAAGAGGAAGAAGTTGTTTTTTGGGTTTGTTGATCTGGAGAAAGCATTCGATAGGGTTCCACGCAAAGTATTGACATGGGCATTGAGGAAGTTAGGAGTGGAGGAATGGTTGATCAGAGTAGTGATGGCAATGTACAAAAGAGCACGCACAGCTGTAAGGACGAAGGACGGGAACAGTGGTGAGTTTGAGGTGAAGGTGGGAGTGCATCAGCGGTCGGTACTAAGTCCACTACTATTTGTAGCTGTGATGGAGGTGCTGGCTCAGACCGTAAAGGAGGGTTTACCGTGGGAGTTGTTGTATGCAGATGATCTGGTGTTGATTGCGGAAAGTATGGATGGACTGAAGGAAAAGATGAAAAAGTGGAAGGAATGTATGGAGCCAAAAGGTCTGAAGGTGAATATCGGAAAGACAAAGGTGATGGCAAGTGGTAAAGCATGTGATGAGGTGGAAAGAACTGGGAAGTGGCCGTGTGCTGTGTGCAGGAAGGGTGTCGGAGTGAACTCCATTCAATGTACAATGTGTGCTGAGTGGGTTCATCAAAAATGTAGTGGTCTGAGAGGGTCATTAACCAGTGTGGCAGCTACATTCAAATGTAAGGTGTGCACAGAGGGAGCTGCAGATGGAGGAAATGTTGATTTGGATCTTGGAGACGGCGTGAAGCTGGAAGGTGTGAAAACATTTTGCTACCTCGGAGACATGCTGAATGGAGAAGGTGGATCAGACTCGGCAACGGTTGCTCGAGTGAGATGTGCATGGAAGAAGTTTCGGGAACTGAGTGGCGTGCTGATGAGGAGGAGAGTGTCGCTGAAGCTGAAGGGAAAGGTGTATGCTGCATGTGTGAGAAGTGTTATGATTTATGGGAGCGAGACATGGGTAATGAACGTAGAGCAGCAACGAAGGCTGGAAAGGGTGGAAATGCGAATGGTTCGATGGATGTGCGGAGTATCGTTGAGAGAGAGGAAGACAAATGATGAATTGCGAAAGATGATGGGAATATTGCCTGTGATTGATGCTGTGAAGAGGAACAGGTTGAGATGGTTTGGTCATGTATTGAGGAAGGATGAAAGTGACTGGTTGAGAAGAGTGATGGAAGTTAATGTAGAAGGAAGTAGAGGACGGGGAAGACCGAGAAAGACTTGGCTAAAGATGGTGGAAGAAGAAATGCGGGCAAGGGGGTTAACAAGGAGAGATGCAGAAAATAGGGCAAAATGGAGAAGATTGTCATGGGGACTGCAAGGCTAACCCCCGCTCTAGCAGGGAACATGGCCTTAAAATGCATGTTGTTGTTGTTGTTGGTACACAGCAGTTTACCACAATCCAATACACACAATCAAAAAAATGCCATCCTCATATCCGCAACAATAGGAAAGATGAAGATGATGGCAAGTGGTAAAGCATGTGGTGAGGTGGAAAGAACTGGGAAGTGGCCATGTGCTGTGTGCAGGAAAGGTGTCGGAGTGAACTCCATTCAATGTACAATGTGCGCGGAGTGGGTTCATCAAAAATGTAGTGGTCTGAGAAGGTCATTAACCAGTGTGGCAGCTACATTCAAATGTAAGGTGTGCACAGAGGGAGCTGCAGATGGAGGAATGTTGAGTTGGATCTTGGAGACGGCGTGAAGCTGGAAGGTGTGAAAACATTTTGCTACCTCGGAGACATGCTGCATGGAGAAGGTGGATCAGACTCGGCAATGGTTGCAAGAGTGAGATGTGCATGGAAGAAATTTCGGGAACTGAGTGGCGTGCTGATGAGGAGGGGAGTGTCGTTGAAGCTGAAGGGAAAGGTGTATGCTGCATGTGTGAGAAGTGTTGTGATTTATGGGAGCGAGACATGGGTAATGAACGTAGAGCAGCAACGAAGGCTGGAAAGGGTGGAAATGCGAATGTTTCGGTGGATGTGCGGAGTATCGTTGAGAGAGAGGAAGACAAATGAAAAATTGCGAAAGATGATGGGAATAGAGCCTGTGATTGATGCTTTGAAGAGGAACAGGTTGAGATGGTTTGGTCATATGTTGAGGAAGGATGAAAGTGACTGGTTGAGAAGAGTGATGGAAATGAATGTAGAAGGAAGTAGAGGATGGGGAAGACCGAGAAAGACTTGGCTGAAGATGGTGGAAGAAGAAATGCGGGCCAGGGGGGGTTAACAAGGAGAGGTGCAGAAAATAGGGCAAGATGGAGAAGATTGTCATGGGGACCGCAAGGCTAACCCCCACTCTAGCAGGGAAAATGGCCTTAAAATGCCTGTTGTTGTGTTGTCTTCAGACACAAGGTACGACAGTTTCAACTCGTGCCATTGGTCGCCAACTCAATGAAAGGGGGTTCTATTGTAGGAGACCCATTGCTGAGAGAGACGTAAGAAAGCCCGACTGGTGTTTGCGAAAACACACCTGAACAAGCCAAAATCCTTCTGGGAGAATGTCCTGTGGATTGATGAGACCAAATTAGAGCTTTTTGGTAAAGCACATCATCTCTATGTTTACAGAAAACAAAATGAAACCTTCAAAGAAAAGAACACCTTCCCTACAGTCAAACATGGAGTCTCTGGCACTGGGTGCCTTGAATGTGTGCGTGACATCATGAAATCAGGAGATTACCGAGGGATTTTGGAGCTCAATGTTCAACCCAGTGTCAGAAAGCTGGGTCTCCATCGAGGGTCGATGGTCATGGGTCTTGCAGAAGGCCAATGACCCCAAACACACTTAAAAAGCACCCAGGAATGGTTCAAGACAAAATGCTGGATTGTTCTGAATTGGCCAGCAATTAGTCCAGATTGATATAAATCCCATTGAGCACCTGTGGGGAGATCTGAAAACAGCAGTTGGGAGAAGGCACCCTTCAAATCTCGGAGAACTGGAGCAGTTTGCACAAGAAGAGTGGGCCAAACTGCCAGTAGAGAGTTGTAGGAAGCTCATTCATGGCTACAGGAAGCGCTTGACTGCAGTTATTTTGTCCAAACGCTGATACCAAATATTAAGTCTCCTGTGTCAATAATTTTGTCAATGCCATTTCTTTATATTTGCTGATATAAAAGGATATATTAAGTTCTGAATCAAAAACAAAGGTTCTGTAACATTAATAGTGAAATAAAGAATTGTAGAGACCAAATACTTTTGTCAATTTCAACTTGTTTTTCGAGAAAATTGTGAGTTATTTGAAAAAAGTGCAAGGGTGCCAATATTTTTGGCCACGGCTGTAGAACAGCAGCAATAATCCCCTGGTGATTGGGCTGGAAGAGCGAACCACCGGGATGCCGTGACGTCATCCGGCATACTGTGCACTTTGACCAAAGTACACTTTTGACCTTTGACCAAAGTGTTCTTTTGACTGAGCCAAACAGAATAATAATTGCCAATTTTTTTTAGTTGAGGTGAGTACGATGAATTGTAAGACATTGTTGGTTATGCCGACGGAATTTTTTGATGGTGCATGTGCCGGAGAGGGAGCAGGTAAGATACAATAGAGACAGACATTGTTGTATTATTCATATATATATTTTTTTCTGTTTTTGTCTGTCTTTTAAAGGTCAGACTAGATAAATAATAAATTAATTTAGATACAAGCCATAAAATATAAATTCTTAAAATGATATTATATCAGTTGGACTGGAAACATACTGTTTTAAGGACGTCATAAAGGACACAAAACACAGGCACGAAGAGCCAGGCATTTTGTTAAACAACAGGTGTTAACCAACAGGTTTAACACCAACAGGTAAGGTGTTAAACAACAGGCATTTTCATGGTTCCCTTTTTGAGGAAATGTTTTATGGCCAGATGCCATTCCTGACACCAACCCTTTTAGTCGCCTGTTACGACACGCAGGGATATGATGTACCTATTCTAAATCAGGGTACACACCAGGAGTGCAAGGGTGCCAATATTTTTGGCCACGACTGTAGAACAGCAGCAATAATCCCATGGTGATTGGGCTGAAAGAGCGGTGTAAAACAAGGTGGTGTAAAATAAGGTGTCAATGGCGGTAAACTTCCACAAAAAATTTCTGCGATTTTTAAAATCCCTATTTTATTTCAGTTGAATTACACACTTGAACATTGTCAAACAAAATGCCTGCCGCTCACAGACCCCACCCATGTCCTTGTTTGTCAAGACTGCGTGGGGTAACCTATTCTGTGAACTCTAGTTGTCAATATGCAATCCCATAAACGATAAAGGAAATTAGGTCATACTGATGACAGGTGTTGTAACTCAAATGAGATTGAAACAAAACTAAAAGTAGATCTGAATAAAGGAATGCACCAGATTCAACGATCTCAAATTATCTTTTGTTACAGCTTGGTGTTCAGGTCGGATTAGTAACCAGATTGGTTGGTCGACAAAGTCGACTGGACAAATTAACAGCTTATGAAATTTGAATGTGGGATCACCATGGATGATGTATTTCGATGGGAAGGCCAAATAAATCTGCTTGTTGACCTTGTTTCTTTCTTTCTTTTTTATTTTAGGCGTTAGGTGAGATAGAAGTTGCTGTGAAGTTACTGGAGTCCGATGAAGCAGGTAGGCTGGAGCATCCAGCCGATGCACATTACCGTGCTTTACAGTGCCAGATGAACCCTGTGGATCCCAGCAGTTCTGAGTACCAGGTGGGCATGCCATTTCTCACACCATGGATACATTTCAGCATTTTCTTTTTAGACATAACTGCATGGGATTGCTAAGCCAAGTGCAACAAACAACAACAACATGCATTTTAAGGCCATTTTCCCTACGAGAGCGGGGGTTAGCCTTGCGGTCCCCATGACAATCTTCTCCATTTTGCCCTATTTTCTGCATCTCCCCTTGTTAACCCCCTTGCCCGCATTTCTTCTTCGATCATGTTTAACCAAGTCTTTCTCGGTCTTCCCCGTCCTCTACTTCCTTCTACATTCATTTCCATCACTCTTCTCAACCAGTCACTTTCATCCTTCCTCAACACAGGACCAAACCATCTCAACCTGTTGCTCTTCACAGCATCAATCACAGGCTCTATTCCCATCATCTTTCGCAATTCATCATTTGTCTTCCTCTCTCTCAACGATACTCCGCACATCCACCGAACCAATCGCATTTCCATCCTTTCCAGCCTTCGTTGCTGCTCTACATTCATGACCCATGACCCATGTCTCGCTCCCATAAATCATAACACTTCTCACACATGCAGCATACACCTTTCCCTTCAGCTTCAACGACACTCCCCTCCCCATCAGCACGCCACTCAGTTCCCGAAACTTCTTCCATGCACACCTCACTCTAGCAACCGTTGCCGAGTCTGATCCACCTTCTCCATTCAGCATGTCTCCGAGGTAGCAAAATGTTTTTTTTGATTGCTAAGCCCAAGTATTGTCATAATTTGTATGTATGGTACAGATAATTGAGAAGTACCTACAAACGACCCACGCAAAGACCCACATGGCTTACACCATGAGTATCATAGACCTGTTTGCTGTGGAGCGTGAGGGCGAGAGGGAGCGGTTCCTCTCTGACATCGGTAATAGGTAGGTTTTCCATAACTACCTGTAGCAATCTTACTTTATCATAGTTGGTAGAATGGAAGTTGTATCCCCTCTCTTCCCTTCCCCTGTCCCCCACCTTCTCCACTCTCACCCCAATAAATAATATGACTTCCTTTCCAGTCTGATTCTGCTATCTTTGGCAATGCTTTCCATGATAGCCTTTTTGTGCTGGTTTTGGTGTCAGATGCCTCGTGGATCCCAAAGTGACCTTTGACCATCTTTTGCAGCATGCTGCTGTGGCACGGCTCCCGCCTTTCCAACTGGATCGGAATCCTGAGCCATGGTCTGAAAATCGCACCGCCTGAAGCACCTAGTACAGGCTATATGGTAAAGTTTTTAACCACAGAAATGGGTCCAGATGAAATACGAATGTCACTGAACCTGTTTAATCAAATTAATTGAATTGTGCTTACTCTATACGATAAAGACACTAAATGCTGGACATGCCTTTCGATCCGTGTGCAGTTTGGCAAAGGCATGTATTTTGCCGATATGTCTTCCAAAAGTGCCAACTACTGCTTTGCTACAATGCAGAGTGACCGGGGCTTTCTTCTGCTCTCTGAGGTTTGATACCCTTGGGTTGTGAAGGATACCATGATTGTTTGTGTTAATTCCTCTTTAATGGTCTTCATATTAGAGATGATTGAAAAATACATCGATGAAAACGTTTATGTGATGTCAGAAAACCATTTGTAATGATGTTAAGGAAAGGAACAATACATTAATTTTTTCTTGCATTACTTCTTTAAAACCAATTGCATCTTTGCTCGACACAGTCTTCATATATAGCAATAACAGCAACTACTGGATATCTACGATTGCAAAAGCGATTGCCAAGGGTAAGCCTCCCCTGGCACCCACGATCTAATGATGGCCATATTATTATTTTCGGACCGCCATATGACCTTGACCTTCAACATTTCAGGATAGAGTGTAAATTAAGAAAATGTGTCCCCATTTACAATCTATCCATAAAACTCAACATCATGAAAATCAGGGGAAAATTATTCAAGTTATGACCAAAAGGTGGTGCACAACTTCAATGCACGTTTACTATTCCGATGCAAAAACATCTTGGAAGGCCAAGCGGTCTTTAAGGTTCTGCATTGGCAAAATTGAGCGATGACAAAAAACGTATTTTTTTTCTCAGACCGCCATTCGACCTTGACTTTTAACTCAGGTGGGGTATGATGCAAATTAAGCATAAATGCACCTTACTATAGGCTATCTAGAAAGGGCTAATTTGTTCTGATTGGACAAACCTTGGTCGAGTCTTGATGAAAAATATTAAATTGTCTATAATTAGGTCATGACCTTAAAATAATGTCTAGGTCAAAAACATTGTGTCAACCCCACATACCTTGTATTCCCATTATTGATGCAAATTATATTTGCAAAATTACCAGCCGGCTCTGAGATACAGCTCGGACATTAGCAGAAGAAAAAAAGAAGAAACCTATAAATGGTGGTTTAGTACTCCAAGGGGTCTAAGAAACTCTGGGTACCATTAAAAACTGGGGGCACTCATTGTAGAAACAAACCATACAACAGCTATAAGCCTCCCCCTATTCCCTAGGGGAGGCCTAATTATTGTTATAGCCGTTTTATGGCCATTTCATCAGATCAGGAGAGTCTTGGCTGATCAGGAGAATCTCAAGTGACCCAAAGCAGCATTTATGAATCGACCACAAAGTCTTGACCTGTGCCACCACTAAACCAGTTGGCAGAGGTAATCCTCCTCCCTGATGGTCATTAGTGAGCCAGATGCCTGCTTTTTATTGACAATGCAATAACAAGATGGTAAATTTCCTTCCTGGGACTAGCTCGTTTTCCAGAAGCTTCGAATCCAATTAATTAATTAATATTCTGCCATCAGATGGGTTATATGTTTACAGCAACCTGATTTGGGGTAATTGAGGACCATGCACAGCAAATACCAGGTATACCCTAACAAGAGAGATTGTGCCGAGAGGCTCAATTCTGAAACCCAGCTGAACTGCACACAGGAACTAACAACAATAAGCAATTATGTTGCTCAGTATGTTACATTAATCTTGTTACGTTAATTGCCGTATGTTGCTCACTAAAGTGGCCAGATAATGGGCTGTCAGATAAAACGAATTTGATGAATGTGTTGTCCAAAAGCCTTGATATTTTGATGTGGCCAAACTGTCTTGGACCAATTTACTGGCCCGCTTCGCAGGTGATGCTGGGTGAATGCCAAGAAATGATGGCTGCAGATTACCATGCAGATCGTCTGCCAGCAGGAAAGCACAGCACCAAGGGCATAGGTCGTAGCGGACCAGACGCCAAAAACTATTGTACAATGTACGTAGACTCCGTGATGGCTCTTATCGGGGACTTCGGAATGTGAAGCCCTAATGGTGGCGTCTTTGCTGGTTTTGGGAATTGTAGAACTGTATTTCCACTTCATTTTTGTTCCAATTTGTGGTACCTTTTTATGTTTATTAGAAATTTCTTGGGGCTTGATCTGTAGTACGTTCTAAATTGTTGGGTGATCATCAGCTTAAGAACAAACATTTGCTTTTTATGCCTCCGCGGACATGTCGCCGGAGGAATTATGTTTTTGGGCTGTCCATCCGTCCCTCCGTATGTCCGTACGGGCTAAACCTCGTTTTTCTCAGCAACCAAATGTCCGATTGAGACGAATCTTTCAGGGTAGGAGTGACACCCATGCACAATGTTTTTATGATAATTGTGACGTCATAGGTCACATGGTATGGCAGCCATCTTGGATTAAAAGCAAATAATTTAAAAATTATTTCTCGGAAACTGCTGAATGGAAATTTTTTAAACTTGGCACATTGTCAAGTACTCCCAATGGGGAACAAAAGCTTGATAATGATGACATCATAGGTGGAGTGGTATACCAGCCAAAAATGTTTTAATCGAATTCCTTATCCTAAAAATCTGAAATTGCATGCACATGATCTATGACACATTTGTAATGAAATATTAAATTTATGACATCATAGGTCACATGGTTTTGCAGCCATATTGGATTGAAGGAAAATATAAAATAATTATATCTCTTAAACCGCTCACCCTATCAATGCAAAATTTTACAAATATCATCTAACAACACTGTTGGATATAGTGTAGTTTGAAAATGATGATGTCATAGGTCACGTGGTTTGGCAGCCATCTTGGATAGAAAAACGAACCTTATCCGATCAACACTAAACTTCACAAACGTGATCCACAACCCATACATATGCAGAGTGATGGCATCTACCCATTGTGGGACTATGCGGAGGCATATTGGCGACACAGTCGCATTGTTCTCGTTTACTGATGTCATAGTGAAATTGATGATGATCATGATCACATAGCTGAAATCATGGATTTCCTACAAAAAACTTACCGTAAAAGGCGCGTGAAAATTTGCGATTTGTTCGTTGACACTCACGCCTTCATTAGTAGGGCTCAGGAAGTTGTACAACATGCGGCCCTTCATATTTCTGATCAATCACTGAAAAGACTGAAGAGGTACCTTGTCACAGCAAGGAAAGATTTAAACCTGTAATGGCTGTGTCGCTGCCTATGTTTCTATGAACATAGCAAGCTTGAACATTAATGGTGGGCGCAGTCAGCTGCGTAGGTCCTAAACTGTGCAATTAGCCAGGAGGGAAAAGATAGATGTACTTTTATTGCAAGAAACTCGTGCCACTGCAGATCCCAGATCCCTGGTGTTGGGCTAGCGGCTAGGGTGCCGGCTTAGGATCCAAGGATCCTGGGTTCGAATCCCGGTCGATCGCTGAATTAACGCCAGGGGGGTTGACTCAGCCTGTCATCCTTCCGAGGTCGGCTAATTGAGTACCAGTTCACTGGTAATTCCCTGTTTGTCGTTAAAGGTGGCAAAAAAGGGTTGGCGTCAGGAAGGGCATCTGGCCGTAAAACATTGCTTCAAATAGGGGACCGAAAAAACAACAACAACCACGGTTCCCGAAAAAGGCCAACCCCCGCTTTGCGGGGAAAAAATGGCCTCTAAAGGTGTTTTTTTTTTTGTTTTTTT
This sequence comes from Myxine glutinosa, assembly GCF_964187855.1. Taxonomy (NCBI): domain Eukaryota; kingdom Metazoa; phylum Chordata; class Myxini; order Myxiniformes; family Myxinidae; genus Myxine; species Myxine glutinosa. Next base: position 116,462,768 of record NC_136271.1, read on the forward strand.
TTTAATAGTGAAATTGATTCTTCCATATTCTATTCAATCATTGAATGATTTTTGACGGATTAGTCAGGCAACATTTACAGCAATGATGTCGTGCGTTGACGATATAATATCTTTCACATTACTCTGTGAGAGTTCAGAGAGTTCACCGTTTTCTCCCCACAAGAGCAATTTTCGTTCATTCAGCACCTCCCAACTTTCTTCAATCACTTTCTAAATTATGTCCTCAGAAGTTCAATTTATTTGACGAAAATTGCCATCCTGATGTGTTGCTAACAGAGTACCGAATCGTAGAACACATTATTTTTGACAAGGATGTTGTGTAATGTAAGCACATGTAAGTGTGCATAAAACTCTCATCTGTAAGCACATGTTTGTAATGTGTTTTAATGGCTTATTTTATTTAAGTGAGTTTTTGGGCTGATATAATTGATCAAATGTATGTTAACTAGTTTAGAATATGTGAATTAATGGTATATAGATGTGGTGTTTGAATTATTAAATTAATACATAATTAGCACGTCCGTCCTCCCTGATCCTCTTTATTTCTAGTTAGTTAATGCGATAGAGCAACTTAAATAAATAAGCCACTAGAGGTGTATATGACACAGGTACGATGGTCCTTGCAGCCTCGGCCTACCCATAAGCTTCCTTCTACATTGATGCTTGGTCAACAGTCATTGCAGGGTTTTTTCCATTGGTATGGACAAGACTGTTTACATTCAAACGAATAACATCACAATTTTATTGACTGCCATCTCAAATCTCTTAAAGACAATCAAATGAAACAAACTGACAATTGAGACAAAAATGATGATTAATCAACGAAGCACCTCGGCCTAATTTTAACAATTTTCGCATCTTCATCTTTACGACTTGTCATGGTTATCTTTTTACTATCCAATGTGCTTTTTTGACTTCTTTTTTTTTTTCATAATTTTTGGCTTCATGCATTGTCGTTTAAACGTTTTTGGTTTTGCATTAGGAACGGAGCGGTGGTACCTCTCGGCCCTGTGGTTGATTTGAAGACGGACGACTCCAAGGGATCCATGCCTACTCTGTTGTACAATGAGTTTGTCGTGTATCGTCCAGAACAGGTGCGCATGGCGTACCTGCTACATGTCCGTTTCAACTTCACGTCGGCTTGGTAGTCGAGGGAACGACACGCCAATATTTCGTTAGCTTCACGGTATGATAATCAGCTTGTAATTAATATCCACAAGATGCACTTCCTCTGTTCCAAAGATGTGTTGAACTGTTGTGTTGAAGCTGAAATTAGATTTATGTTATCGAGTTGAAAGTTATTTTAAAATAACACACAGAAGTTTGTTTTAATCCCCTTTTTTTTCTTTTCTTTTTTTTGGACCAACTCACCAAATGGGATGCTAGAAAACAAAACACTTGCATGGGATGCTACAAAACTTTTTCTGACCAAATGTATGAACAGGAAAAAAAGGAAAGGAAAATTCACCAGGTGTTTCATTCACCTGGTGCAGAATTCTTGTACATTTGGGAAAAACTTTTGGCTCCATGTATTTTTTACTTTTCTATAAAGACACTATAGTCCATATTATGCACCTTCACTTCTCCAATCCGTCACCCTTCCCCTTTTCTCACACCTTCAACATGTAACACACATGATTTACCGGCACACACTCTGTATGAATGGTGTGATTGGCTGAAACAAAGCACATGATACACCTGAAGTCTTTATTGATGTATGTTAAACGGTGATATTAATCACACATAACTTGTGCAAAGTTGTATCTCTGACAAAGTTTGTTTTGTTTCCTTTACATGATTATCAAAAAAGAAGTACGAGATTGTTTTTAGGTTACCTAGTTGCTTTTTTGATCACCAGACAATGAACAACTGTTTTTTCCTTCCACCAAGTACATTTCACATTCATCTTCATATCAGAATCTGTAGGGCAGGAATTTTGGCATTTGTTCAGGATGCTGGCGATAGGTTGCATGTACCGTGAAGGACACCATGGGGTCTTTAACATCGACCAATGAATGCCGGCAGATGGGACACCCGTTTAACGTCCATCCTGGGAACGGGACTCACATTGATGAATCGCCCAGCCTGTGAAACACTAGGGTGACAGTTTATAGCTGGGTCGGGATTCAAACCCAGGCTAGTTAGCTTTGAGGCGTGTATGTGGACCTGAAGGCCATCCTCCAGCCCTCGTTTGGCTGGCACGAGTGACTTTTTGATTAAGTGAGGTACATACGACTTTTGTGTGTTGTAAATTGGTCCTTGTTATCAATATTAATTTGAACATCTTTTATTTTTCCAAAGGATGTTTTTATTCAAAGTTGTCTTTGTTGAAAAATTCAGTAAAACCTGTCAATAGCTGATACAAGTTTATATTATTGTTTTTGGTTTAATTGGTTTTCGGAAAAAAAAATGCATATGTAAGTTTTCAAAATTTAACATTGTTCATGTTGGAAAATGTAATAAAAGCTGAACTTACCTGCTTTGTGCTGAAGTTAATGTTGTCATTTTCATGATAAGGATCATCAGAAGTATGCATCAAAACATTTTCATTTTCCAGATACAATATATGTTTGTTTGTCTTTACCCTGTGATCGCGAAGCGAAAAGTGGGGTAAAGCAATGGGGTAAGTATGTGTGCCGTGTGCCGTACGTGTGCTGTGTGCCGTGTCTGCATTTAAAAAAATTCATTTTCTCGGCAAACGTTGGTCCAATTGACATGAAATTTTACCGTAGGAGCGCCTCTGCCTGTAGATTTTTTTGCTGATAATTATGACGTCATAGGTCATATGGTACAGACGCCATCTTGGAAAAACGTTACACCTCTATATCTCCCAAACCGCTTAATGGAAAAATTTTGAAACATGGCTCATTGTCAAGTACACCCCATGGAGAATAAGATATGTTAATTATGATGTCATAAGTGCCTCCATTATGACGTCATAATTCGACAAGTACAACGCTTGATTCGATCAGTATGAATGGTTTTTCTCTGCAATTCTTGGACCGATTGACATGAAATTTTCACCATAGGAGCGCCTCCTCCTGTAGAATATCGTAATGATAATTATGACGTCATAGTTCAGCGGTAAATGCGCCATCTTGCAAAAACCGAAAACAAATTGCCCCTCTATATCTCCGACCCTGCTCCATGGAAAAAATTGAAACATGGCTCATTGTGAAGTACTCCCCATGGGGAATAAGATATGTTAATGATGTCATTGATGTGATTATGACGTCATAATTTTACAGGGACAACGCTTTGTCTGATCATTTTGAAATTTCCTGAGTATGATCTATGCAACAATTATATTCGAGAATATAAATTTATGATGTAATCGCTCACGTGGTCTGGCCGTCATATTGGATCAAAGAAAGAAAAAAAAACCTTCAAAAACAGAAGAGTTGGCTCACACCAGGTTGAAGAGCAGGGTAAGTATTCTATGAATACCATCTTTAATACAAGGTCTAGGCTCGTGGAAGAGCTCAGACACAGAGCAGGTCAGGACCATACATAACGAAGGGAACATCAGGAGAAAGGCGAAATGCCAACAGCAGGTCAGAGGGAGAAAGTCGACAGAGACAAACAACCAGGAAATGCAGGTAACAGAGTGGTATGGGGGAAAACGAGGGATGAACCAATCGCAGAGAGGGCAGAGGGTGCAAGTCTTGACAAGACGCCACCAGGTTTTAGATGAGGGAGACAGGTTTGATATCGGTGGAGGTGGATATAGGAGACCAGTCCTAACGTGTAAAAAAAATTCAAATACATATCTATCTATAATTCCAGTAATCTCTGTGTGTGTGTCTGTGTGTGTGTATGCGACCGCTGTTTCTCAACAACTACCGGTCCGATATACTTGAAACTTGCCAGGTATATTGCTGGGGACCCGAGGATGTGCCTTTTCAAGGTTTCATATTAATCGGACAAGTAGTTACCGAGCTATGGCGATTTCTTTACCAAACTCCGCAAGCCGTTCGCTTTGGACCAAACCATTTCATGTAAATAGAGGGGGGGGGATTGTCACCGTACTCGCAAGCCGTTCGCTTTGGACCAAACCATTTCATGTAAATAGAGGGGGGGATTGTCACCGTACTCGCAAGCCGTCCGCTTTGGCTTTGCGAATGGACCAAACCATTTCATGTAAATAGAGGGGGGGGATATAATTTTGTACGGGCATGCCCTAGTATTTTTAAACCGCGAATATGCGAAGCACGAATGTAGAAGCAGGTCACGTGTTATGAACCGCGAATACATGGGCATCATTGCAACAATAAACTCCTCCCTGTCTACAGGCATCGTCCCACCTTCCCTCAAAATTGCTGCTGTTACCCCCATTCTAAAAAAACCTGGTCTAAACCCTGACACCCTAAACAACTTCAGACCCATCTCCAACCTACCCTTTCTGTCAAAAGTTTTGGAACGCGCTGTAGCCACTCAACTCAAACATCATCTCTCTGCCAATAACTTGTATGAAACATTCCAATCCGGATTCCGCTCCAACCACAGTACTGAAACTGCTCTCCTCAAAATCACCAACGACCTTCTCCTCTCCTCTGACGCTGGCAACCTCAACATTCTCGTCCTCCTCGACCTCAGCGCTGCCTTTGACACCATCGATCACACTATCCTCCTCACCCGACTTGAATCCACCTTTAACGTCACCGGCACTGCCCTCTCTTGGATTAAATCATACCTCTCTGACAGATGCCAGTTCATCTCCATCAATAACTGCAAATCCCCCACTGCTCCCCTCCCCCAAGGTGTCCCCCAAGGTTCAGTTCTTGGCCCCCTCCTCTTCATCCTTTACCTGTCCCCGCTCGGTCACTTAATCCGCCGTCATGGTCTCCAATTCCACTGCTTCGCCGATGACATCCAGCTTTTCATCTCCACCAAGTCCGTCTCCACCGACACCCACTCTATCCTGACAAACTGCATCACTGAAATAAAATCCTGGCTTCAAATCAACTTCCTCAAGCTTAACTGTGATAAATCTGAAATAATCATCATTGGCCCAAAAACGCTCACAAAATCCACCCATAACTTTGCCCTCAACATCGACGGTATCCCAGTATCCACCTCCCCTCACATCCGGAATCTTGGCGTCATCTTTGACCAAACCCTTTCCTTCGACAAATACACTAAACAGATCACAAAGTCAGCCTTCTTTCACCTGAAAAACATTGCCCGTCTCCGCTCATCCCTCTCCTCCACGGCTGCAGAAACCCTCATCCACGCCTTCATCACCTCCCGTCTGGACTACTGCAATAGCCTCCTCTATGGTTCACCCTCAAAAATCACCAATAAACTCCAATACATTCAGAACTCCGCTGCCCGTCTACTCACTCATTCCCGGACCCGTGACCACATCACCCCCGTCCTTTACAAGCTTCACTGGCTCCCCATCCCCCAGAGAATCCAGTACAAAATCCTCCTCTTGACATACAAAGCCCTCCATAACCTGGCCCCATCCTACCTGGCTGACCTCCTCTCCAGACACACTCCCACCCGCAACCTCCGCTCTGCTGGTACCAACCTCCTGACCCCCTCCATCCGGACCAAATTCAGATCCTGGGGGGACAGGGCCTTCTCCATCGCTGCTCCCACCCTCTGGAACTCACTACCTCACACCATCAGAGACTCCTCCTCACTCACCACATTCAAAACATCACTAAAGACCCACCTGTTCAACGCTGCATTCAACATTCAACCCACAGCATTTAACCCCTGACTATCTCTTCTCCTTCTCCCTCCTTTTGCTTTAAATATTTCCCTATTGATTCTTGTCTTGTCTTTTTGATTCTTGTCTTATATATATGCCGTATATCGCTGCTGTTTGTTTTCTTGATTCTTGTCTTTTTGCAATTGTTGTTTTCATGTATTGTTATGCATTATGTTTTCCACTCTGTCAAAGCGCCTTTGGGCTTCTGGAAAAGCGCTATACAAAATAAATGAATTATTATTATTATTATGGGGTCCGTGATTGTTGAGACTGCGAATGAAAACAAGACCCAATCACGTCTCTCACCTATATTTGGAGGGAATAACCAATTAGAGTTAATTTATTAGAACATGGGAAAAGTCATTATATGTGTATATAAGAGCAAGTTGTGTCTGTGTGAAGCTTTTTATTGCTGCATCATCTGTGAGGTTAACATCAAATAAAAATAATCGTTCTAAATCAAGTCAATTGAGCGTCTTCAGTGGCAAAATTTGTCGTAATGTGGCCCTCTCATCACACCCATCTCCACCCACCTTTTCCCAATACCTGTCTTCTTGACTTGATATACAGTCACGTGAAAAAGTAAGTACACCCCATGTAAAGTTTTGACTTTTTCAACATATTTCAACACACAGCTATTTGATCTTCATTTTAACAATATTGAGAGATAAAGGTGATATAATATAACAAATATCATGAAACATTTACATTTTGTAGTCCATTGTATAATTTAAATAAACATAATTGCAAATTTCGCATGTGGAAAAAGTAAGTACACCCCGACATTTATCACGACTTCAAATACCTAAAATTAGAAGCAGGTGCACCAGCTCAGGTGCAAATGATTAGAACATCGTCAGAGAGGATCTTGGAGGAACCTGTCTTATTTAAACCTCAGACATTTAGTTTGGTTTGCTCTTTGTTGTTGAAGTGTGCAGCGTCACCATGCCTAGATCAAAAGAGCTCTCTGAGGCCTTCAGAAAGAAGGTTAGAGATGCCTACGAGTCTGGGAAGGGATTTAAAAAGATCTCCAAACAATTTGAAATCAATCATTCGACTGTCTGGAAGATCATCTACAAGTGGAGAAGATTCCAAACAACTGCTAACTTGTTCAGGCCAGGCCGCCCCAGCAAGTTCAGCCCGAGAGCAGACCGCATGATGCTGAAAGAAGTCTCGAAGAACCGCAGAATGTCATCATGGGACCTACAGGTAGCTCTTGCCACTGTTGATGTCAAAGTGCACGAGTCTACAATTAGAAAGAGGTTGCACAAATTTTATCTACATGGGAGGTGTGCCAGGAGGAAACCTTTGCTGTCCAGAAAGAACATCAGGGCAAGACTAAAGTTTGCCAATGAACACCCAGGCAAAGACCAGCACTCCTGGAACAATGTGCTCTGGACAGATGAGTCAAAGGTAGAGCTACTTGGCCACAGTACCAGAAGACATGTTTGGCGAAAACCAAAGACAGCATTTGACCACAAGAACCTGATACCAACTGTAAAGCATGGTGGTGGAAATATTATGGTTTGTGGCAGCTTTGCTGCATCAGGGCCTGGGCAGCTCACCATCATATAATCCACTGTGAATTCTTCATTGTACCAGAGGGTGCTTGATGATAATGTGAAGCCATCTGTCGGAAAGTTGAAGCTCAACTGAAGGTGGACCTTGCAACATGACAATGACACTAAACATACCAGTAAATCCACCAAGGAATGGCTGAAAAGAAAGAAATGGAGGGTTCTGGAATGGCCAAGTCAAAGCCCGGATCTAAATCCCATCGAGATGTTGTGGGGGGATTTGAAACGAGCTGTGCATGCAAGAAACCCCTCAAACATCGCACAGCTGAAAGAATTCTGCATGGAGGAGTGGGCAAAAATTTCTTTCAGTCGATGTCAGAGACTGGTAGACAGTTATAAGAAACGCCTACTTGAGGTTGTTTCTGCCAAAGGGGGCAATACCACCTATTAGAGCCAAGGGTGTACTTACTTTTTCCACATGCGAAATTTGCATTTATGTTTATTTAAATTATACAATGGGCTACAAAATGTAAATGTTTCATGATATTTGTTATATTATATCACCTTTATCTATCAATGTTGTTGAAATGAAGATCAAATAGCTGTATGTTGAAATATGTTGAAATAGTCAAAACTTTACATGGGGTGTACTTACTTTTTCACGTGACTGTAGTTATCCCATTAGTAGTGGGGTTGTTTACGAACTGATGTTTTTGTGGGCCACTGATGAATTATATACACATAAAGAGTTGTTTGTTAGCCCAAAGTTGTTATCCCTAACCCTATGTGCACGAGTCCAAGCATCCTATTTGGTTCATCAGATCCTCACCACACCGACCTCTACCTACTTCCACTACGTAAGCTTGGCTTACGCTTTGGCCCTCCCAAGTCGTGTTTGCAGGTGAGTTCTTTGAAGGGAATCAAACCAATTGCATTGAAGTATTTATATTATGTATGCACAATGGAAATTCATAGCCTATACAAAGGTTTTTCTTCATGTATGCTTAGTCTCGGCTCGTGTAAGAGCTAACACATATAACTTATAATAAAGGGAGTGTGAGACAAGAGGGGGAGAGCGAAGGAAGTACAACAACAGTAGGGAACAGGGACATCTGTGGAAGAGACAGGGCTGGGGCGGGTTACACAGAATAAACATGATGGAAAAAGTGAACGTGGACTCAAACTTGGAAAAGGTAGGCCTCAAAAATAAAACGTTGCGAAAAATGTGACGAATAAACAGTTTCCACGTGGCTACGCTGAGTACAAGTCGTCGAATGATTCTGTACTACCTCAAACAAGGAAATCATCCCATTTGTCCCATTGTTGATGATTGGATGACCCAACTTTCAAAGTTTAAATAATCTGATTTTGATTGGATGACCCAACTTATATGTCTATATGTATGGGAGGAATGGGATTCTATAAATTTCTACTTCCTCCTTTCGTATGCATCATAATGCTGCGGATAGCATCACTTCCTGTGAGTGCAGCTATGGATTTCTACCTTGTTGCATCCCCGGTGGCAAAAAAGGACGGAGCGCTTAAAAACTAACAGTGGACTTTGTCAGTGTGAAACCATCTTTTAATGCTGGCCATTTTTGGGAGTCAGTGTTCCAAACCCAAGGACATGCACATCATGCCAGTGCAGTGGTTACTGCATTGACAAAATATTTAGGAACTCATCAAGATGCTCACTGACATCACATGTCTGATTATTTCCCTTGACTACAGGTATATGCTTCTCACAGCCAGGAAGTGCATGCAATACCGATGATTGATTGTGGCAGGACTCTAATGTGAATTATCCCTACCAGAACGACAACGATTTGCATTTTCACTCTCATGTAGTCTTGAACTCACGAAACAAATCGACAGGACTTTGAAGAAGGCGTAGATTCTGGAAAAAAAACAAAACAATTCCTTTCTGAATCTGGAAAAAAATTCTGGAAGATGGAGGAAAAACCATCCTTTCACACTATTTTCAGTGCAATGAAAAAGCTCAAAGACCACACAAACACCAATTGATGTGCAGCTTTCAGTGACCGTGGGAGTGAATTTGTGGGCCCGATGGGCAAAGAACTTTCAAACACAGCAGGGCTATTCATTTGATGTGTGCAGCACAGTCAATAACTGTGTGGGATGCTGTCCCTAGAACATCTTCAAAGGGTTTTACTTCAACAATGATGTAAAGATTTTCCATTCCATGCTGAATAAATAAAGATGTGCAATGGAAACACCTCTAACTTTTAGAGCTTTATATTTAAAGAATGCTAGTTTCCAGATCAGATTAGTTGAAAGCATGGAATGCACCCCTTCTTTCAATGCACCCCTAACCCCCAACTCCACCCACCTCCTTTTCCCTAATTGCTGTCTTCTTGACTTGACATAGTTATTCCATGAGCAGTGGGGTTGTGTACGAACTATCATTTTTGCAGGCCACTGATAATTTTTATCTATATATAAAGGAGGAGTGTCTGTGTGTGTGTCTGTCTGGATGTCCGCTTATAACTCAAGAACTACACATCGGAGAAAAGTTTTAGACACAGATTCGGAATCAGCATAAAATCCTGGTGGTTATAGCCGGCAAAGCCGGTGTTGTCAATAAACGAGTACGTATTATGTTGAAAACCTTATTATGCCTTGGCTCGAGAATCCGAAGCGCAGTGGGCGCAGCCATCTTGCGGATGCGGAAGTATGCATAACAAATTTAAAACGTTCATTAGGAGTTTCTTTCACCCGTCGTCGTTTGATTCACAATCTTATGCACCTCCGATGTGTTAATAAAATAATTTAAGACCAACATCGGCCCGCACGGGCCTGGTTATCTTCAACAAAACGCGTCACCAAACACCGGACCCAATGAGAGTCGAGCATTTGCAAAAATATTTCTAAAATGAAAGCGCTCAATGGTGGGTGCCATCGACCAGATGCGGAAGTTTGCATAAAACAATTGCGAAAAAGTTCAATAGGAGTTTGTTTCACCCGTCGTTCTTTGATTCACAATCTAATGAAACCTCTCATTAGTAATTAAAATACGTTAAGACCAACCTCGTTATCTTCAACGAAAATCGTCATCAAACACCAGAACCAATGAGATTCGAACATTTGAATTTTTTTTTTTTGAGCTTATTACGCGTTTTGGACGGTGAAAACGGCGTCAAATATTGTAAAATTGACGAAGAATTATTTTTTAGAAATCTCGTGGCTGTCGGGGATAGTTTTTCACAGCCAGAAATACGGTATAAGCGGTTTACATATTTAGTTTAGAAATACGGATCGTTTTTCACGGCCGGAAATATCCGAAGTTGAGACGGAATTCACCGAATTAATCACTGCAAGCTAACTTCTTCTGGTGGACGAAGCCGCCGTGCCCGGAGAGAACCAGTCCTGCCAGCGACTGAAGTTAGAAGACTACACACATACTGTGAAAACGTATGTTAAGCCCAGTTAAAATTTCTTAAAATAGGCCTTAAGCTAGCACATCGTATAGTTATTTCCTGAAGCTTCTTGTGACATTTATTGTATGCAGGTATTGGGGAGGACTGTCTGCTGTTCTCTTTTACCAAGTCTTACCAGGTACGGTACCTACTACACCTACCTACTACCAACTACCTACCTACCACCAACTACCTACCAAGTCTTACCAGGTACGGTACCTACTACACCGACCTACTACCAACTACCTAACCTACTGATGCCATAGTGATGGGTAAAATAGTGGCAAGAGGCTTTGGCTTCGCCGGCTCATTGCGGCTTTGCAGTCGGTACGAGTAGGCTACGTTTTATTTTAATATCAATGGTTTAAAAAACCGCGCCAGCTGCAATTCCATGGTGTAGTTTGTGGCGACGCTATTGCCCCTTTCCGATCCCGCGGTTGCGCGTACGTACAGTATACTGTACGTACATATTTATATATTTTCAATGTGCTTTTTATTGTATTTTAAATTGTTTTTTAGCTTCTTTTATTGTTAATTTATATACTATTGTATTTATTTTAAATATATTTTTAAGGAAAACAAATGTTTTCACGTCCGTAGGAGTGACGTAAAGTCGCACATAATGACAAAATGCGCGCCATTTTTTCGCGCCAAGAACGAATAAACGGTAGTTGAGATTTTATTCGAATTCGAATTCCATTAAATTTCAACTGTTGGAAACAATAATTATTTCAACTGTTGGAAATTGAAATAATTATTGTTTCCAACAGTTGAAATTTAATGGAATTCGAATTCGAATAAAATCTCAACTAAAAAAAAAACGTCGCGTTTAAAAATTATGACGTCATCAGCGTATTTCGGAACGTTAATTTTTCAACTTCATATTCGGAATCAGCACACCTTAAATGTTTAAAAAACCTTTGGGTTTTAAATTTATGACGTCATCAGCGTATTTCGTAACGTTAATTTTTCAACTTTGCCGACAATGACTTCCGACTTCCGGGTTCGGAATGATGGACCAATGCCATTTGACAGGGAATAAAAAATAAATGTGACATTCAATTGATGACAATGACTTCCGACTTGACTCCCCCCTCCCCCTCCCCTCCCCCACCCCACCCTCTCCTCTCCTCTCCTCTCCTCCTCCCCCTCTCCCCTCTCTCCTCTCCTCTCCTCCCTCTCTCCCCCTCCCCGCCTTCATCTCCCTCCCCCCCCTCTTCTCCTCGCCCCCTCTCCCCTCTCCCCCTCTCTCCCCCTCCCCCCTCTCCTCCCCTCTCCCCACCCCTCTCCTCCCCTCCCCCTCCTCTTCTCCCTCCCCATCCTCTCCTCCCCGCCCCCCCCACCCCGTTCCCCTCCCCTTCCCCCTCCCCTCCCTTCCCCCGCCCGGCAATGCCGGGTACTTCCCATGGCCAGCTGTACGTGGGCTGCTCGAGGGTTGGAAAACCAAGCAATCTTTATGTCTTGGCACCAAGTAAGAAAACCAGAAATGTTGTATACCAAGAGGTTTTGAGAAATTGACAATTGACAAAACGTCATGTAGGAAATGTACTGTGATATTGCTCTAAAATATACATGTTCTTTTCATCATATATTTGTCTTATTCTTATTCAACCCGGGCACCTCAGCTAGTATATATATACACGTGTTATATTGCAAACTGACAGCACATCGTTATGTTCCCTCATTCTCAGCAGGTTCTTAACAGAGTATATGGTCTGTGTGGGAAAAAACTATATGGTGCGGCATTTGACTTTACCATAAGAAAAAAATTCCCTCCATTATGTATTATCTTAAGAACTCTCAAATACAATATTATGTTCTGCTTTTCCACACCACATGTGAATTTCTCTTATTTATATTTTCAAGCATTTTCACTTTCATCTGCATCAAGCACTGCAATGAAACGCCGACATTTTCCCATCAGAATCTTCACTGCTTCAGCTACAAGAATGGCTGGGGATAGTGCTCCTGTAGATTCCACCAAAACTGTGGGAAAAGTAAGAATGTGAGTAAAACAGAACAGGAAGAGTGTACGTTTGGGGATCGTTACGAGAATATACATCTGCAGGCATTGAGAAAGACACTTGAAGAAGCCACAAAAATAGTTTTAACGTAATGAGTCAGTACAATCACTCGTTTTAGAAAAAGTTTGGCATACATTATTAAAATGTGAAACATTCGGATCAGCAGGCTGGCCTCAAGGTATGCACAATCACCACTGAGCTATCCATCCTGGGTTTCAACCTCAACCGGTTTCACTGGAATTGACACAGCGGGTGCGGCCGCCGTAGCCATGTGCGAGGCGCCATTTTGCGCGCCCGTAACCTCGTGCGCGAGGACGCCATTTTGCGAACCTGCCACCCTCACTGCTTCGCTCTCCTCATACCTTCAGCTTGCTGCATATCAGTCATGCTTGTAGGTCATCCAGGCATTTAGAGACTAAAGTGAGTACAAGCAGTGTCACCTGGTTTGGTAAGCTCAAAAAATTCCTTTATCAGTCAAAAGTCTTCAACAAGGCTATGTGTAAGAATAGCTCGATCCACCGTATCAAAAGTGGAGAACAATCAACATCAGTAGGAACATTGCCTGTTCAGTATCAAAGGCATAAAGCACGTCATTCTGCAATGAAACTAGGCCTTCTCACTGCTATGTGATATTGCATATGCAGACAGCCAAGGATCAAGGATGTCTTTTTGAAAGAGAAAATGAGATGAGGTAAATTTGAGACAGGCCTATAGTGACTTAATTCTTCCTTGTCCAAAGAAGGCTGCTTCAAAACTGGAGTAATGACAGGGGGATCTCAGAGTTCCAGAGAAAAGCTCAAATAACAAAGACAAATTTACAATTCGTGACGGTATAGGAAGCTCAACAGGGAGATGTTTCATAACGAGCCAAGTTGGCGGTGCGTCAGAAACACACATCTTTGAAGGACATTTCCTAATTATTCTCCTCAATTCAACCTCATCTATCTATAATTCCAGTAATCTCTGTGTGTATGTTTGTATGTTTGTATGTTTGTATGTATGTATGTATGTATGTATGTTTGTCTGTGACCGCTGTTTCTCGACAACTACCGGTCCGATATACTTGAAACTTGCCAGGTATATTGCTGGGGACCCGAGGATGTGCCTTTTCAAGGTTTGAAATTAATCGGACAAGTAGTTACCGAGCTATGGCGATTTAGCCGTTCGCCGTTCGCTTTGGCGTTGCGAATGGACCAAACCATTTCATGTAAATAGAGGGGGGGGGGGGGGGGGGGTTCTGTGGTCGTTGCGAATGGACCAAACCATTTCATGTAAATAGAGGGGGGGGATTGTCACCGTACTCGCAAGCCGTTCGCCGTTCGCTTTGGCGTTGCGAATGAACCAAACCATTTCATGTAAATAGAGGGGGGGGATATAATTTTAGATATATATATAGTACGGGCATATATATAGTACGGGCATGCCCTAGTTTACAGAAACAAAGCAAGTGAAACTAAACCAATTGTGTGAAGAAAAGCTACTATAACAGGAACTTGAACTTGATTGGGTGACTGGAGTACTATCAAAATTTTTACTGATCTTGCATACCTTATGGACAAAGTAATGTGAAAAGTCATTAACTAGTCAGGTGAATCACCATATTCAGGAATAACTTTACTTCAAGTACCGACTAATCCATGCACAGCTTTGTACATGTCTTTGGTATTACAATTAGAGTTTTAAAATAATAATCCTTCTTGGCAGCCAAAACAGTCTCGCAAACATTCCGTTGGGATTCAATTAACTTCCTGCAATCAGCATCCGATTGCATCTTGACATCGTGCTCAGAATATTTTACAATGTCATCATACCAGTTAGGTTTGGGACTTACACAGCGCTTCCTGGTTATCTTTGGCAGACATGAACAAACTGGCCTCCAAAGCCGACCGCAAACTCAGCATTCTCTGCAGAGCCAAGTTTTTCCTTTGTAAAACTCTACTTATGCATGCACAAGGTCTTCATCCGAAATGTCAAGGAATCCTATTCACATTGTGAAATAAAAGGTCCTCTGTGTTATTGGCATCCATAACAGGAAGTTGAGTCTCAGTGTATTCTTCTTGCTCAATGCAAGTTAGGGTGGTAGGATTGTATTTTTTTTTTTTTTAATTGGATCAACTCGGGTCTCTCTCCTGCCCAATCAACCCCTGCCTGTCTTGGTCATATGCATTCTTTCCTCCCAAAGTATAAACTTAACAGTCACCTCCATTCAGGAATCTCCTTGAACAGTCTTGAGTCTGTAGTATCGAGCTTTGCCCTCTAGGATTTAAAATCTGCTGCTCAATCAAATCTAGTGATCTCTCCCATATCGACCTCTAAGCTTTATTAGACCCACTGTGACCATTCTTGCTTTTCATCGACAATTCCAGCGATTGTGCTGATAAATACCTTGCACATATACACACATCCCCAGGCCAGTCATTAAGTAACCTTAAAATGGCGATATTAATTCGAGAATGTAATGTATGTAGTTGTAGACGACATATGTTAGTTATATCTATGGGTAAGAGTCATGTTTTGCCTGTTTTAGGTCTGGCAACATCGAGCGGATGACGTCAGTTGAGCAGTTCCAAGATGGCGGCTCCCTCAGAAGCATGCACGAGGGAGGAGCAACGTTCTGTCATCCGTTTCTTGGGAAGTGAGGGTGTGAATCCCAGTGAAATCCATCGCAGAACGAAAATACAATATGGTGACGCATGTTTATCGGTGCAGCAGGTGTACGACTGGGACAGGAAGTTAAAAAGTTGTGTCCAGTGGGGCAGACGCTGCTCGCTCGGGCCGGCCTCACACAGCCGATACCAGAAATGGTTGCAGGAGCTGAGCGCGTGCTAAAGGAAAACGGTCACATAACGCTGGATGAAGTGGTCTCCGTCTTGAACATTAGTCATGGTTCAGCACACCATATTATTCACAACGTGCTGGTGTTCCGCAAAGTGTCTGCAAGGTGGGTGCCAAGACAACTCGCAGCTGAACTTAAAGAACGGTGAGTGGATGCATGTGAAGAACTTCTGTGACATTACGAAACAGAAGGTGACTCTTTCTTACAGCACGTAGTGACTAGGGATGAAAGCTGGGTCCACTACTTTCAGCCAGAAATGAAGAGGGCAAGCAAAGAGTGGTGCCATTCACCTTCACCGAAGCCCAAAAAATTCCACACACAGCCGACTGCTGGAAAAGTGATGCTGCCGCTCTTCTGGGATAGCTGAGGCCCACTTGTAGAGCATTACATGCCCAGAGGGACCACAGTCACCAGTGCATCACACTGCGACCTCATTAAAAATCATCTGAAATCAGCAATCAGATCAAAACCTCGTGGACTACTCACTACCGGTGTTTTGCTGCAGCATGACAATGCGCGGCCCCATACTGCCCGCGCAACAGCTGCAACAATCGAGGACCTGCATTTTGAGTGTCCACATCCACCCGACTCGCCAGATCTCGCCCCTTTGGATTACCACATATTTGGCCCCCTTGGTGGAACCACTTTCCGATCCGACGAAGAGGTCCAAGAAGCGGTTGCACGAATGACTACACAAGCAGCCAAAATATATTTTTTCTAGAGGAATCCAGGCCTTAGTAAAGCGCTGGAAAAAATGCATTGAACGCAATGGAGATTATAATGAAAAATAACCGTTGTTACACACATACATGCAATAAACAAGTTGTGAAAAATATTTTACGGTTACTTATTGACTGCCCCCTTGTGTATGTGAATAATAATATTATATATACACATGTACATATATGCATACGAGGTGTGTTCAAAAAGTATCCGACCTTTATTTTTCGTGCGTAAAAAAAAAAGAAGCTAGGGAGGCGTTGATTGGTGCATGTATGTAGGCGATTCTAATGCGCACGCGTGAATTTTTTCCCACCTGCAGAAGCTGTCATTCAACGGCAGACTGCCGATGAGTGAGGAAGTGTAATTGAGCGCCGTCGGATTTTCGTTTTTGACAAAATGACGGAAAAACTTGAACAACGCTACTGCATCTAATTTTGCGTAAAGCTTGGCGATTCCCAAGTGGAAACGATCCGCAAGATTCAACACCGTTCATTCCATTATGAAGGAGGATTTGGGCTTCAGGAGAATCTCAGCGAAGTTCGTACCAAAGCTGCTAACGATTGAGCAAAAGCAACTCCGTTTGGATATCGCACAGGACATGCTGGAGACTGTGAACAGCGATCCCAGCTTCCTCAACACAGTGATCACTGGCGATGAGTCCTGGGTTTATGGGTACGACCCAGAAATCAAGTTGCAGTCATCACAATGGAAGCATCCAACATCCCCGAGGCCAAAAAAAGCAAGGCAGGTCCGCAGCAATGTCAAAGTCATGCTGACCGTCTTCTTCGACTCCAGAGAAGACATCATGCGGAATGCGACGGACCAGCTGCGCACCATCCCAAAAGAGGCGTTCCAGCGCTGCTTCCGACAGTGGCAGAACCGTTGGGAGAAGTGTGTGGCAGCCCAAGGGGACTACTTTGAACGAGATTATTATAAAAAATTTTTTATCTGGGTACGAGTATTTTTTATGAACAAAGGTCGGATACTTTTTGAACACACCTCGTATATACATATATACACATTGTCATGCGACTCCGGTTAACACCAGAAGGTCGCGGATGGACCGAAACGGATTTAATGGAGGCGATAACCAAACACGGATTTGGCTACATGTCGCGCGGGAGGAAGGAGGAAAATGGAAGCTGCGCAAGCGCTTAACTGCGGACACTCCGATCCTGTAGAGGCAATTAACTCAAGCGGGCACAGGTGTAACAGGGAATATAAAATAATACAAGGGTTTATTGAAACGAACCGCAGGGACAGGAAAACGCGATATTAACTAATAAGAAGCCTAAATTGGGACGTCCCCACACGACAGATATCAGAAACGAGACACAGGCATATTAATTGAAAGAAAAGAACACGTTGTGTAAAATGTAATGGGGATTGGCCTTATCTGTCCCTCGTCTTGTCTTGGTATCGTCCACCACGCGGCTCCAAGCTCCGCTCGTGCTCGCGCGCCACCAGGCCCTGCTCCAAATTCCGAAGCACCCACGAGGTCCCACAGCAGGAAAAGCACCGTGCGTCCAACGCAGGCTAGCGGCTCCAAGCGAGGTCGATCTTCACACACGATCGGCCTGCCACATCCCAGTCAGCTCTCCCGAAGCAAACATGCAAGAAGCAAGCGAACTCCACTCGGGCTATGACAACTCAACTCGGGCTGCGCAAGACGAAGCGCCAGATGTTAAAAAAAGGCTAGCGGCGCAAACAAGAGCACGAACCGCAAGAGATGCAAGAGCCGCAAGAGACCCGTGCTGCATAGGACGAAGAAGAGCCAGAGAGAACAAGATCGCAAGAGAGAAAATGGCGTTCGGCGCTCCCTTAAATAACCTTTTCGGTGATGTCAGCCTTGGCGCACTACCAACCAGCGACTTCCACTGAACCTTCCAGCTCCGCTCCTCTCGCACTCGTTGGCTGGAGGTTCGCACCCAGCGCGCCGACCAATCACAGGACCGTAGCGTGGCGATAGCTCGTAGCATGTAGCGTGGTGATAGCACGTAGCGTGTAGCGTGGTGATAGCGCATGGCACTCGATGTGGTTAGGCCTGTCGAGGTGTAATTGGCGGCGGCCATCATCGGCAGTGCCCCGGCCTGGTTTCTTTGCCTGTTCCTTCCAAAGTCATGTCAGGGAAGGGAATCATTTAATGTTGCAC
>NC_136271.1:116481375-116606375 GCF_964187855.1 Myxine glutinosa
TCTGCATTATTTTTCAGTTTAAAAAACTTTATGTTGAACTTGAAGCCTCCAAGCATGGACGATATATATAGCCCTCATTGAGGTAAAAATAAAAGTAAAAAGCCTGCTATCGCTTGCCAAGCTAGCCGTTCCCCCCTCCCCTCCCCTCCCCCTCCCTCCCCCTCCCCTCTCCCCCTCCACTCCCCTCCCCTCTCCCTCCCCTCCCCCTCCCCCTCCCCTCCCCCCTCCCTCCACTCCCCTCCCCCCTCTCCCCCTCCCCCTCCCCTCCCCTCCCCCCTCCCCTTCGACCCCCTCCCCTCCCCCCCTCCCTCCCTCTCCCCCCTCTCCCCTCCACTCCTCCCCCTTCCCCTCCACTCCCCCTCCCCTCCCTCCCCCCTCACCCCTCCCCTCCCACTCCCCTCCCCCCTCCCTTCCCCCTCCCCCCTCCCTTCCCCCTCCCCTCCCCTCCCTCTTCTCCCCCCTCCCCCTCCCTCTTCTCCCCCCCTCCCCCTCCCTCTTCTCCCCCCTCCCCCTCCCTCTTCTCCCTCCCCCCTCCCCCTCCATCCCCCTCCCCTCCCCCTCCCCTCCCCTCCCCTCCCCCTTCCCCCTTACCTCCTCTCCCCCTCCCCCTCCCCTCCCCCCTCCACCTCCCTCCCCCCTCCCCCTCCCCTCCCTCTCCCCCCTCCCCTCCCTCCCCTCTCCTCCTCCCCCTCCCTCCTCTTCTCCCTGTCCTCCTCCCCCTCCCCTCCTCTTCTCCTCTTCTCCCCCCTCTTCTCCCCTCCCCCCCCCCTTCTCCCTCCCCCCCCTCTTCTCCCCTCCCCCCTCTTCTCCCCTCCCCCCCTCTTCTCCCCTCCCCCCCCTCTTCTCCCCTCCCCCCCCTCTTCTCCCCTCTCCCCCTCTTCTCCCCTCCCCTTCCCCTCCCTTCCCTTCCCCCGCCCGGCAATGCCGGGTACTTCCCATGGCCAGCTGTACGTGGGCTGCTCGAGAGTTGGAAAACCAAGCAATCTTTATGTCTTGGCACCAAGTAAGAAAACCAGAAATGTTGTATACCAAGAGGTTTTGAGAAATTGAAAATTGACAAAACGTCATGTAGGAAATGTACTGTGATATTGCTCTAAAATATACATGTTCTTTTCATCATATATTTGTATTATTCTTATTCAACCCGGGCGAAGCCGGGTACCTCAGCTAGTGTACACATAAATGGTTGTATGTTACGCAAAACATCATGTAGTTTGATGTTTCATGTAGTTCACAAAACATCATGTAGTTCACTCCCTCTTTCTGTTCTCTTCACCCTCTCTTTTGCTCAAGGTCATCTGCCATCTGCTTGGAAATCAGCCAACATCACCGCTTTGCACAAAAAAGGTGCAAAAACAGATCCCAGCAACTACAGACCAATCAGCCTTCTCCCAATTATCAGCAAAGTCATGGAATCCATCATTGCTTCAGATATGAAATCTTTCCTCTTCTCCAATGGCTTGATCTCTGATCATCAATTTGGTTTCAGACCTGGTCACTCTACTCTGGACATGCTGCTTCTGCTTTCTCAACAATGGATGGAGGTCCTCAATGCCAAACAGGAAATTAGAGCTGTCTCCCTTGACATTTCACGTGCCTTCGATACGGTCTGGCCACCTGCTCTGCTCACCAAACTCTCCTCCTTTGGTATCCATGGAAATCTCCACGCATGGCTGGCGGACTTCCTCTCTGGTCATAGTCAACGTGTGGCCCTGAATGGGTTTCTCTCATCTCCTCTTCCTGTTCAGGCTGGAGTTCCCCAAGGTAGTGTTCTGGGCCCTGTGCTTTTTCTGGTCTTCATCAATGATCTCTCTGACTCTCTTGAAAATCCTCTCTATCTCTTTGCTGACGACTCTACTCTCTGTCGCTCCATTCCTCATCCCTCAGATCGGCAGTCTGCAGCCTCCTCACTCTCTGCAGACCTGGACAAAATCACAGACTGGGCAAACAAATGGAACATGTCTTTCAATCCTGACAAATCTCACACTCTCACTTTGTCTCTCCAAAAAGACCGCCTGGACAACCCTCCCTTCTATTTTCTGAAAAATCCTCTTGAAGAAGTTCTGTCACTCAACCTTTTGGGTCTCACTATCTGCCATGATCTTTCCTGGGAAAACCACATTTCCAAGCTGGCCTCCAAAGCCAGTCGCCGACTGGGCATCCTCCATCGTGCAAAGTCCTTTCTGGGCACTTCTGAGCTCCTCACCACATACAAGGCTTTCATCCGCAGCTTGATGAGTCCTGCTCTCCCCTCTGGGCTGGTGCTCCTGCCTCACACCTAGCTCGGCTTCACGCGGTTGAAACCAAAGCATTCAGAATCATTGGAATCTCCCGCGATGAAGCTAACTCCAAGGGCCTTTCACTCACTCACCGCAGGCAGGTTGGTGGTCTTTCCGTCTTCTACCGACTCCTCTCTGGCCTTGCCCCCCCCAGCCCTCTCTGGGCTCTGTCCCCCAAATATTCCTACAGGTCGCACAAGATCTGCCTGCAACCCTCTTATGGTTAAACTGCCAAAATCAAGACTTTCTGCTCACCTTCACTCCTTCATTCCTCTTTTCTCCCGCCTCTGGAACAAACTCCCTCACTCTCTTCAATCCCACTGCACCCTCCAGGTCTTTAAAACAGCTGTTCACCACCATCTCTTATCCTCCCCCATCCAAAACCTTGATCTTTTCTACCCCCGCTAATTTCGGTCCCCTTGTGTTTTATACCTCTCCCCCCCGCCCTACCCCTCCCACGCCTCCTGCCCCCAAGCCCTCTCCCTCCCACACTTCTCTCTGCTCTCTAATGTTGTGGTTGTGTGCTTCCCCTTCTCTCCCCATCTTGTCTTCCGCTCCCTCTTTTTGTGTGTTTTTTTGTCTGGTTGATTTGTTTGTGAAATAAATGTTAGCTCTTTCACGAGCCTCGATTCAGTATACAAAAAAAAACAAAAAAAAAAAACAACATATCAAACAAAGAAAAAAATTGTAAATTTGGAAGGAGGTGGGCTCATCAGAGCATTGCCAGGGATAGAAAAGATCATGGGTTTTTGATAAGGGGTGATCTGAGATGGTGGTGAACAGATGTCTTGAAGACCTGGAGGGAAGAATGAGATTGAAAAGAATGTGGAAATTAATTCCACAGATGGGAAAAAAGAGCAACAAATGAGTGGAGGTGAAGAGTGATCCTTGATTTTTGGAGTTTCACCAGAAGGGGGTTTATGGTGGACCGTGTGTGACCTGCAGAAACCTGGGGTAGGGGATGGGACAAATCACTGAAAGAGCAGAGTGTGTAACACCAGAAAGGAGGCGGTAGTAGACAGAGAGACCACCGACCTGTCTGTGATGGCGTAGTGATAGACCCATGGACTCAGCTTCATCGCGAGAGATTCCAATAATCTTGAAGACCTTGATTTTGACGGCATCAAGCCGGGCAAGGTGTAAGGCAGGGGAGCCAGCCCATAGAGGAGAGCAGTGGCTTTGGAAACCAACTTTGAAATGTGGTTTGCCAAGAAAGATCGTGGCTGATAGTGAGACCAGGAGTTTGAGTGACTGAACTTCTTCAAGAGGCGATTGTTAAGAACGTATGTGGAGACAGGGGGTTGCCAGACAGCCCTTTCAGAGAGAGAGAGAGAGAGACAGTGAGAGTGTGAGATTTGTTAGGGTTAAAAGACATATTTCAAGTGTTTGACCAGTTTGTGATTTTCTGCAAGGCTTGAAGAGAGGGAAGAGGCTGCAGCCTGCCTGTCAGAAGGATGAGGGACGTCAAGGCAGATGATGGGTGTCATCAGCAAAAAGATTTAGAGGATTTTCCAGAGTCAAAGAGAACATTTATGAATATGAAGAAAAGGCCTGGGCCCAGAACACTGTATTGGGGCACTCCAGCCTTGACGGAGAGAGTGGAAAGATTCTGTTGAAAGCCCCACGTTAGCTACGAAGTCAGTTAGCCACGCTTGGAGTTGGTCTTGGATGCCATATGCAGAGAGTTAGGAGAGCAAGCAGGATGCCAGAGACTGTATTGAAAACATGAGAATTTAGATGGTCAATGATGAATGCTTTACCACCGTTCCTACCAGTGCCTCTTCCGCTGATCATCTGTCTTCTCACAACTGCCACACATTCATAGACAGAGAGGTCAATATTGGTCGCGGGCTTCCCTCTGATTATCTCCACCTACCTGGTGGGTGAGATATAAAAATGTCCTGTTTGAATGGGTTCCTCCGTCTCCTCCAGCCGTTCTGTGCCCCTCCGATGAAGTCTATCCATAGCCAACGAAGGTCAGAGTTTCCACTTCTTCCTCACAACTGCCTCCAATTGAAGAGTGTCTGCCCTTTCCTGCCAGAAACACAATTCCAGCTCGTTTATGTCAACTTATGCCGCAACTCGTCCTCACGACTGTGTGCTGCTTGCACACCGGGTGTGGTGTGGACTCTGTCCTTCATAACCCAACTATACACAGTCTTCTTCCTGACAAATTAGGGTCCTAATGTTTGGCTTTTGGTACTTCAAGGTGTTTTGATTTTGCAGGTAACTTGATAAATATCCTGCCAATTATATTATCACATCTTGTAATCGGTGTAGGGTCATATCATAACCCACCTTGTCACATGTGCAGGCTCAGGTTATAATACTATGACAAGGCATGTCAACCTGTCCCGAACCCGACAGGCCCGTAGACACAGGAGTAAAGCAGACATCAAAACAAATTATTGTAGCAAATAAAACGTTTACTTACAACATAAAATGTACATTGGCAACTCCATTTTCAGAGAAATTGATACATTAACAATGTCGAAACTTAGGCCTTGGCTTGGAATTGGAGGACTACGATGATTAGATTATTTGCACGTTCGACACAGCCAGACGGCTTGGCCGAGTAATGTGTTCAGGATTCCATTTGCTCATGGGAAGATTAATAATAATCCTAATATAACATGTAATACTGGATTATATCATACTGTGACTTTATGCTGTTTTTTGGATACCGATAGTTGTGAATGATGATTGATTGCTTATTGATCAATGTCAGTAATGGAACTGTCACCGGTGCACAATGAACAATACACATACATTAACTATTATTAACCAGTGAACAATTATGATAATTATATGGGTAAAACTTATAATGCTGAGGAAATAGCTCATTGGAATTCTGTAACTATAAGGGCTCATGAGGCATGACCAATCAGCAGTGTAGTTGGCTACGGCTACAGTTGCTGAAATGTCAGGTCCAGAGCTTTTGACTAATTTCATTTGTTTGGACATCAGTAATATTATTGATCCTAATTACAGGAAAGTGTAGAGTTAAAACTGATTGGTTGTCTGAAACTAAATTTAAAAAAAAAAACCTTATACATGAGTTACTTTTTTAAATAATGAAAACAATTTGACAATATACCTTGTCGAAGGTAAGGCCTTCATTTATAGTAGTATATGCTATCACTCAGTTGACACAGTTCGATGCAGCATCCTATACAATGCTTATCCAAGAAAATGAATTCAAGCTGTAAATTTGTTTGTACCTGGAGACAAAGGGTGGACAGTTGAAAATGTACATGTTTGTAGGCACCAAATTTCATGCTGATGGTCATACCGTTCACCAATTGATCACGATGAGTCCGCTTTCTCACTTCTTCTTGGTCCATGAGTGTCTAAGTCAGTGTTACATAATTTTAAGTGTACTAGAAACCATTAGTGGGCTAGCCTCAGCATCCTGGCCTACATTTTTAATTTGGTGGCCTGTCGTATTACTACTACTACTACTCCTTCTTCTTCTTCTTACTCTTCCTCCTCCTCCTCTTCCTCTTATTCTTCTTCTTCTTCTTTCATATGCAGTGCTGCTGAGGCAACGCTCCATGTATGTTGGGGCAGGAATTTTGGAATTTCTTTAGGGTGGGTCTTTAACATCCACCACCTAACGCTGGCAGACGGGATGCCCAGGTTAACGTAAATCCGAGGGCCAACACACATTAATATGGAGAGCATGTCATAACAATTCCAGAAACTTAGTGCAGGAGTGCAATGTAGCAGGATTGCTGCTACATTGCTGCAAACTAAATCTTAGGATTAAGACTACACAGAATAAGAAAACCTTTCCTGGAAGGTTAGGGAAGGAGAACATAACAGGCACATGACATGTTTTCATCAGCTCTAAAACATTGAAAGTGCATCTCCTCTAGGAAATTGCATCATGCATAAACACATATGATGTAACACATGCAAGAATGTAGGAACATGTACTGTATTTAACAAAATATTTTGACACACACGGACATAACACTTAGTTAGACACTATCAAAATATACCATTCGTTTATGGTACAATTGCATCTTGAAACTTTTCATTTGCTGTTGATCATATTTTATGGAGCAAGGCCATGCCACGTGACCAGGTTGGTCATTTATTTGTCATGCTAACATTTTTTATGGATAGTTTTTCGTATGACCTGTTTACATTTGGTATACATTAGTATACCAGTTTTATACCATTTATTTTTATACCAGTTTATACCAGTTTTATACCAGTTTTATAGTTGTTTTATACCAGTTTATACCATTAGTATACATTAGTTTATATAAATTATAAATTACCATTATAAATGGTTATATAATATATATATTACCATATAAATTATAAATATAATTTATAATAATATAAATTACCATATAAATTATAATATAAATTACCATTTGGTATACATTAGCAGGAGTTTCAGCAAAGCCTCCTCTTGTGGATTGCTCCCTGATGACGAGGATTGAAGTGATGAACCAAATGTTTTCCACCAAGAGAAGACGACTGTCGGTCAGCTTTTTACTTTGGACCACTCTGCGTATTATTTCAAAGTCAATAAACAAATTCTCCATGTGCATTTGATATTCTGCCATCTATACGTTTTAGGAATCTTGATTGCTTGTAATTCAAAATCACTTAAAACTATCTGCCACTTGCTGCATCTCCAGTGGTGGCAGAACAAAAGTTATGAATATTTAACTTTGATAACATTATCAAATTGAATTCTTGCATTGTGTTATTGTTCCTGTATGTGTTTACTCCCCTCTGGCCTTCCCCAGATTCTCCACTCTAAAAATCTAGACTTGCCACCCACCACCACCACTCTTTTGTTCCTTCTTTTTTTTCTTCCTGGTTGGTGAAACTGCTTTCCTGAGGCTGTTTGATGCCATTTTTCCCGACGAGGCTTCAAGTTGGTGGTACACCACCATCTCATGTGATCGTCAATCAACAAAGCCATGATCTTTTCTTTAATAAGATTTTTTTTTAAACCTTCCCTTTTTAAGCCTTCATATTTCTTGCCCCTCTCAGTCAGGTGACACAAACTAGACAAATTGAAACTATGTAAATACCTCTTCTTCTCCTTCTCTTCCCTTTATCCGATGGCACTAAGCTCCTGCCCTGCCTTGACCATGACACTCCTCCACTCCACTCTGTCCTCTGCCAACTTTCTCCACTCTCCAACCACCCCCACCTTACTGGTATCCCTCTTCGCACAATCCTCCAATCTCAACCACAGTCTACCTCTTTTCCTCCTACCTTGTTCCCTCAACTAATCCGCTCTCTTTGCCATTCTTTCTTCCCCACCAAATGTTCAGCCCATCTCAGCCGGCATTTCACCAATCTCCCTATCAAGATCATCTGCACACCAATCTCCTCCCTCCGTTCATCCATCCTCCTTCTATCCACCCTCCTCACACAATCCTCCAATCTCAACCACAGTCTACCTCTTTTCCTCCTACCTTGTTCCCTCAACTAATCCGCTCTCTTTGCCATTCTCTCTTCCCCACCAAATGTTCAGCCCATCTCAGCCGGCATTTCACCAATCTCCCTATCAAGATCATCTGCACGCCAATCTCCTCCCTCCGTTCATCCATCCTCCTTCTATCCACCCTCCTCACACAATCCTCCAATCTCAACCACAGTCTACCTCTTTTCCTCCAACCTTGTTCCCTCAACTAATCCGCTCTCTTTGCCATTCTCTCTTCCCCACCAAATGTTCAGCCCATCTCACCGGCATTTCACCAATCTCCCCATCAAGATCATCTGCACGCCAATCTCCTCCCTCCGTTCATCCATCCTCCTTCTATCCACCCTCCTCACACAATCCTCCAATCTCAACCACAGTCTACCTCTTTTCCTCCAACCTTGTTCCCTCAACTAATCCGCTCTCTTTGCCATTCTCTCTTCCCCACCAAATGTTCAGCCCATCTCACCGGCATTTCACCAATCTCCCTATCAAGATCATCTGCACGCCAATCTCCTCCCTCCGTTCATCCATCCTCCTTTTATCCACCCTCCTCACACAATCCTCCAATCTCAACCACAGTCTACCTCTTTTCCTCCAACCTTGTTCCCTCAACTAATCCGCTCTCTTTGCCATTCTCTCTTCCCCACCAAATGTTCAGCCCATCTCACCGGCATTTCACCAATCTCCCCATCAAGATCATCTGCACGCCAATCTCCTCCCTCCGTTCATCCATCCTCCTTCTATCCACCCTCCTCACACAATCCTCCAATCTCAACCACAGTCTACCTCTTTTCCTCCAACCTTGTTCCCTCAACTAATCCGCTCTCTTTGCCATTCTCTCTTCCCCACCAAATGTTCAGCCCATCTCACCGGCATTTCACCAATCTCCCTATCAAGATCATCTGCACGCCAATCTCCTCCCTCCGTTCATCCATCCTCCTTTTATCCATCCTCTTCACTTCCACAATTCTCTTGAAGCAGTTGTTCTCGCAGACCTACAACCTAATTGAAAATGTATTAATTGATGCCAATTATCAAAAATACAAGATATTAGAATCATGTTCGGTATTTTGGGTGAGTCTGCTTTGTTGAGCCTCAGTTTCGCTGAACTCTGTAACATGAACCCGAGTGAAACCCTCTCTTCAAAAATGAACCATCACAGGTTTTCTCCGACACAAACCTAGAACAGGTTCAAACCGACTTGTACCACAGGAAAATCCCTATTGACAGCAACAACAAAACTATAGTAACTTTGTTCCATGTTACCCTATTGTGTAGATTATTATTCCAAACACAGCTTCCTTCTCTGGTGTGAATGTAAGGCTTACCACTGTGGTTAGCGTGTGGTTAGGAAGGATTAATTGTTTTTATTGTACTACATCACTTTATTTTGTAACTGGTAACTGCGGATGAATTTAACTTAGTTTTAACCATCCACAACCACGATATTTTCTACCCCCATTAACCCCTCTACAAGCCCACCTCTTTCCAAGTTTCCAGTTTTTCCTTCTTCAGAGTTTGTGGCTGTATCCATCTTGTTCACCCCCCCTTCATTTTTCTCCACATCCCTTATTTTTCCTAGTCCCCCTCTATTTTATCCCCTCCTCTTTCTACTGTTCCTTTTATTCTGTTACGTCCTGATACATTCTGTGTTCTAGCTCCTCCATGAGCCTCGACTTTGTATACAAAAAAACCCCTGAATTTGTTTCTTGATATCTGCACTGCTAACATTTACACAAGCTCAAACATTTTGACTTAGCACTGGGACGGAGTAGGAAGTGCATCATTTTCAAACGATTACTTATATTCCATGTGAGCACAAAGCACAAAGCTGACGTCAACTGATAACATTCATTTTACACGTTTAATTGTTAATCGAAGGGGTCATTGCAATGCTGTAGTCAAACACAATTGGTCGATGTTGAGATAATCAAGTTTGAAAAGTTCCTGAATTTGCATACGTGGTTCAAGAGCTGTTATATTCATTCACCAAAGAATAAGATTTTGCACAAATTATGTGAAAACTTGATTAACCAATCGTGGCTGAGCACTATCCGCTAAATTACTAGCTGCACTAACTTTGACATCATTCAGAGATATGCTTGGGTACATTTAATGGAAAACTATTGTGATTAGTTTACTATTTATTAATTAATTAATTAAATTAAATTTATTAATTTGATATATTAATATATTAATTAATTTATAATATATTAATTAATTTAATTAATTTAAATTATATTTAAATTCATTTATAATATATTTAATTAATTTTATAATTTAATATATCAATTAATTAATTAATTAATTGATATTAGAACTCATCCACTGGTGTAAATAGATTATTTGGTTGAAAAGGTTACATTCTCGGATTAATTGATGTCATGTGATGGATAAACTTGGTTGAACAAAACGAGCAATAACACGCTAAACTAGTGAACTAGCATGTGCATTAATTCCACTGTGAGTGTTTACTTAACAGCTTCATTCACACTTAACTGGTTACACATACCGATACTTAGCTGTTGGTAAGACAATTGTGATGGATGCAGTAATTGAAAGTTAAATTCGAAATCGATTTTAAAAGTTTGTATCATGTTACAATTGCTGTACAATTCACAATTTAAAAATTACTTTAAGAAATAAACAGGAAATTATTTTCCACTTAGGTTTTCTTACTTCCTTCTTCAATCAACTTGTCTGTATATTTCCATACCTGCAAGTACATACTGGATCTGCATCCTGCAAATACTTCCTTATACATCTCTACGCACAGAGATGACATAAATAAAGAATATTATACTAACTGTTGACATAAAAAAAATTTCTTCTTCCATTTCTTCATTTTTAGTATACAAATAGCATTGTCAAATGTTGATTTCCAAACATGGCATTAACTGGTAATGATGGTTTTCCACCTGGATATCAAAATATCGCAGGTACTCAAGAGTCCCCTTCAACCGCACTGGAAGAATGGAGGGGAAAATCAAATGAAAGTTTATTGTCAATCAGGCAAAAACCTCAGTTGTGCCTGAGTTGTCAGCTTGCATCTTTTGGTATTTCTTCTTGTAAGCCTGCTCATCTGCTCGTGTGGTCCGTTACTTGTTACAGCTCATCGTCCAGACCGGACACCAGCAACCGCATCCCGACGGCGATATGATCGGTGAGGCCTGACAGCTGCGTCACAAACGTGTAGTCTTCCACTTCCTGAAAAATAAATGGTAGATCTTTTTAAATGCAACATTGGTGTTTATCGCCAAAATATTTGGTGCTAGATTTGACTCGCTACAGAATGATGTACAAATGTAAACTGCTCTGATTCAATGCCATGAGCAAGACTGGAGTGTAAACTTGAGTGCTGTTTTTATTATTTATTTATTTTTCATGTTCAGTTGTTGCTCCATTTTCTCTCTCTGAATCTCTCTAATGCATTTACATTCATGAATACTTTAGTACTTAAGTGATATCTCTGAATCTCTGCTGGTCCAGCTGCCATGTGAGTGATCATGGCCTTATTGTCCATAAACATAGAGGAACAATGGTCCTGTAGCTCACCTGGCCGATTGCCAAAAGGTGGAGTGATGGATAGATCAGGGTAAAAATAAGAGCTAGATTTATAATACACTTGATCAGGTAGTATTGACATGATGTTCAAAGTAATGCAACTCCCTGCTGTGTATGAGCTTTAGTTTAAGATATTGCCCACTTCCGGTATGATGATGCCACTTCCTGATGTGTCAAAATTAGCCGGTGCAACTCCAAGGTGTCTATAATTAATATATTTCGAGATATTGCCCACTTTATGTATTATTACATCACTGGTGGCCAAATTGTGTTTCGGATCAGCTTATTTTAATCAAACATACCCATAGGTAGTTGATCATATATTTTACGTTTAGCATTGATTGGTTATGCAGTTTCAGAGAAGATGAATGTTAAAAGTTTTCCTTTGATGCACTTTGGCTGCCACACCACGTGATTGATAAAGTCATTTTAACAAACTATATTTCCTTTGGGTCGTTGATCACAAAAGTAAAGCTTCGCATTGATCAGTGAAGCGGTATCAGAGAAGATTGTTTGTTTGTTTTGTTTGTTAAAGGTTTCCTGTAATCCAAAATGGCGGCTAAACTAAATCAAAATTCAAGTTATTTTGGGACCGTTAAACTTTACAATGACTTACTTATAGGGTGGATGCCATGAACAAACTTTGATTCTAACACACCGAAGATCATTTTAGACAAGTTTGGTCACAATCCCATCAGCAGCTTCAGAGAAGAAGTTGCAAGTGTTGACTGACAGATGGATGGCGTGCCATCTCATAAGCCCCAAGCCCATCTCATAAGCCCGTGCCATCTCATAAGCCCCAAGCCCATCTCATAAGCCCGTGCCATCTCATAAGCCATCTCCATAGTATAAAAGCCCGTCAAAATGACAGGTTGGAACAGTTTATTCGACACTATGGCCTCGTGAGTGTGCCAAAGTCTGAAACCTCAGCCTAGTGACAGGTGTGCTTGTAACTGCTTTATTTATTTGACATCATATGGACGAATTGAACACTAGTTTTACTCTGTGCGCATTGCACATCACGCGCAGCAAATTTAACCTACATGCGCCTTGCATTTATTGATATTTAAAAAAATGTTTCTCTGCACCGCCCTTGAGGCTCGATTTGCAAGCCACCGTCTACAATTCCAATTGAAGAGACGTAATTACTCTTTCATGGAAAATGTTTTTAGAGTTTGTTTTATCCTAAAAAATAGACCACAGTGAACACACATTCGTGTTATAAGATTGGCCTTTAAAACCAGAAGCAAATCGTCCTTATGAAGGGGGACAGACATCCGTACAAACACACACAAATACATTATGCTGTATATGGTAGATGACGTACACACAGGAAAGGACGAGGGTTAAATTGAGAGAATCAAAATTGGGTGAACAGGAGTGTTATAAGAAAGAGAAAGGCAGGTGGTGGAGTGGGGAAGGACTCTCATCTCCCTGTGATATCAGAAATTCCACCATATTGGCACACGTAATAAATAGATGGCTTCTAAGCAAATGGAGTTCCCCAGTCTTGCACATCACAGCAGTCCTGACGATTGCTCAGAGTAAGAAGAAACAATACAGAATGAGGCTCATGGAAGTGTGAGAGCAAGGTTTTCAGTGTTGAAAAGGGTGTGAAATGAACTGAGGCATGTAAAGATCGTTTATACAGTGATATTCTCCCAATAAAACTGATTAGGGTTTTGTAAGGCGTTCACAGACATGGTTATAAAGCAATTATGCCTGTGTTAATTTGAAGATGCAATGCAGATGGGTTTGGCTGGGAAGTAGGTGCTGCCTACTTACATGGAGCTCAGATAGGACTTGGGATAGAAAATCCACATTAGTCTGCACTGTTCTTTAAGCTTCTTAGGAAATTAAAAAAGATTACTGCAGTCTAGTCATCAGATGAGAACATGCCGCGAGCCCTGGACAGTTATTTATCATTTATCGATGATAAAATAAGGCTTGGTGGTTATTCGAGCACCTAAAGAGCCATGGTGCATTCCGCAAAAAAATCACAATATTGGCAGATTTGTGGAAAAGTGATGAAATAGCATGGCCCAAACCCCCCTGATAAGCCATTAGCATGACTGCAGATAAGACTTAAGGCTTAATATCCCTTCCCCAAGGATAACATATGCCCGAGTTTTTCAACAGACAGAATTAATGTTAAGGGCATTATGTCATACGTAATACGGCGGTATCTCATCAATTGTGAGCTGTTGCATTTTTGTACATTATCAAACAAATTTGAAAATGAAAGTGGGTTTGCATCCTCTGAGAGATCCATTCCAGTTTTATCTTTCAAGGGGCTGGATTTGATCAACATTTTGAACATTGTGGCACTTTTGAGATGGAACTTTCTTGGCGAAGGTTGCTCAAGAAAGGCATTCTTGCAATTGGTAGGGGTGGTGAACAAACAAAATTGCGGCCAGAAAATCTTTTCGCATCCTCATTATCCTGAAGTGCACAGACTTGATGCCAGATTGCTATCAACGTTTGCTTCATTCTACTTGTGTGAGATGACATTTTCTACATTTAATCTACTGAAGACAAATTTAAGGAGCAGACTTGCTGATACGAAACTGGAAGCTCAGCTGAGAATGAAGTTGATCATTTGAACCCAGCTTCGTGTATTTGGTGATTAAAAGACGAGCTAGGATTTTCCATGGGATTTTTGTCGCTGCATGTCGCTGCGTCCTTTGAGGACACCTCAGCACTATCCCGACACACACCACTGTGTGAGTTACGGAATGAGGTGTTTTACGGTGGCAGAAGTGCAAATCCTGCCACCAACCTCTTTGAGAGAGGTCCCAGTGAGTTGGTACTTATTTTGCCGACCTTGGAAGGATGACAGGCTGAGTCAACCTCCTGGCATTAATTCAACAACTGACCGGGATCCCAAGCCAGCACCCTAACTGCTAAGCCAACACCAGGCTACATATACAGACTTGGCATTTAATATGGAATATTTTCTTTTTCTTGACTTGGGTTTACTTTCTTAACTCAGTATATCAATCTGGTGAGTTTCTTTTACACTTTGGTGATTTATTTGTTAAAAGAACCATGTCACTGATTGTCTGTTGCAGTAAGAAGTCAACAACAGGATTATATCACAGGTGGCGTGGCAAAATGTACGGACAGGTGCATTTGATGATTGGCTTCACAGTCGGGTATACAAGGGTTGTTCCGTTCTGTATTAGTGGAAAACAACTGCTGCACGTCTCCAAAAATTATTGCCGCTTCCTCTGGAGATGGTCCATCAACTTGACAATGCTGTTTGTCATGGAGTGGTGGCTTTACGAAATTACGGCATGAAACAGCGTGCTATTGCTCGGCAGTATGGCATCACTCAAGGTCAGGTGTCAAAGATCCTGAAACGAAATGCTCAGAGGGGTGTCCCTACTCCAATACCGAGGCCAGGACGTCCCCGCAGAACCACAAGGAGGGATGATCGCCAGCTGCACCGGTTAGTCCGCAATGGCCATACCAAGTCAGCTAATCGGCTTAGGGCTGAGTGGCAGCAACTGACAAATGTGCCTGTATCCAGAAGGCTAGTCAACCAATGACTGGTTCAAGCAGGCTATCTTGCCAGGCGTCCCCTGAGAAAGCCACGCCTGACCAGACAACACCGCCAGCGCCAATTGCAGTGGGCCAGAGAGCACCGTCAATGGCAGCCAGGACACTGGAATCACGTGATCTTCAGTGACGAGTCTAGATTTCTGGTCTATTGTCAAGATGGCCGCGTCCGAGTGCGCAGACAAGTGCATGAAGCGTACACTGAAGATTGTATAGTGCCAAGAGTCCAAGCTGGAGGTGGTGGGGTGACCGTTTGGGCTGCTTTTCATGCAGGGGGCAAAACTGACCTGGTTGTTCTGAATGGAAACCTGAACCAGTTCAAGTACAGGGCCATTCTGGAAGAAACATTGCTTCCATTTGCTCGTGCAGCCTTTCGAGGAAACTTTGTCTTCCAAGATGATAATGCACGGCCTCATCGTGCTCGCATGATCCAACACTTTCTTGCTGACCGTGGTGTAGAGCATATGGAGTGGCCTGCCATGTCCCCGGATATGAATCCGATAGAGAACTTGTGGGCAGAATTAACGCGTCAAATCGACCACTTGGACCAGCAGCCGACCTCTGTGCGTGAATTGCAGCAGGCTATTGTCACTGCATGGCAAGCGAATCTTGTCCAAACCTTGGCAAATCTCATGAACAGCATGCCTAAACGTGTACGTGCTCTCCTGAATGCTCGTGGGGGTTACACGAAGTACTGAACTGTAATTTTATTGTCCGTAATCCCAGTCGTAATTTAACTTTTGTTTTTGTTAAAAACATTTTTGGCTAATGTGCAAAATAAAGAGATACTTCTGGAAAACGTACAGAAGTTTAACATAGTACTGATGAATTGAGTTCGATATCAGTTTACATCACTTTCAAGGATCAATTTATTTGTTTCGAAATGCCAAATGTGGTTTTTGTTTCTTTTAATGGTCACATTAACAAAATCTAGAATAATTTCAACATAATTCCAATGAACTTTTGGTTCTAAGACATCTTGAAAAGTAAGTTCACCCCCACAAAAAAAATATTCCATATTAAATGCCAAGTCTGTATATACACACATACATATATATATACAATGCCTGTCGCGCGATCCACGTACAGCCATCTCCAAGCCGCCACATACTAATGTGTAAACCTCCAACAACCACCTCGCTCACAATAAGGTGAGTTTTTTGCTGTTTGGTTGTGACCTTTCTGCTTTAATATCGCAGGGTTAATCGCAACCTTTGAGTACCAGTTCACTGGTAATTCCCTGTTTGTCGTTAAAGGCGGCAAAAAGGGTTGGCGTCAGGAAGGGCATCTGGCCGTAAAACATTGCTTCAAATAGGGGACCGAAAAACAACAACAACCACGGTTCCCGAAAAAGGCCAACCCCCGCTTTGCGGGGAAAAATGGCCTCTAAAGGTGGTTATTTTTTATCTATCTATAATTCCAGTAATCTCTGTGTGTGTGTGTGTCTGTGTGTCTGTGTGTCTGTGTGTCTGTGTGTCTGTGTGTTTGTTTGACTGTGACCGCTGTTTCTCGACAACCACGGGTCCGATATACTTGAAACTTGCCAGGTATATTGCTGGGGACCTGAGGATGTGCCTTTTCAAGGTTTCATATTAATCGGACAAGTAGTTACCGAGCTATGGCGATTTCTTTACCAAACTCCGCAAGCCGTTCGCTTTGGACCAAACCATTTCATGTAAATAGAGGGGGGGGATTGTCACCGTACTCGCAAGCCGTTCGCTTTGGCTTTGCGAATGGACCAAACCATTTCATGTACATAGAGGGGGGGGATTGTCACCGTACTCGCAAGCCGTTCGCTTTGGCTTTGCGAATGGACCAAACCATTTCATGTAAATAGAGGGGGGGGGGATATAATTTTAGATATATATATAGTACGGGCATGCCCTAGTATATTTAATCGCAACAAAACTTTCTGCAATCAATTTTTAACCACAATGCACCTGAATAGGGGGTTTGAAACAGTCATGAGGAGGTAATTTGGCCCATTAATACATTAGTGTTGCGCCCCCGTGTTAATGTCTTTACTAAAGCTTCACTCCTTTACACCCCGAAGACCCTTTACACCTCTTAGACCTTTACACCCATTAGACCCCTTCATACTCATTTAGACCCTTTTGAGACATATAGACTGTCTTCGACACTTTTCAGACATATAGATTTTTTAAAGACACTTTGGACAATTAAAGACCATTTGGACACTTTATAAAGACCCTTTGGACACTTTAGACCCCTTTTGTTATTTTGCCCTTAGACCCAGTTAGATCCCATTAGGCCCTTTTAAAGGCCTTAGACCCTTTAAACACTTTAGACCCTGTTATGACCTTTAAAACACTTTAGAGTTTAGACCCCTTAGAAAATCAAAAAAAAATCCCCCAAAAATTGGTTTTGACAACCTTTTCCATGCATTATTCATGTCGCATCACAAGTTGCAATGACAAATCAAAACTGATATCTCAAAGTGAATCTGATGTTGAAAAGTGAAACTGAAACTACTGATTTATGGATCAATGAATTGGGAACCAGAATGAAATGCGCTGAGAAATACCAAATGGAAATTTTGGAAAGCAGAGCTATGGGGAGTATAGAGAGAGGAGGAAGGTCGGGGGCTGATAAGCGATTTGGAGAGGTGTAGGTGCCTGGAGGTAGTCGGTTGGCATGGAAAGAACTTCTGTGATCTTCCGTCAGGCGGTAGGTTCAAAACGTGCTAAATCCACTCCACAGCCGAGTTTTCAAAGTATCACCCTCACCACCAAGCATTATTTTGGTTGCACAACAAGCACGGATTGGAAATCTTCGCTGGTGGAATTTGGAATGAGGTTGTTGAGGTTACCAGCTCCTCCCATTGTGATATCTACTCACTGAATATTTACACTGAATTCCCATTCCTACCAACACACACTCTAAACATATTGCTCATTTCAGGTGAGACATCTACGAACCCCTGTCATTGACGGGTACCCTGCTAGTACATATAAGCAAAATGTATGTTTGTTTGTTTGTTTGTGACCCTACTCCTCTGAACGCCCAAGGTTAATCGGCACAAAACCTTATAGGATAATTTTTTTTAGCATGATGCACCTAAATAGATAAAGTATTTATTGAGTTACATAGCTCGGATTCTAATAACAAAAATTAATGTGAAGTAGTGTGGGTTGGGTTGCCTACCACACGAAGATCGTTGGACGTCTCCTCATTGTACAGTAAGTAGTCCAAGCGGCGAGCGGCACGAGATGAGGTGCCGCGGTTTACCGCCTTGTTTTTTGGAAATATGAGAAAGCGCTGCCGTGCATCTTCACATTCTAAAACCCTGAAAGTCAAAGCAAGAACATTCATCCACCACCATTGTACAATTGTTGTCTTGATCATATAGACTAACTACATGATCAAGAAGCATCTCATTCTGGATATGAAATTTTCATACGTGAGAGGATATCATTGGCATAAGCAAAACCAAAGTTATAATATATGGTGGAGGCCACTACTCTTCTTGACAGAGCATCGGGCCATTCACAGCAAGTCATGAACATTTCCATGACGAAGAGCTGATCCGGTTGCAGAGAGCAGAAGTTTCCACTTTGTTGTAGAACTCGTGTTGTAGAACAATAAAAAATATGGTCCCGTTGGAAAGTTAATAATCAATTTACTTGGTTTGAAATCTAATAATCGATTTATTTGGAGCAAAACTGTCCATTCCATCATAAAGATGCATGTCTAAAAGCCTGTGTTCAAGGATTGAAGAAGAAGAAGAAGAGGAGGAGGAAGAAGAATGATTGTGAGCTTAATGCAGTGGTTCCAACGGTACCATTTATCATTCTACGACAGCAGGAGTCCTTTAGGTTTAGGACATGGAAGGAGCACACACAATTATCTATGCAGTACTATAAGAGAGCCGAT
The DNA here is from genome assembly GCF_964187855.1 of Myxine glutinosa. NCBI lineage: Eukaryota > Metazoa > Chordata > Myxini > Myxiniformes > Myxinidae > Myxine > Myxine glutinosa. The sequence continues at coordinate 116,500,132 of NC_136271.1, forward strand.
TGCCTGTGTGTGTCTGTGTGCCGCCATTTTGTTCAGAGATGGCTGAACGGATTTTCATCAAACTTTCAGAGGTTCATCAGCGAGTGCGAGGGAGTGTTTTAGGCAGAAAAAGTTGGATTTTTGGAGATTTTTTCTTTTAATCGCGCTATAGTGGGTGTAGGGGGGGGGGGGGTGTGCAGGGACCCCATTCCTTAATGGGTGTAGGGAAGTGTTTTAGGCCCCCACAAAAAAAATAGACTGGGCAATGCCAGGTACCCCTGCTAGTAATGTATATCGTAAATAGTAAAAATTCTCGAAGCAATAGAAAAATATATAATAGTACAAGGAAGGAACACAAACAACAACCACAGCCATCGCTACACCAGCAACGACAACAACTACGTGTTACAAAATATCTTTTTTTTCGCTTGTTTCACTTCATTTCACATCCTCATTGAAGCTCACATAGACATACAATATGTTTGTGAAGTACAACTTGCTGTCTTCTGATTAAATCCGTCAGCGAAGCGACAGGTAGGCTAGCCTAGTATTATTGATATACTAGTGGGGTATGCTTACACATCAAACCGTGCTTCGTATGTAGGTACATAATAAATAGATTTCTTTATGATTATAGGAAAGCATCACCGACCTGCTGCTCGATATCATTTGAGGTTATTTATATATTTTGTGTATGTGTTCACTGTTTTTACATAAATGTTCATTTACAGATGCTTTCCAACGGTTCTGGGATTTTTTCCGGTGTGCCGGCTTCAATATCTGTCAGCACGCCAAATTTCAGCTTTCTATGACACCCGGAAGGTACCGAACATTAATATCAATCAGTCAGTGGTTAGAAATAACTTTATATATATGATGCCATATTTATCAATGGGTAATATGTTGAAGGATTTGAGCTCACCTTTGCAGACCTTCCGCAGAGCAGACTTCATCGTAGTGGAGACTTCTTTGTTCGAGCACGGTGCCTTGCATGCGGGGTTGAATGAAACACAAATATAAATGTACTCATAAAAACATGCAAATCAAGGTGATTCAAATTTAACCTAGCCTTTTGCTTTTAAAAGACAGAGTATTGCATGCAGATTAATAATTTTTGATGGGATTTGCTTTTTAACCAATACCGTACTCATAATCATGTGTTTTCTGCTTTAATGCATGTGCTGAAAATTGAAATTGCACGAAATGAGATAACAAAGTGGGTAGAACCACAAATAATTATTTAATTCTGGTGAAGTAAAACCTGTTGAAATTAATAGTAGATTGTCTGCACAGTACCATATAGTGATAATTGTTTGTTAAAGTTACAAGTTTAACTAGAACTGTGAGCAGTGATGATAGGCTTCCAGCCAAAATGGCCACCATACCACATTAATGACGACGTCATCATTTCAATAAATTTTCCCCATGGGTAATTGTTCATATCTGTAAAATTTGGTTTGGATTTAGTTAAGTGGTTCTGGAGATATAGATTTTCAATTTTTTCCCTTAAATCCAACATGACTGCCATACCATATGACTGATGATGTCATAGTTTGCAAAAAAAAATCCTCATGCGTCATCAATCATACATATGAGGTTTCACATTGATCCGTTGAGTGGTTCTAGAGATATGGATTTTCAAATATTTTTTGCTTAAATCCAAGATGGCCACAATACCACGTGACTGATGACATCATAGTTTACAAATATTTTCCCACATCAATAGTTGATCATGTGTGTGACATGTTGCATTGATCCATTAAGTGGTACTATGAAAAAGATTATTTAAGTTTTTTGCTTAAATTCAATATGGCGACCAAACCACTTGACTGATGACGTCATCGTTTGCAAATATTTTCCCTCATCGGAATGTAAACATGTTTTTCAAGTTTTGTATCAATCGGATAAGCGGTTTCAGAGAAGTAGATTTTTGAAGTTTTCTTTTGAAATTCAATATGCTCGCCAAATCACGCGACCAATGACGTAATTTTTGGCAAAATTTTATCAGGCGATCGTATTTGTAAAATTTTGCATTGATCCGTTCAGCGGTTCTGGAGAAGAAGATGTTTAAAGTTTATGACATCATAGGCAATGGGAGCCAATGTAAGTCAAAATTGCAAAAACAAAATTAATGATGCACTAAGTTACATTTGTATCTATAATGAGTTGAAGTTTCGTAGAGCTAACAATAACGGTTTTGTCGGAATTGTCTCCACAAAATGTGTGAGAATAATAATCCTTACAAGAACAATAGGCTTCCAGTGGGAACCTCACTGTAGGCCTAATAACAGCACAAAAGTCCAGGTCAAATTTGAACCACCCTCGTACATAGTTTATATATTACAATTATGCAGTCCCTCACCAATGTGAAATGAACATCCTGCTTGAAATACTGCCAAATTGATCCACAGTTTAATGCAGCATTAGAGATAAAAGTTCAAAGATTTATTAGCTCAATTCATGTCATGGCTGTGAAACCTCAAAGCTTGCTCCACATATTTATGTTTGCCTATGTGTGGCGGGTTATGGAATTCAATAGGTTATGGAATGGAATGAGATGCAATAGTCCAAGACTCCAACTTGAAACAAAATTATGCAATGAATGTGATTTGTGAGGATGTACTTTTCTTATTAATTATAGATACTTCTCCATTGAAGTACAATTTCACACGAATGCGTCAATGCGTCAATGGATAGGCCCTCGCCCACGTTAGATGTCAACCCACTGTTATGTTTGATCTCGATTAAAGGTCACATGAAAAATTAAAGGTCCCTTGAGAGAGAGGGGAGAGAAATTACAAATAAGTAGAAGAGAGACAACATCAGATGCTTCTAACTAAAGCTGGGGTCTGCAAAATCATTTTCAAAAGTGCACATGACCTTTGACCTTTTGAACCCAAAATTGAATCGGTTCATCTTTGTGTTGCAGTCCATAGTTGTGCCATGTTTGGTCAAAATCCCTTTAGCTGTTCACAACTTATCTCAGAAACAAAAATCTGAAACTTTCAGCTAAAGGTCACATGACCTGTGACCCATTGAACCCAAAATATACTCAGTGAATCTTTGCCTCATAATAAACCTTTGTTCATGCCAACAGGCGGAGACCTTAAAAATGGTGGCATTTCTTGGATGTTAGTGAATATCTCGTTCTGAGAACATTTTAAATGCCCTTCATAGGGTCGTGGGATTTGCATTCCCATCTGAGCACTTAACTCATGATTCAGCTTCAAATCTCAGATACGCTTGGCTTGTCCATACATGATCTTGAGTTCTAGATACCAGCATGCACCAATGGCTGATTACCCCGCACACGTGGAGTGAAAAGCGGGGTTAAGCAATTGGGTCATGTCCTTCTGTCTGTCTGTCTGTCTGTCTGCAAACGTCAGTTTATGATCGAGGAACGACTTGATTTCAATTGAATGTTATATTTCAAACTCCAATTGGAACATTCATCCGAAAACAAACCTGTAGTCTACTCTAAGAGTACTTTGGCTCTGAATTCTTCCCGATCGCACATGCACAGAGAGGAGTGAGATAAATTTTTTTACTCTATCTGTCTGCCTGGCAGTCAACCAAGATTGAAAATCATTCCAAACAGGAAACTCATTGTTTTTAAGGACCTCATAAAGGATATAAACAAAAAGCACGAATAACTAATGTAACATGTTAATTGAGGTGGTGTAAAAGATGCTGCATCAATGGCGGTAAAATTCCCGAAGAAAAGGTTTTTTTTCTATGACACCTAAGATCTTTATTTTATTTTAATTGAATTATATACTTGAATAATGTGGAACAAAATCGCCTTTCTAGAACTCCCAAAAACCTTCCGTTTAGCAGCACATGGACAAAATATTCCTGCATTACAATGTCATCTTGACCAATCAAATGTGCTGCTCTCAGACTCCGCCCATGTCATTTTCCGTCAATTCTGTGCAGAGCAAGGTGTTCTATGAACTCTCCAGTTACCCTCGCCAGAGGAGAGGGTATTGCATTTGAGTCCGTTTGTTTGTCTGTTTTTCTGTTTGTTTGTCTGCACAGAATAATTATGATTTTCTCTGCAACCGTTGGTCCGATTGACAGGAAACTTTTACCACATGTACACCTCCTCCTGTATAATTTTTTATGATAATTATGACGTCATAGGTCACGTGGTATGGACGCCATGGCTCATTGTAAAGAACTCCCTATGGGGAATAACTTATGTTAATGATATTATGGGTTCCTCCATTATGACGTCATAATTCGACAAGTACAAAACTTCATCCGATCAAGATGAAATTCCTTGAGCATCTTCTATGGATAAATTGGTGGAGGAAAAAAAAAATGATGATGTCATCGGTCACATTGTTCGGCTGCCATATTTGTTTTAACACAAAAGCCTTAGAAAAACACTAAAGACACGCCCTGGTGAGGGTCTGCAATCTCTGATTGCTCTTTCTTTTCTTTATATTGCTTTACAACAACAACAGGCATTTTAAGGCCATTTTCCCTGCAAGAGCGGGGGTTAGCCTTGCGGTCCCCATGACAATGTTCTCCATTTTGCCCTATTTTCTGCATCTCCCCTTGTTAACCCCCTTGCCCGCATTTCTTCTTCGACCATCTTTAGCCAAGTCTTTCTCGGTCTTCCCCGTCCTCTACTTCCTTCTACATGAATTCCCATCACTCTTTTCAACCAGTCACTTTCATCCTTCCTCAACACATGACCAAACCATCTCAACCTGTTTCTCTTCACAGCATCCATAACAGGCTCTATTCCCATCATCTTTCGCAATTCATCATTTGTCTTCCTCTCTCTCAACGGTACTCCACACATCCACCAAACCATTCGCATTTCCACCCTTTCCAGCCTTCGTTGCTGCTCTACGTTCATTACCCATGTCTCACTCCCATAAATCATAACACTTATCACACATGCAGCATACACCTTTCCCTTCAGCTTCAATGACACTCCCCTCCTCGTCAGCACGCCACTCAGTTCCCGAAACTTCTTCCATGCACATGTCACTCGAGCAACCGTTGCCGAGTCTGATCCACCTTCTCCATTCAGCATGTCTCCAAGGTAACAAAATGTTTTCACACCTTCCAGCTTCACGCCATCTCCAAGATCCAACTCAACATTTCCTCCATCTGCAGCTCCCTCTGTGCACACCTTACATTTGAATGTAGCTGCCACACTGGTTAATGACCCTCTCAAACCACTACATTTTTGATGAACCCACTCAGCGCACATTGTACATTGAATGGAATTCACTCCGACACCCTTCCTGCACACAGCACACGGCGCCACTTCCCAGTTCTTTCCACCTCACCACATGCTTTACCACTTGCCATCACCTTCGTTTTTCCGATATTCACCTTCAGACCTTTTGTCTCCATACATTCCTTCCACTTGTTCATCTTCTCCTTCAGTCCATCCATACTTTCTGCAATCAGCACCAGATCAACTGCATACAACAACTCCCATGGTAAACCCTCCTTTACCTTCTGAGCCAGCACCTCCATGACAGCTACAAATAGTAGTGGACTTAGTACCGACCCCTGATGCACTCCCACCTTCACCTCAAACTCACCACTGTTCCCGTCCTTCGTCCTTACAGCTGTGCGCGCTCTTTTGTACATTGCCATCACTACTCTGATCAACCATTCCTCCACTCCTAACTTCCTCAATGCCCATGTCACTACTTCACGTGGAACCCTATCAAATGCTCTCTCCAGATCAACAAACCCAAGAAACAACTTCTTCCTCTTCTCCACGTACCTCTCCTGCAACTGCCTCACAATAAAAAGCGCATCTGTCGTTCCTCTTCCTGGCATAAATCCAAACTGCATTTCGTCAATCTTCACTTTCTTCCTTATCCTCCTCTCCAAAACCCTTTCCAATACCATCATTCCATGCTCCAATAACTTTATCGCTCGATACGAGCCACAGTCCAGAGGGTCACCTTTCCCCTTGTATAGAGGGACGAGGGTACTCAGTTCCCAACCACTGGAATGCAGCCTTCTTTCACCACCAGATTGCAGATCTCTGTCATTCTCTTCAGACCCCAATTTCCTGCTGCCTTCAACATATCTCCCACAACTCCCGTTGGCCGTCCCGCTTTTCTACTCTTCATTGCTTTTATCGCTTCCTCAACTTCCTCCTCGGTTATCTTCTCTGCCGGTCCTAAAACTGGGTTACTCTCTATGTTGCCATCCCATTCATTCTCTGCATTCAACAGTATTTCCATATATCTCTTCCATCTTCCTTTAATTCCATCTGGGTCCACAACGATTTGTCCCACTTCATCCTTCAAGCAACTCACCCCCATCACATCACACCTCTCTTTCGCTACCTGCTTTGCAATCCTGAATACCGTTCTCTGACCCTCTTCCGAATCCAAGCGCTCTCCGAACATTTTCCTACATGCCTCCTGTGCCTTTGCTACCTCTTTCTTTGCAGCCTTCTTGGCTGCCTTATAACTTTCATGCTCTGCCTTTTCTGCCCCCATACCCTTCGCCTTCTGCCACTCCTTGAACTTCTTCCTCTTCTCGTCAATCTTCTTTCCAACTTCATCATCCCATCACCATGTTTCCGAGTGCCTCGGTGGTCCTTTTGTCCATCCACATACCTCACCAACGGCTCCCAACAGACTATCTTTCATTGACATCCAACCACTTTCAAGCTCAACCACATCATCCTCCACCATACTCAGCCTCTCTTTTAATGCCTCCCTCACTGTCACCTCTTTCAACCTCCACACCTTCCTTCTCGGTTGGTACTTCACCCGCCGAGCTCTCCTCGCACCTTTCACCCTTATGTCGCAGACAACCAAGTGGTGCTGTGAAACAGCCTCCTCCCCCGGGATCACCTTTGTGTCCCGGAGGTGCCCCCTATCTCGCCTACGCACCAGCAGGTAGTCAACGGTTGTCGTCGACCCACCTGACGTGTATGTAACAAGCTTATTATCCTCTTTCTGGAACTGAGTATTACAAATCAACAAATCAGCTCCATCAGCAAACTCCAAAATCCTTTCACCTTCTCCATTTCTCACACCATATCCGTAACCCCCATGAACTCCCTCAAAACCGTCCATACTACTTCCCACATGTCCATTTAGGTCTCCTACCACAGCAACTTCCTCATCTTTCACGTTTTCCATCAGCTTCTCTATAGCACACCAGAACTTGTCCTTCTCTTCATCGCTCCGACCAACCTGCGGAGAATATCCCGAGATGACGTTCACCAAGAGCTTTCCAATCATCATTTTCACAATCATCAACCTTTCACTCACTCTAGTCACACTCACCACACTGTCTACAAACTCCGCAGAAAACAGGACACCAACACCATTCACGCCCTCCGGGCACCCTTGCCACACAAACTTGTATTTCTGTCCCTGCCTACCCTTCACCATTCTCACACCACTTCCCTTCCATCTCATCTCCTGCACACAACATATGTCCACTCTTCTTCTGACCAATACTTCCACCACTTCTCCTGATCTCCCTGTCATTGTCCCTACATTCCATGTCCCAAATCTCAGAAACCGATCTCCACGTCGGGCATCAGACGTTTCGTCGTCATCAATGGAATGATTTCCACCCTTGCTTCGATCGGGTTCCCCACCTTGAGTTTTGACGAGAGGGACTGGGGTCCCCCACGGGGTACTTCGGGCTGTACCCTGCCCATATGTAGTCGTAATTGTCATGGTTCTCTTTTTGAGGCAATGTTTTTATGGCCGGATGCCCTTCCTGACGCCAACCCTTTTAGTCGCCTCTTACGACACGCAGGGATACGGTGTACCTATTCTAAACCGGGGTACACACCGGGTTTTTTATATTGTTATATTTTTGCTTTAATTTGTACAATATATATTTTTATATTGCTTTAATTATACAATAATGAGGTTAACATTTTAAAAAGTGAAATCATTCTGTCTCTTTACCATGAATCACTAATGGATTACATACAATTCAAATGTACATTCTGGCACATAATCATTACTTGTAAAATCGAAGATTTTTCAAGTATATTGGTCGGTTGCATTTGTGGTTCTGTCTGTTTGTCTGTTTGTCTGTTTGTCACTGGCCTTCAGGTCACAATTCTAAACCGATCGTCACGAAACTTCACCAAGTTGTCTAGGTCGTCCCAATTGAGAAGCCTATTGATTTTGAGGTCAAAGGTCACCTGGAGGTCAAATTTCGAAAATCGCCATTTTAAATCCGATTGACTTGAAAATTGAACATTTGTATATTGAGTCAATAAATTGGGAAATGAACTATTTTCGAGGTCAAAAGGTCAAAGGTCAACTCAAGGTCAAATTTTAAAAGTCGTCAATTTTCATTCAAAAAGCCGTCAATTCTCAACCGATTGACTTGAGAATTGAACAGCATTTGCATATCGAGTCACTAAATTGGAAAACATACTATTTTTGTGGTCAAAAGGTCAAAGGTCAACTGAAGGTCAAACTTCCAAAATCATCAATTTTCATCTGAAAAACCGTCAATTTTCATCCGATTTACTTGGAAATTGAACAGCATTTGCACATTGTCAATAAATAGGAAGACCAACTATTTTTGAGGTCAAAAGGTCAAAGGTCAACTCTAGGTCAAACTTCCAAAATCATCAATTTTCATGTGAAAACCCATCAATTTTCATCCAATTGACTTGAAAATAGAACAGCATTTGTGCATTGCCTCACTGAATTGGGAAACCAACTATTTATGAGGTCAAAAGTTCAAAGGTCAACTCAAGGTCAAACTTCTAAAATCATCATTTTTCATCTGAAAAATCGTCATTTTTCATCCTGTTGACCCGAGCTTTGATCAAGATTGTAAATTTTAATCTTCATGAAATGGACAATTTGCTGTATCAATGCAAAACTTTGGGGGGGGGGGGGGGGGATTTTGCAAGTATCGTGCTACGCATGACGTCTTCTTATTTTGTTATTTTTTTGGTTCTTTGAGAACTTGTGCAGTATGTTTATTTGCATGCAGTCACACTTGGTATAGACTATATAGATGATCAAGCAGATATCATGAAATGCAAATAGGCAGGAGAGAATGATAGAAGACTGTTCAATGAAAGGTATGTGATTATGCACCTTACCCACAGCCCAGGCCTTTTCCTCGCCTGGGCCCTGGCGGCAGGGATCACAGTACTGCCGGAAGATCTCATGGTGTTGTTCCAGCTTGTCCTCTACAAATAGTCACCACACAAGCACGTAAGTTGGAGCTGTTGTGTGAAACAAAAGTCTTTCCTTCTAAATTATTTTTGTATATATTTCCTCGTAGTATGCAAATTGTAAAGTGGTGGCCTTGATGCTTTCAACAAGACTTTACAGTTCTTGAAGCCCGTATTGCAGCTCTAAGCAAGTGGGATTTATTTCTGAGCTAAAAAGTACAAGGGATTCAAAGCGGACGTCGATGTTTTACTCGAAAAAAAAAATCAAAAAGTAGAGGAGAGCACAAAGCTAGAAGGGAGAAGCTTCACCTATTTCTGATTAAGGTATTCATATTTTACTCTTCTCAGATTTTTAGTACAAATACAAAATTCACCATGTAATGGAATAATGGATGATACGAACAAGATGATGATTGAGGTATGCCAACTGCAATGAAAAGTAAGGACATCCTGCTCACAGACAAACAGACCGACAGACAGGAGTGAAAACCTAACTGAAGGTGGTCAGAGATAAACAGAAGGAAAAGATTGCAAATTGTAAGAGACAGGAGGTCTCAGCAAATGAAAAGTGCTCGTTGATCCCATGAGGAGCCAACGTTCCGATCCTCTTTGTGCTTGTAAATACCCATGGTGCTGAAATGGAGAAATTTACCGGAGACTGCCATCTTACTGAACGAATGTTAAGGATGGTTGTAGTGTTGAGCAACAGGGTTAGAGCAGTCTGTGCTCTTGGTTCATACATCAAGCAAGCATCCATGGAGGCCATTGCCCACTCTTCGCCCAGTTTCATCGTTGTAGATTTTCTTGCAGAGAGTTCACGTGGTCCGTAGATCACTTCACGGAGGTGCAGTCGAAGTGGAGGCTTGAATTTAATACTGCTTGGGTCCAGAGAGCGAAGTGGTCGTCTTTATGAAAAAGCACGTGTGACGGCGACTCCATGAACACTTAAATGTTCCTGGTGGGAGGTTTTGGGTTCTTTAACTGGGAAATTTCATAAATTTCTATCCTGCTTGAAAGATATGATGGGCGATTGTGGAAAAATCGAGGCAATCTGGATAATTTTATAAAACCTTCAAGTTCCTCCATATGATGTTCTTGACTCGAAGAATTAAGGGATGGTAGATCAATGTAGGCAGGATCCTTTCTTCGGTTTTCTTTTCTCAGAAGTTTATAACGCCCCTGTCTGTCAATGTTGCGAGCGTGCTCCAGTGCACCAGCCACAATGGAAATGGGAAATGCATGCTAAGTCAAGAACTTGCACATCTCATTTGATTTTGATTTGAAGTCGGAAACTATCGTTGCCCAGATGCGGGAGCCTGAGGAATTGGGATGGGAATCAATTTTTGATGTGGAAGCAGTTAAAGGATGAATATAGAAGAGAGCTGTGTGAATCACTAGGTTTATAATGGATAGTTGTGGCAGGTCTGTTCTCTTTGACTGAAATATGAATGTCGAGAAAGGTAGTAGTGGTACTTGAAATCTCTCATGTGAAATTGAGGGCAGGTTGGAAGGAGTTGACAAAGTTGATAAACCGTTCAAGATCCTCTCTGCTACAGGATGTGGCACTGATGCAGTCATCTATGTAGCATCCATATAATTCTGGGGTCAGACCATCGATCTGGTCAAAAATTAGTTTCTGAATTAAACCACAGACGTATATGGTTTGTATCCCACTGATAGGCCAGATCTGCATCTGGACCTGAACCAAAATCGAATCAGCTTGTTCTTGTCACCTACCCAACTCATCCACCTAGTTTTGTCATAACCCATCCACAACTTTTTGAAATATCGTGTTATATACAGTATCATTTTGGCCCTATCTCTCAACGGTGAAGAATCACTTGGAAAAAAAAACAAGACCGAGAGTCTAACAGTGGCGTAGCTGGGCTTGTAAAATATTATAAACCATAAACACATATTATTAGCTTTTTAAACAGTCGCTAATGCTGTTTATAACATTAAACAAAGAAATTTGGAGGAATCCAGACCATCGGTGCGGTAAGTTTTACTTACAGAACTGAGGGAAGATCCACTGTAATCTATATACCCACAAGGGTTGGGTTAATGACATGCGATCAAAAAACCGAGGTGAATTCCTTACTTCCGCGGTTGTTAGTACCGTACACCGCTCATCATTGATTCATGAACCATACACCACTTCAATCCATCAACTATGTATTCACGATATTGGGATTAAAGTGTTATGGTCATATTTACTATAATAGTACACCCGCTCACTATGGAAGCGGAAAAAAGGGTCATTCCTCTTTGGGGTATGTAGATTACAGTCGATCTATGGTCGGATCTTAAGAACATTGGGTGTGTGTTCATTTAGCAAGTTTATTGTGGATAGATCACCAATTGGTTTAAGCATTTGAGCAAGCATGGCATTCAAAACCATTAAGGAACGGCTGGCCTGGCAAGCGCAAGCTAGCTGCTTGGTAGAGGAGCACAACCCGAGCTTCTCCCTTTCAGTTTCATATCAAACAGCAGGAGCGAGTTTCAAAAGTCTGCTACGAAATTTTCGCTATGAAATGCCCCGGTGGCGGCAGAAAGGGCCATGTTATTTACCCAACATTTGTGGGTTATATAGAGTACAGTAGATCTTCACTCAGTTCTGAAAGTAAACCTTACTTCACGGATGTGGGGTTTCCTCCAAATTTCTTCATTTAGTGTTATAAAGAGCATTAGCGACTGTTTAAAAAGCTAAGCATACGTGTTTATGGTTTATAATATTTTTACTTCCTGTAAAAGCCCACGGAAACGCCATTATAACTATAAGCTATTTATACACGTTATCACTGCAGGAAAAACGCCTTGGGGAAGTGGGACATTATTAGTATTAATATTGTTTTGTAATAACATTAACAATGTGATTATCATTAATTTTGTTATGATTAAAAGCGTCTGTGGAAAAACGCCACGATAAAGTTAATTTAACATTGATATACACCTCAACGTGCAACGCCATTGACGGCGATGGTGGGGAAAACCCGCTCGGGGGAGAAAACCCCCCTGGGGATGGGGGGGGGGGCAAATGAATGTGCTACAACCTTCATTATGTAACCCTTCGTCATCCTGTCAAGTTTGGTTGAGATTGGATAAGTAAGGACGGAATGTATTGGCATCAAAATTTCATCAGACAGACGGCCAGACAGACACAAAATGGCGTATTTTAGTATGATTATTAATATTACTATTACGATAAATGATATTACTGAAACTATACACTACTGTATTAATAAACCTGGGCTTAATTTGTCTGAAGCGGCCCGAAGGTGAGGCATGAAGCCTAAGGCCTATACGTACCGTATTATTGGAAGAGTCGGAACGCCGATGCTTTCGATATTTTATGGTCATTTTAACAATCGGTTTGTTTGTGTTTCACACTGAATGAAAAACGTAAAGGTAGAGCATGGCGATTGTGATATATGACAGGTTCAACGATATGTTCAGCCTGATCGAAATTGGAATCAAAATGCCGGAGTGTGGAGAGTCAGCCGCTGTACCGCGGTAATGACATCAGAGGTAATCACCTCAGCCTGTCATGTGACCAGAACCTCAGCTCTGATTGGTATACGTTTGAGGGGACATACATACATGCATACAGACAGACGGAACAAACACTGTTCCACACGACTTTGCCCTATGGGCTACGCCGTAAAAATTAAAAATCTTAGATACAGATATGGATTCGTCTGTGTTAGATACAGATCTAATAGATTCGTCTGTGTCACACACACAACCTATAACCTGTCCACCAAGTTTCAGCCGAATCCGTCCATAACCCTTTGAGATATCCTGCTCACAGTCAAGACAGTCAAAAAGAGAGACAGACAGACAGGGGTGAAAGCATAACCTTCATCCACCTTTGGTGGGGGAGGTTGGAAGAAATATTTTGAATTAAAGAGAGGGAAATGGATGTAAAAGGAATATGGGGAGAAGTGGGAATGGGAATCATCAACGTCCACCATTCTGTGCACGCAATAAGTAGATGTTCCTGAAAAGGTGTTTAACATCCTATTGAGCAAGATGCTGTAATATTGGAACAACTCCTTTCCATCATGTTAGACAAGGAAGTTGCAAATCCCACAGCGGAATTGAGTTTGTCATGTGTTGTTTGGCTATGACAAACTCTTTTAAACAAATCCACTTGTCAGAGTCCTAGGTATATGCAGTGTTGGCTCAATCACAGTATTCATTACATTAAAATCCCAATTTATTACAAACTGATGTTTGTCACAACCCTCATGCTGGTGTTTGTCAGGTTGGACATCCGCTCCTTCTACTGTGCAAGAACTACGGATGGTGGAATCGAGCGAAGGTGCAAAGCCGTGCTCCTGAGGATTACATTATATATTTTTTCATTTTTCCTTTTCTTATCGAGGTTGACATCTCCAGCCACCTGAATCTCTTACTTCTACTTGCTGGAGACATTGAACTCAACCCTGGTCCATCCATCTACATCTGTCCTACATGCAGCATCAGCATCACCAACCGTCACTCGTCAGTTCTCTGCTTTAGATGTAACAAATGTCTCCATCTCAAATGTACAAACCTACCTTAATACAAATATTCCAGCTCACAGTGGACCCATGGCCTACCTGCAGTCATTCATTCTTACACCCCACAGTCACAAAGCAATACATTTCAAACAGTCACCAACCCACCATTCCCAGAAACAAGTCCATCACCAAAAGGCTAAAGAAATTGAAACTTGACAAAGAAGCTCCACGACCTTTCACCTTTCAATTAGTTACTTCTCGATATGATTTTTAAAATGCCCAAAACTCAAATTGTACAGGACCAGACAACATCTCAAATATGCACCTGAGAGACTGAAGCCCTTTTAGCCCTTAATGCCCGAAATAAAAGATACAACTACTCATGGACACACAATAGCATTGTCAAAAAAGCAATCATTACACCAAATACTGAAACCTAACAACTCCCCAATAACTCAGTCTCGCCATTTATTCCTCGATCCCAATCTCAGCATGGCTTTTGTCCACTGAACTCAACAACCACTCATCTCTCTACAATAACACAATACAGTCCAGACAGCATGAACAAAAAATATCCCCCATGGAGAACTCTTTTTCTGGAAATAGACATGAATAAAGCTTTTGAAGAAATCCTCAACAACAATATGCACAACAATAACAAATGAAGGCAAACTTTCTGTCTGCTCGTCAGGCTCAAATAAATAATTACAAACCGTCTCTTCCTTCAGATTCCACCTAACAGGTAGGGTTCCGTACTATCTCTCTCACTCTTCAATCTACTCCTCCATGACCTCCCAACCACTCAAGCCGACTCACTACTTCTATCAGATGCAGATGATCTAACCATTGCCTGACAGCATTCCAATTTTGACCAGGGTACCACTACCCTCCAAAAATATCTCTACAATCTTGAAAATTGCTTCACACTGAATCACATGACTTCATCTCCATCCAAATGGTTTGTAACCCTTCTCACCCCAGACAGACTTGAATCCAATGCACATCCAGCCATTACTCTCTTCAATGAACAACTTTCCCTCATCAGATATCCAACATTACTGGGCATAACCTTGGATACCAGGATGCCTCTTACACAACACACAGGTCAACTCACTAACAAGACTAACCGCAAAATCAACACTCTAAAATCACTCACTGATACAACCTTTCGACGCAACCATTAAGCACTTAACAACCTACAAATGGTTCATCCTGACTACCATCAATTATACCTGCCCTCGTTGGGCCGCTACTCCTTCGGACCATGATGTACAAAAACTTCAAAAAACAATACAAAACAGCAAGGATAGCAACGTCATCACGTACATACAACTGATCATCATTATACTCTCACATCCTGAATATTGTTTTTCAGATGTCTGAACAGGTGAAAATCAGAGGATGCACCTCAGGTGAATATGGTGGGTGTGGCATCAGTTCAAAACTACATTCAGCAATTCCTTTAATTATAATGTGTGAGGAGTGAGGTGCGAGGTGGCAAATTGTGATGGTGGAACAAACCTCCACAGTGTAACTCCACACTATATTTGATGGCATCATATAATTCGTGCAATAGGCCAGCATTATATAGTTTGTTGGCTTAGCCATTTTGTCCAATAAGCCTGGTGTTGGCTTAGCGGTTAGGGTGCGGCTTGGGATCCTAGATTCCTGAGTTTAAATCCAGGTCGATCGCTCAATTAACGCCAGGGGGTTGACTCAGCCTGTCCTCCTTCCAAGGTCGGCAAATTGAGTACCAGCTTGCTGGGATGAATGATCCCGGTGTGTACCCCGATTTAGAATAGGTACACCGTATCCCTGCGCATTGTAAGAGGCGACTAAGGGTTGGCGTCAGGAAGTGCATCCGGCCATAAAACATTGCCTCAAAAAGGGAACTATGATTGTCGTGGGGCCCGCAAGGCTAACCCCCGCTTTAGCAGGGAAAATGGCCTTAAAACGATCATTCATTCATTATAGTGTTGAGAGGAGAGTTTCCACTGTTTCTATTGTTATTCAGACTCAGATTTGAAGTGGTGAACCCAAGTCTCCTCCCGAGTCCAATATCTGGAGAGAAAGTTTTCCGGATTGGCTTCGTAATGGTGCTTCGTAATGGTCCGATCCGCATTGTGAAATATCGGGAATAGTGGTGCAGAAACCTTCGTTACAAGTGTATTAATCAGAATGTCACAAACTCTTTTCTGTTGATATACCAAAAAGTTTAGCAATGTGTCGGATAGTTAACCTGCAAGCCGCCATCGCCATGGCGATGGATGATATCAACATTTTTGGGCAATGATGCACTTGCTGGCCGAGCAATCCAGGGGTCATAATCGATGCTGTTTCAACCACATTCAAATTCAGCTGCCTATATTAATTTTGTTGTATGGTCGGACATCCCAACCCAAGATTCACAACATGTCCTTATGAATGACGTTTGGACTTGAAACACTTTTAATGCAGGTATTTTTTATGACAACTCAAATTTAGGTTTTATCCATTTTTTTTGCAAAGACCATCACTAGGTTTCAATTCAAGGTTCTATCTAGAACAGCACTTGATAGAGCTCATACCTCCTGCCAGGCTGAACAGTTTACGTTTTGCATCCCACTGATAGGCCGAATCTGGATTCGGATCTGGACCACAATCTTATCGGCTTAATCTTGTCGCTTAACCAACCCATACACCTAGTTTTGTCATAATCCATCCAAAACTTTTTGAACTATCGTGCTATATATCAGTTTTGGTTCTATCTCTCAATGATGAAGAATCACTATTAGAGTTCTAGTATCCGGATCCATGTCTGGATCTTCACCAAAATCTAATAATTTTGTCCGTGTCTCACACCCAACGTCTCCACCAAATTTTGTCCGAATCCGTTCACAACCTTTTGAGATATCCTGTTCACAAACAGACTGATGAAAGCATAACCTCCCCCACATTTGGTGGCAGAGGTTAAAAAAAACGTGAGAAACAGTATAAGTCTGTATCATGAATTGTTTTGTGCAGGTATCATAATATGTTGACCTTCTTCTTCTTTTGACATAAAGATGTAGAATCCTGAACCCTAACTAAAACCCTAACGCTAATCCTCATCATGCGGGGCAGCATCATTGGCTGAAGGTGCGGCTGCAATATACCTCTGTCTAATTTGTTCATGGTGCCGGTGATAGCTCGTCTACTCTTCACGAACAACACCATGGGATCTTTAACGTAGCTGAATTTAACGGGATTCAAACCCAGGCTAGACAGGTTAGAGGTGAGTGTGCATAACTGTAGGCCATCCTGTAATAAACTGAACATCAAAATACACTTATCACTTTCATTTTTTGAAATGTGCAGCTTTACAAACACGTTTCTTCAATTGTAATGGCTAATTATGTAATGGGAACTTCACTTCAATCACCTGGTTGATCAACAATGGCTTGCTTGAGTGGTTCTGTATCGGGATCTTTCCCTTTAAATAATGACCCTCATAATGAAATCCTTCAGTTCTCGTGGTTAGACATTCATTTACTGCTGTCTATAGTCACTCTAGAGGCTTCTCACAGGGAAAACAACAAGAAAATTCAGATGCCACACCTGACATCTGAACAACGTTTAAGGACAATTGGGATGCTTGAGGCTGGTGTAAGCCAGTGAACAATTGCCCAACGTCTTGGTTGCTCACAGCCTGCAATTTCCAACCTGGCCAGGCGTTACGGTGAAACTGGAACTGTGAATGATGGTCCACGAAGAGGAAGACTACGGGTAACCACTCCAAACCAAGACCGCATCAGACGCCTGGTACAGAGCATGCGTCGGAGGTGTACAGCCTGCATCACAGCTCAGGGAGGACACACGATATCGAGGACTGCTGTCATTCTGTCCTTGACTGTTAGGAGTGTTGTGTCCATTCCTGTGTCATTTTGTTTTGACTGTATTCAGGTGCGTGCCTTTGTGTTGCAGTGCTGTGACTTTTGTTGCACCACCCCTTGTGATGTTCATGCTTTTGCTTTTTGTGATTGAGGCAACCTCTTGTTTATTGACATGTGTTTAGTAAAGATAGCTGAACTTACCTCTGTGTTCAAATATTTTTAATTTTTGCGGAGAGGATTTCAATGAGTGTCCTTCTAAAGATTTGATAAGTTTCTTTTGATGTTGAGTATATATTGACCTGCAAATATGCTTCATTCAAAGTTCATACCTGCACGAGGTTATAGTTTGGCTGACAAGTTTTCAAATACCTTCATATACTATCAGAAGAAACGGCTAACCTCATTTGCTATGGTACTCATACAACCTAACCCCCGCTCCTGTGGGCTAACCCCGCTCTAGCGGCGAAAATGGCCTTAAAACAATCATTCATTCATTCATTTCATTCACTCAAACAGAAGATTGAAAACTCCACCACAAGTACTGATAATTGAGCCATCTACAACTGTGATGTTTTTGTAACCATGATTTCATTTTTAATTCGAATACTTGAGGCCTGATACAGACCAGCAGTTGGAAAATTACCCAATGAGCAGTTATCAAAATTGAAATCGCCACAAATGACATCAAAAAACACCAGGTCCTTTGCTGGAGGGGGGCCATCTCTGTGGGACCCAGGAAGACTTCCTGAAGGGCCGATTGGAGGCCCCGGGCATGTTGCTTTACGAAAGTCCTCCTGCCAGCGTAGCAGCAGGCCCAGTTGCTCACATCGAAGGGCCGTGTTACCTGCAGAGAGACATTATTGAAGCTGCCATCAACCACTAAATCTACACCTTCCGGCCCAGGTCATAACCCTGCCAACCTGTCTACCTTTATACACTCACCAGCCCCCGCTTGCAGGTGTGTACATGTGATGTACCCCACTTGCCTTTGTCCAAAGGCATTGCTTCCCAACATCACCTGTGCACATTCAAACAAGTTAATCAAAGAGGTGTACAGTACTGGATTGAAATTGTCATGGTGTAGGCCCAATCATATCCTTTAATAATATCATTTTTATCGTGCACAACGACCAGGAACATTACATTGTGGACATCTTTCAAAAAGTACGTTGTCAGCTGCCCTATGCTATGCAGACGTTGTATCCTTTAGCAGTTTAATTTAAAAAAATTATTCGCACAATTTACTACACACCCCTCGATTCAATTTTTCTGTTCGCAGATCTGTGCCAGGTAAAAGAGGAACAAGCAAATGAAAGCAAATCTTGCTGCCATTTGTTAGTGGCGTGTATGCACAGTGTACCACCAGCTCCATGGCAATAAGGGAAAAAATGGATAAAATAAAAAATCCACACAATAATTGCAGTAGTAAAACAAAGGTGAAGAAGGATCTTTTAAAATGGAAGATGAGAGGAAAATGACAAATTCACGGCATCAAAGGAAGAGCCTCATGGTGGATATAGTAAAAACAATTTTTTTAAGTTCCACCATTCTGGGAACAAGGAAGCCTGGTGTTGGTTTAGCGGTTGGGGTGCGGCTTGGGATCCTCGGTTCGAATCCCGGTCGATTGCTGAATCTAACGCCAGGGGGGTTGACTCAGCCTGTCATCCTTCCGAGGTCGGCAAATTGAGTACCAGTTCACTGGTAATTCCCTGTGTGTCTCAAGAGGCGACTTGAGTACCAGTTCACTGGTAATTCCCTGTGTGTCTCAAGAGGCAACTCACAGGGCTGGTGGCAGGAAGGGCATCCGGCCATAAAACATTGCTTCAAAAAGGGGACCACAGTGCCTGAAAAAGCCAACCCCTGCTTTGCGGGGAAAAATGGCCTCTAAAGGTGGTTCTTTATTCTGGGAACAAGGATGTAAATCGACCAACAAAGTGGAATGATCAGATTGGAGAAGGAGGAAGTGGAGGTGTGGGATTTGTGCCCTCGTACTTGCAATATAATAGTTTTGTGTTATTTATTAATAAATGCTGTATTGCGGTTGTGTTAACCCAATTTCATTATTAAAACCATGTTTGCAAAAGTTGGAGTCTGGCATCTGCTTTTCCCTCCATCGTGCTTCTTGGAATAATGTGGCTTCCTTGCCACGCTCTTCTTTAAAATCAACGAATCACCGCTCGGTTATCCGAGGCCATTCTCCAGGTGTACAGGGTTTTGAAGCTACTGTCACACTTTCATGGAGCGTGGTTTTGCACACCCCATGCATGCAACAGTACTAAACGTATCAACCAGCACAATATAGCTGCTAAATAAATAAACAAACAAGAAACATGTCGTGCAAAGCACAATACTTGTGAAATCCCTAAAGTAAGTTGTTGACCTTTGGCCTATGTTTACCTTTTGGCTCATGTTGACCTCAAAAATAATTGGTGGTTAAATTCAGTGACATGATATGAAAATCCTCTTCAAATTTCAAATCAATTGGATGAAAATGGAGGATTTTAGAAATTCCACATAAGTTGTTGACCTTTGGCCTGTTGTTGACCTTTTGGCCGATGTCGACCTCAAAATAATTGGTGGTTAAATTCAGTGACCTAATATGCAAATCCTCTTCAAATTTCAAGTAAATCAGATGAAAAATGACAATTGTAGAAATTTGGCCTATGTTGACCTATTGGCCTATGCTGACCTCAAAATAGTTGGTGGTTGAATTCAGTAACCAGATATGCAAATCCTCTTAAAATTTAAAGTCAATTGGATGAAAATTGAGGATTTTCAAAATTAGACAACAGTTGTTGACCTTTGGCCTGTGTTGACCGTTTGACCTCAAAATCAAAAGGCTTCTTCCTTAACTCTACAATTTGGTGAGGTTCGTGAAGATCGGTTTAGAATTGTGACCTGAAGGCCACGCACATACACACACCAACACACATTCTCATGGACTCAGACCACGATCCTTGGCACATGATCTTTGAGAGTGAACTGCGAGATTGTCGAGGCCTGGTACTCTGACGAAAACTCCATCAACCGACACATCGACTTACACCCCACATACAAAGCACTACGCAATCAATTACAACGTCAAAAACGGCAGTCATTTGAATGCAGGGAAGCCCTGTGATTGGCAAGGACTTGGACCAATCCATGACGTGAACCGTCCCCAACGGAACTTAACGGTTAACACCACACTCAACGCCTCTGAGGAAGAGAACTAGTTTGTTCTTGAAAGGTCAGGCTATTAATAAAGAATGTAAATTATTTTACTGCTCAGTGTGCAATCATTTATAATATATATATAAGCGAAATGTCCGTTTGTTTGTTACTTGCAAAATCGAAGATTTTTCAAGCGTTTGTGGTTCTGTCTGTCTGTCTGTTTGTTTGTTTTTCACCGGCCTACAGGTCACAATTCTAAACCGATCATCACGAAACTTCACCAAGTTGTATAGGTCGTCCCAATTGAGAAGCCTATTGTTTTTGGGGTCAAAGGTCAAAAGGTCACCAACTTTGCCAAATTTCTAAAATCCTCAATTTTCATCCGATTGACTTGAAATTTTAAGAGGATTTACATATATGGTCACTGAATTCAACCACCAACTATTTTTGAGGTCAACATAGGCCAAAAGGTCAACATAGGCCAAGTTTTTTAAATCCTCCATTTTCATCCGATTGACTTGAAAATTGAACAGCATTTGCACATTGAGTCAATAAATAGGGAAACTAAGTATTTTTGTGGTTAAAAGGTCAAAGGTCAACTCAAGGTCAACCTTACAAAATCATCATTTTTCATCTGACACATTGTCACTTTTCTTCCTGTTGACCCGAGCTTTGATCAAGATTGTCAATTTTAATCTTGATGAAATGGACAATTTGCTGTATCAATAGAATTTTTTTTCCTTGGGGATGGGAGGCGGATTTTGCAAGTATCGTGCTCCGCATGACGTCTTCTTGTTTGTTTGTTTGTTTGTTTGTGAACCTACTCCTCTGAGCTCCCAAGGTTAATCGGCATGAAACTTTATAGGATAACATCTTTTACCACCCTACACATAAATAGGAGTTTAAAACAGTTATTTTCTCACAATTCATAACTTAAAACCATCCGAGCTGCCACCTGTTGCCATGATCTCCGAGGGTTGATCCACATACACAAATCTTTATAAAAAGCCCAATTTTTATTGGATTTCAACACGGATATCGATAGAATTAATTTAACGATGAGCTCCAATCATCAAATATGTTATCATATGTGAGAAACAACTCTTAATGAAGACTACCATGATCGGTAAGTTCGGCAAAGAAGGAGTCACGTGACCTCTCAAATGCGCTCATCATTCAAAAACCGAAAATAGTACAAACACAACCTGTACATCGTTTTAAAGGTAATTTTACTGCTCATCTAACAATATCACTCTCAAGTGTGAAAAAATAGATTTTAGAAAAAAGGACCCACGTGACGCCAACTACAAACCACCACTTGACAACGGGTGAACCTCCAACGATTACCTCATCCTCACAACAAGGTGAGTTGTTGTTTTGCTGTTTGTTTGGTAATCATACTGCTTTGAGCTCCCATGTTTAATCACAACAAAACTTTCTACCTTCGGATTTTTAACCACGATATACCTGAAAATGTGTTTTATACCGTGACGGTGATGAGGAGGCCATTTGTCCCGTTATTGTCATGTTGCACTACCGAGTTAATTTATTTACTAACCCGAGCTAATGTCTTTGCTACAGCTTCACTCCTTTATACACTTTAAACCCTTTCTACCGCTTAGGCCCTTTTCACCCCTTAGACTCGGTTTGACCCTTTACACCCCCCTTAGACCTCTTTGACCATTTACACCCCTTGGACCCCTTCGACCATTTACACCCCTTTAGAGCCCTAACACTCCTTGGACCCTTTGCACCCCATAGACCCCTTTAGACCCTTTACACCACTTAGACCCCTTTGACCATTTACACCCCTTAGACCCACCCCTTTGACCATTTACACCCCTTAGTCCCCTTTGACCCTTTACACCACTTAAATCCCTTTAGACCCTTTACACCCCTTAGTCCCCTTTGACCATTTACACCCCTTTAAACCCCTTACACTCCTTATACCCTTTACACCCCTTTAAACCCCTTAGACCTTTTACACCGCTTAGACTTTTAGACCCTTTCTGTAGTGAAATTATACCAAGGTGAACCCAGGGGTGCTCGCCACGAAAGGGGCCGTCTATAAGACCCGGGACACTCGGGGCGTGCGGACACTTCGGCGGGACTCACTGTGACATTATCCAGTAGTTGAATGGTATGTACGCCCCCAAATGCTGCGCTGCGCTAACCATTGTTATATCGAAGCTACCATTGCTGTGCTTGAATGCTCTGATTTAATGCCTATTGTTGCATGTATTGTTACAGGAGATATTGCCGATCTAAATGATATTAAAGCCTACCCAGAGGAAAGTCGTGTCTGCGCTTGATTTTCACGACATTTAATATCATTTAGTTCGCCAAATGGCTGACCACAAGATGATCGTGGTTCCGATTCTCGGTGCCGACCCTCAAGCTGAAGGATCTGCATCGGAGTTTGCTCACTGGCTCAACACGCTGCAGAATTACTTCGCTGCTCACGAGACAGAGCCAACCGCTGAGATACAGCTGTCCGTCTTACAGTCCAAGGTCCATCACACTGTGTACAAGACCATTTCTCGATTTGAGACGTATGATACGGCCCTGGACGAGCTGAAGCGCCTCTACATAAAGAAACGGAGCGCTGTGCACGGCCGGCATCAACTCTCTCAGCGACGGCAACAACCGTCTGAATCGATCGATCGCTTCGCGCAGGAGCTGCGCTACTTATTGGCAGATTGCGTGCAGGACGTCCGGACTCACGAGCAAGTGCAGGACGATTTGCTCCGAGATGCATTCATATCCGGAATTAGTTCTGGAGTCTTGCGGCTGCGTCTCTTGGAGGTCGCGGAGCTGACATTTACAGAAGCACTACGGCTGGCACGCGTTTACGCAGATGCTCGAGAACAATTGACCGCATATGATCACCCACGAGTCGTGGCGGGGACCTCGCAACTCGCGCGACCCGAGAGGGCCATCGCCGAGGATACGGAGGAGGACCCGACCACCACGACGGCCGAGTCCCTGGGTGCTCCGGAAGCGGACTCCGCATCCGGCCTCACTGCAGCCGCCGCTGCCAGGCCACGGCCTGCCCGGTATGCAAAATGTTATTTTTGTGGCAATCGGCAGCATCCCCGGTCTGAATGCCCGGCCCGAGAGGCGACTTGTCACCTCTGCTCCACCAAAGGCCATTTTGCAAAAGTCTGCAGAAAGGCCGCCCGGGGCACGCATTCCCGAGTGACCTTGAATGGGCTCATCGCTGAGCCAACGGATCGAGCACCGGACGGGGCGCCTTGCACAGCTTTGATGAGCCGCTCTCCTCCTCGCGGGCCTCTGGCTTCTCGCCCGACCTTGGTGAGATACGTCGGGCCGCCGAAACAAATGGCGCGAACGCGACCGGTCACAGAGCATCTAACCTTGACTGGCTTTCAAACGCCTACTTCAAACAAGCGACATGCACCCACTTTGGAAATGCCTCTCGAAGTGCGGCAAACGCAGCACGTGACTCGAGCGCCATCTGATGACAGCTTTTGCGAATTACATGCTTCCCTTCTGGCATGTCAATCTGCAGATGGCAGAAATCTTTCTCACGTGGCTCGAGCGCCATCTGGCGGTAGCTTTTGCGAATTACATGCACCCGCTTTGGCATATGACTCTGCAGATGGCAGAGATCTTTCTCCCGTGGCTCGAGCGCCATCTGGAGGCTGCTCTCACGACTACCCCACACCCACTCTGGCAAATGAAACTACCGAAGCGCCAACTGACTTCAATGCTCCTGCTGAGGCCCGAAGGATTGCAGCCGGCGTGGGATCCACCCGCGAGGCGCGATCTTCTCGCCCGGCCGGAACTATACCTGCCGGGTCTGCCGGCCTAGCGCAGGCCTTCATTCCGCTCACGGTCGCGGGCGTTTTTGCGCAAGCTTTGATTGATACGGGATCCACGGATAGTTTTATTGATCAGCGTCTCGTGCATCAACATGGGTGGCCGGTTCTCGGGACAACCCGCCGGATCTTCATGGCATCTCAGGGACTTCGGTTGAGCACAAAAGGGGCGTGTCGATTGAAACTTGTGATAAATGGACGCACGTTCCCGGACGTGTATCTCATGGTATTACCGGCCTTATGCGCTGACATTCTGTTAGGACTTGATTTCCTTAAGCGGCATGGTCGTTTAGAAATAGACTTCGGAGGGCCGGACACGCTCGCTGTGTGTGCCCTCGCTCGAATGGACATGGAGCCACTCTCACTGTTCCCCAACCTGACCACTGATTGTACCCCTGTAGCCATCAAATCGCGGCGCTACTCTCGCGCGGACGCGCAATTCATTGCGGAAGAAACGGCCCTGCTCTTGAAGGACGGTATCATAGAACACAGTAGGTCTCCGTGGAGGGCCCAAGTCTTAGTGGTGCGGAGTGAGGCTCACCGCAGGCGAATGGTAATCGACTATTCGCAAACGATTAATCGTTTTACACAGCTGGATGCCTACCCATTACCGGGGATGGACGCCCTGGTACGCCAGGTGGCCCTGTATTCCGTTTATAGCACTCTCGATCTACGTAGTGCGTATCATCAAGTCCCCATCTCTAGGGCTGATCGCGTCTTTACAGCCTTTGAATCGGGTCAGCGGTTGTACCAGTTCACGAGACTTCCCTTTGGGGTAACGAACGGCGTCGCTTGTTTTCAGAGAGCTATGGATGACCTCGTTGCGAAGGAGCATTTGACGGATGTCTTTGTCTATCTGGACAATCTTACGGTTTGTGGGTACGACCAGGCGCATCACGACGCTAATCTAAAACGCTTCCTCGAGGTCGCGCGGAAATATCGCTTAACCATGAATGAGGCGAAGTGTCAATACTCTCTACGCACGGTAGACCTTCTGGGGTACACCGTGACCCATGGCTCCGTCTCTCCGGATAAGGAACGTCTGCGCCCTTTGCTCGATATGGCTCCGCCTAGCGATCGGGCTTCGCTGAAACGCGCTCTAGGGCTGTTCGCCCACTACTCGAAGTGGGTGCAAAATTTCTCCGCTAAGCTCCGCCCCCTCGTGGCCTGCGACACTTTCCCCATGGGCCCGGCCGCCCTGGCGGCCTTCGAGGGCCTTAAAGTCGACATTGCTGGCGCCGCTGTCGCAACGATTGACGAGAGTGCCTCTTTCGTTTTGGAGAGTGATGCCTCGGATCATGCGATAGCGGTGACTCTCTCCCAAGGAGGCCGCCCTGTGGCTTTCTTCTCACGGACTCTCACCTCCGCCGAGCGGAGGCATTCGTCCGTCGAAAAGGAAGCGTACGCGATCGTCGAATCAATTCGGCGATGGCGTTCGTATTTGCTTGGGCGGAGTTTCCAAATTATCACGGACCAACAGAGTGTTGCGTTTATGTACGACACCTTACATGCTCAGCGCATTAAGAATGAGAAAATCACCCGTTGGCGTATCGAACTCGCCAACTTCTGCTACACCATCAAATACCGCCCGGGGAAGGATAACCTGGTCGCTGACGCCTTATCGAGGCCGGCCACTTGCGCGGGGGTCGTATCTTTGGAGGGGCTGCGCACTTTGCACAGCACTATGTGTCATCCCGGGGTAACGCGCTTCGCGCATTTTGTGCGCGCGGGCAATCTGCCGTACTCGATGGAGGACATCCGCCGCATCTGCCGTGATTGCGCGGTCTGTGCGGAACTCAAACCGCGTTTTTATAGCCCCCCCCTGGGGACACTCGTTAGGGCTACTAGACCGTGGGAGCGCTTGGCGATGGACTTCAAAGGGCCGCTGCCAATGTCGAGCAACTCTCGCTATCTGCTCACTATCGTCGATGAGTATTCCCGATTCCCCTTTGCTTACACGTGCGGGGATATGTCGGCTGCCACGGTTATTCGGTGCCTGCAGAATTTGTTTTCTATGTTCGGGTATCCGGCCTACGTGCATACCGATCGGGGTGCGGTGTTCATGTCCCAGGAAGTGAAGGGCTACTTGCTCCAAAATAATGTCGCTTTGAGCTACACCACCCCGTACCGGCCCCAAGCTAATGGACAGATCGAACGCTTTAATGGGATTATATGGCGGGCCGTCATGCTAAGCCTTCGGACCCTCGGCCGAGGCCTCGATAAATGGGCGTGGTCGCTGCCTGCCGCTCTAAACTCGATCCGGGCTCTCCTATGTACTGCCACCAACCAGACTCCTCACGAACGACTGTTCCACCACCCTAGAAGCTCCGGCAGTATCCAGTCTTTACCCAGCTGGCTCGCTGAACCGGGGCCCGCCTATCTCAAACGAGCGGTTCGCACTAGCAAGTACGACCCCCTTGTTGACAAGGTGCAGGTCCTCCAGGCTAATCCCGAGCATGCCCGCGTGTTAACGGCGGATGGCCGCGAGTCTACTGTCTCCGTACGCCATCTCGCCCCTTGTGGTGACGACGACAGGGTTATAGACGAACCCATCTACGAGTCTATGGACTCTATCGAAGCTTCCCCTATGGAACTACCGCTGTTACTCCCGTCGTCCCCCGCCCCCGTGCCCGAAGGCGCAGGGGCGCCCCCTCCGACTCCAACCTCCGGCGGCTATTCTGACGCGGGAGACTCCGGGCTAGGGGACGCCGTGCCTGGTAGTTTCCGAACACGAACTGGCAGGGAGGTTCGCCGCCCTGACCGCTACGGGTGGACCGACTGACGTGGATTGACATAACCCTTTCATTTATTGCTGATGCTTGCCTGCGAACTGCCGAGCGGTAGTATAGTTTTAACGACGGGGAGAATGTAGTGAAATTATACCAAGGTGAACCCAGGGGTGCTCGCCACGAAAGGGGCCGTCTATAAGACCCGGGACACTCGGGGCGTGCGGACACTTCGGCGGGACTCACTGTGACATTATCCAGTAGTTGAATGGTATGTACGCCCCCAAATGCTGCGCTGCGCTAACCATTGTTATATCGAAGCTACCATTGCTGTGCCTGAATGCTCTGATTTAATGCCTATTGTTGCATGTATTGTTACAGGAGATATTGCCGATCTAAATGATATTAAAGCCTACCCAGAGGAAAGTCGTGTCTGCGCTTGATTTTCACGACACTTTCATACCCATTTTGACCCTTTTGAGACATATACACCTTTTGACACTTTTCAGACCTATTGACTTTTTAAGACACTTTGGCCAATTTAAGACCATTTAGACAGTTTTGACCACTTTTGCTCTTTAGTCCTTAGACACCTTTAGACCCCGTTTGGCCCTTTTAAGATCATTGATTCTCTAAACACTATAGACCCCTTTATGACCCTGAAAAAACTTTAGACCCCTTAGATAATTCGAAATAATTTCCTCCCAAAATCGGTTTTGACGACCTTTTCTGTGCACTATTTGCGTCGCATCACAAGTTGTGATGATGAATCTAAACTGATATCTCAAAGTGAAACTGACGTCGAACCGTGCAACTGAAACGACTGATCTATGGATCATCGAATGGGAAACCACAATGAAATGCTTTGGGAAATTGCTGAAAGCAAAGCTATGGGGAATATAGAGAGAGCGGGAAGGTTGGGAGCTGAAGAAACGATGTGGAGGGGGATAGGTGCCTGGAGGTGGTCGGTTGGTATGGAAAGATCTTTGGTGATCTTCCATCAGGCTGTAGGCCCAAAACATGCCTAAACACGTTTCCCATCTGAGCTTTCATAATATCACCTTTTCATAAAGGAAATTGCTCATTTCAGGTGAGACATTTATGCACCCCCAGTTATTGATGGATACCTTTGCTAGTATATATATATGTATAGTATATATATTTGCTAGTATAATATATATATAATTGTATGTTTGTATATACACTACCAGTCAAAAGTTTAAGTACTTTACTGGTGTACTTAACACTTAACGGTGTACTTAAACTTTTGACTGGTGGTGTATATTAATATATATTTAATTTTAAAGCAAAAACTATGGCACTTAGGTGGAATTTGTTTTGCAATCAATCAATTAATTAGATGTATTGGCCGATGTATATTCGAAGTTTCAGCTAGTTTCAATGTATAGCCTTTGAGATATAAGTGCCAACACATTTTGGGCGAATGGACGGACGACACCAACGTGGATTTGAGGGTTTTCTTAATAATACTCAAGAATGCAGAAACGGACATGGTTGAAATTTGAAACATATTACCTCGATGTGAAAAGTATTTACTTCTGAAATTCGCAGCTGGTTTTGTCAAGTAGAAGCCGAGAAACGAATTTTCAGTCCCCATGTTAAAGTTCCATGCAGAGGAACCATCCCATATAAATGGCTCCCTTGATTGCAAATTCCTGCCTTAACCTCAGTCAAACATCAGGCCTGGCCAGCCAGTTTGTGAAAGACTTCGGCAAAGCTTCCCACAGCCATTGAACGTCAGACCTGGCCATCTGCTTCGTGAAAGACTTGGATCAACCTTGCCTGAGCCAACCACACAATAACGTGGGAATAATTGTGGCCGTTAAAGAAGAATAAGATATTAACAATCCGCCGTCCTTATGCTGTGCCCCCCCCCCCCCCGCCCTCCGTCTCGCGCCCCCTAATTGCTCCTGAATAGGAGCAGCTGTTTCTTGTTATGGAAAATCACGGTTTTTGTTCTTTTTTATTTCGTGCAATGTTACGACAGCGTAAGTAGTAGAGAATGATTAATTATTTTTAATAGAATAATTATAATGCCCTGACACACTAAAATTGGCAAATATCAAACAAACAAAAAAAGAAAACAAAATCTCCTTTTTTTCTCCTAAAACAAAAACAACAAAATCTCCGAAAATATTTTCATAAAATAATAACAAAGACTGTCCAACATATTGATCCATGATGCTATCTCTAACCGTGTCTTTTGAGAATGCATTGCAATAAATTTCAAGCATCGAGATCCATTTCCAGCATTTATGGCGATCTCCAAGGTAACCTAATAATTAAAGCCATATCTGAAAGATGAGCAGCTGTTCAATCCTCGACAATAAATATGGCCATCAGTAACTAGGCAGTAGCACGACCGAATTGAAATGGCAGACACTGATGTCAACAACTAATGTCAGTTCACTTTGCAAAGAAGAAATGATGAACATATGAGGCACGACAACTTTGGTTACACATAGGCTGCATGAGATGGCCTAGCTAGCGGGTACGAACACTCACCACTAACCAGTCTAACCTGGGTTGGAATCTAGACCCAGCTATAAAATCTCATCCCGGTTTTTCACAGGCAGGGTGATTCATTAATGTGTGTGCAGTCCCTTGGATGGACGTCTGCCAGCATTCATTGGTGGACGTTAAAGATGCCACGGTATCCTTGGTGAAGTGCAGGCGACCTATCACTACCCATTCACAAATTCCAAATTCCTGCCCTAACTCAGCCAATGATGCTACCCCGTAGCCATGTGCTGCATATGAACACAGAAGACGTATCATCATCATCGATTTGTAGATTGGGTTGCGTATCCTCATCCTCCGCATCCACCATCTGGTTGGTACAGCTTTGCATCGGACACATCTGGGAATATTTCAGACCGTCGGCCAGGCCCGGACGCTGAATGGCAATGCCATGGCATAGTCAGGTTCACTATGTTTTTTCGTTCAAATATTTTGGAGATTAGCAAAACTATACATTTTTGGAATATTCAGAGCATGCGGAATCAAAAAATTAATGTTGGCATTTGCGTAGACACCTTTGCGAAAATGACCCTCAGGACAGTGATGAAGATCTGTAAAAGCATATTCCTGAATGGTATAGACCTCGTAGATCCTGTGTATAGGACTTATAGTTCAATCTGATACTACCTATAACTTCCTATAACAACCTATAACTTCAAAGGACTTGCAATATCATGTATTATGTAATACAGTTATATCACAAATATAAAGACAATGGTTTTCAATTACCTTTGTTTGTTGCTTATCTATAATCCTGAGCACTATTTTGAGGCCTTTATTGGATTCCTTGACCCAGAAAACATAGGATTAGCATATTTAATTAAGTTTCTAGGTTGACTAGAAGCCGAGATAGCGCAAAATATGTATTTTATGGCGGCCATTTTGAAAATCCAAAATGGCGGCCATGCAGGTGCCTGTGCAAAAGTCAACATTCATTTTCGGATTCTCCATGCTCTGATGATTCCAAAAATGTACAGGTTTGCTCATCTCCCAAAATTTTGAACGAAATTATATTTGTTAACATAGTGAACCTGACTAGCATAGCATGAATGGGTACAGTTGCATTTTGTGAGCTCCAAGACTGCTGCAGGTGCTGGTGGTCCAGTCATCCACTCGATCTCCAGATTTCCTTCATCACCTATGATCCAGCTGCAATCTGTGAGCCTGGGAACTTCAGGTTCACATTGGAGGGAGCGTCGCCAGATCCCGGCTTGATTCTTTGCATGCTGGGAATGTTGAAGCAACGATTCATACATGGGGGCAGTTGTGCGGAGTTGATGGCTCGCTTCTTGGCACAGAAGAGCTGGTATTGACATTCGTAGACATCAGATGATGCTTCCTTGGGGGCATACGTATGGCATGTGAAGGCTTCGATTTCATGCAGAAGTTCTGGTGAAATCTCCCACGACTGCCCAAGATTACTGAAGTTCTGTTGGTACGCACTTTCCATCTTTGTGAGCATCATTGCTCCAATGTTTCCTTTTCCGGTGAAGGCAGTGAATGAATTGCATCCGGTAAACACATGTAGATCAATCAAACGGATACAGACATCAATACCTAGGTTTCTCGCTACCTAATTGACATGAATGTGTTTCTGACGGATCTGTGTCTACTTCTGGTAGAGTGGGCATGGAATGGTGTGACTGAACCCGAATGCAAGCACGAGGATCTGTATCTTCAGCAGTAAGAACTACATCTTTGTACACATCCTTTGCTGCGTTTTCAGTGTGAATCAGAACCCTCGTGTTGGCCTCGTCTGACCGTAGCTCGCAGATTTCATCCTAGTTGTCTTTTGTGACCCTGAAGCAGCGGTGCCCACACGTGACGTAAGGAAGCTCGTCACCCAGCCTGACTTTGTACTCCAACTGCTTCCATTTTTGGCCATGGATTTGATCAAGCTTGATTTGTTCAATGAGCTGAACAGAAATTCTCTCCACTGATGGATTTGGGTGACCCACAGCTACGTTTTCAAATTGCAGGCCTTCTTTTGCTCCATGGTCGCGTCTCTCAATATTCTTTATGACGCTTCTCGGTAAACGTCAAACAAGACATAATACTCTGACTGCCCGAGCCTTCATAAAATGATAATGACATTTGTATAATGTGCGCTTCTGTCCCTTAATTCACTGCACCAGACTCATCCCATCAATAAATACAAGTGGAGGGCATAGGGATAGTTTTGGCCGCACTCACAAACTGAACTAACACTTCAGCAAATGTGGCTTTGTTCATTTTTTCACAGAGATCCATCTGATGTTGCCAAAGGCCAGGGATTAGGACCTAATTGATATGTTAGTACTTCTTGTAGGTCCAGTAGTCTGTTCTGAGCAGCAATAATCATGTGTGCAATCAAGTTCCTGTTTGCTTGTAGAATTATGTCCTTGCATTTTGTTTGCATTACTCGTTTCTGCGGGGTGAAATCAGAGAATATTTTCAGCCCCTGCTTGGTCAGCTAGTCATGGAATGCTTCAGGGGTGGATCAGCATCAAGACGATTCTTTTCAAAATCTTGGTATTGGGTTTCTCCCCAACTTTGTGCATTATCGATGTCCTGAGTGACGTTTTGGGAAGCTACCTGCCCAGTTGAGACGCTAAAAGGTTGGAATGATTCTCACCCGTTGGATTTATATCGTGGTCCAGAAGATCTACCAAGGTAGTTGAGCATTCATACTGGAGTACAATTATAATGGCATCTTGGGACCATCTTGAAACTCGCCATCGATTTTGGTGACTTGAATTCCATGTACACAGTGCGACCCAGTCTAGCGAGTTTGGTAATCATTGGTCCGCCAAATAAAAGTTGATACATTAGAAATGTAAAGCCATAAGGAGATGGGTCACAGCATTCTGACAGACTGGTTCAGCGACAGATGCAAAAAGGTCAGGTCGTACGAGGTCAGTGAGAACTGCAGCAAACATTGCGGCTGTCCAGGAAGACTCCGTGCGCTCCCCGGAGAAATCGTGTTCACGGTGATCCCATGAACTGCAGATCTCCGAGACTTCACTGTGTCGGATTATAAAAAAGGACGATGGGTGTTCTCTGGGGCTACATGAAGGACAGGGTATACTGTACAAAACAAACCTTACAGGAACTAAAGGACAATATTCATAGAGAAATCCTTAACATTCAGTTGGAAACACCTGGCATCGGTAATGGAGTGGGTTGGGCAGTGGGCACAATTTTGTGTGGATACCCGTAGCGATCGATTACTGGATGTGATTTTCACCAAATAAATTGTGAACAATCTCCAAAGTGTGTTCTTTCATTTCCATCTTATATATTCTTTACAACATACTTCTTCTTTCCTGCATTGCTGTTTGAAACACAGTCACAACTTTTGGCAGACCCTGTACTTTCTGACAGTAGATGGCCAAAATTTACAGAGTGGAAAGTTTCAGCTCTCTGGCCTTAAAAACAATAGGAACATTTAAAGGAAGCATACCCATCCCCTAAACTTGGGTTTAGAGAATTGATAGAGGTGGGATTCAGAAGCCGTGCTGAATCTACCCTTAAGCCACCAATCTACAAAGGTTCTCATATATCGGTACTATCTATGAAAAAAACCCATCAGCATCATGAGGTCTTACCCTGGTACCTGTGAAAATGAGAAAAATCTGACAAAAATTGAGCAAAGAATGATGCCTCCTCAGATTATTACATAATGGTGACATCACCATATTTGCATATTTCGATAGAGAGAGAATCATATATATTGTGGAGAAAGTTTCTGCTTTCCAGCCTTGATAACAAGGAGAATATTAAAGGATCCATTCCGGCCACCTTCAAAGTTGGACTTGTACGAACACGAGATGTTACCGTGAGAACGAACATCACTCAACAGTGATGAAAGTGATTGGGGGAGTGACCGTAACAAAGTCGAAAAACTTGTGGAAAAGTGTGAACAAGGCTCAGCAACGGTCGTTCTTTCTTAGAAGGTTGTAAAGTTTTGGTGTTGGCCATCCTGTGTTGATCAGTTTCCATCGCGCAGTGATGGAGAGTGTCCTTAGACTGTCCTTCACCGTTTGGTAAGGCAGCTCGACGCGGGACAACCGATCCCAACTTGACAGGGCAGTAAAGAGTGCTTGTAAAATTATTGGGTGCGATCTGCCTTCCATAAAGAGCCTACACTACATTTGGGTCGAAAAAGAGCAAAAGCTATCATCCAGGGTGAGTTCCACCCAGCACATGATATATTCGAACTTCTTCGTTCGGGTAAACGTTATCCGTTATCGTTCCATCAAAACCAACTGTAATCGCTTGCACGACAGCTTTTACCCAACTGCAATCCGCACTCAATGAATCCGTCTAAAGTTTTGTGAACATCTAAAGCATGGTTTTGGATATTTTAAACAATGCCACATTTAATTTTCTCATTTCATT
The DNA here is from genome assembly GCF_964187855.1 of Myxine glutinosa. Classification (NCBI taxonomy): domain Eukaryota; kingdom Metazoa; phylum Chordata; class Myxini; order Myxiniformes; family Myxinidae; genus Myxine; species Myxine glutinosa. Next base: position 116,534,272 of record NC_136271.1, read on the forward strand.
TTATCACCGAAATGTTGTTTTAAGGCTCGCTATTCACAATGAATCCATTTCTTTTTCAATGTAATTTTTTTCAGCACACTCTCAAAGTACTTCTCATTGCATGTGTATTGCATATATATGACAATACATTAATTATTATTATTATTATTATTATTATTATTAGGAGTAAGGTTCAGAAAATGTGCTAAATCTACCGTTAAGCTATCGATGTGCAAAGGTTATCACATATGGACAACGTATTCAGATATATATATGCCTCTTTTTTTGTTTTTATATAAACTCGAGGCTCATAAAAGTCCTAGAATGCAGAACAAAAGGAACAGCAGAAATAGAAGGTGGGAGAGAGGAGGCCCAGCAGCAGGATTGAGGGACAAAATAGATGGAGACAAACAAGGAATACGAGTAAGAATGCAGGATAGGGAAGGACACAAGCGGTGCACAAGATCAAATTGCAAATGGACAGCAAATTCTAAGGAAGGAAAAACTGGAAATTTGGAAGAAGGTGGGCTTGGATGTGGGAATGGGAGGGCTTATCAGGGGTAGAAGAGATCATGGTTTTGTATGGTGTGGGGAGTGAGGTGAGGAGGTTGGTGATCTGATCGACATGGCAGTGAATCCAGGTCTTGAAGACCTGGACGGAAGAGTGAGATTGAAGGGAATGTGGAAGCTGGTTCCACGGGTGGGGAAAAGAGGAACAAGAGAGTGGAGGTGAGCAGTGATTCTGGATGCTGGTAGTTTCACTACAAGGGGGTTGATGGTGGACAATGTACCTCCTGCAAAGACCTGATGGGGATAAAGCACAGAAAGAGCAGAGGGTGCAATGACAGAAAGGGGTGGTAGAAGACAGACAGACCACTGATGTCTGCGATGGGAAAGTGATAGGCTTAGACACTCGGCTTTGTCATGGGAGATCCCATTAATTTTGAGGGCCTTACTCTCCATGGCATCAAGAAGGACAAGGTATGATGCAGGGGAACCAGCCCAAAGGGAGAGCAGTACTCCATATAGCTATGAACAAAGGCATTGTACCTTGTGGGTTATAAAAAGTTTAGATTGACCAAGGAAAGATCTTGCACGAGGAAGGATGCCCAGTCGGCGGCCTGCTTTGGAAGCCCTCCTGGACATATGGTCTGCCCAAGAAAGAACATGGCTGGTGGTGAGGCCCAATAGATTGAGTGACCTAATCTCTTCGAGTGGTTTGTTTAGGAAGTAGAAGGGGAAGGTTTTCCGGAAGGTCGATTTGGATAGACAGGGTGAGTGTGTGGGATTTGTCGGGGTGGAAATACATATTCCAAGTGTTGGACCAACTCCTGATTCTATCAAGGTCTGCAGAGATTGAAGTGGCTGCTGCCTGCCAATCTGAAGGATGAGAAATGATACAGAAGAGGGTGCAATCATCAGCAATGCAATAAGCAGGATTTTGTAGGGAATCAGAAAGATCATTGATGAAGATGAGGAACAAAACTGGGCCTTGGTGCACTTAAGCCTTGACAGTGAGAGGAGATTAGAGGATTCCGTTAAGAACTATACGCTGAATACAGCAGTGGAGGATGTCAGCGATCCATGAGAGAAGGTGGCATTGTATGCCTCAAGCATGGAGTTTGGAGATCAAGGCGGGGTGCCAGACAGTATCAAATATTCGAGACATGTCTCGAAGGATGACGCTGCATGATCACATGTCTGAGATTGAGGGCTTCCATCCATTGTTGAGAGAGTCGAAGCAGCACGTCCAGGGTAGAATGACTGGGTCGGAAACAGAACTGATGATCTGAGATCAGGCCGTTGGGGAAAAGGCAGGCTTTGATGTCAAATTTTTTTTACAATTCTGTAATAACATTATTGTGTTTGGTGGGATGCTCTGTCGGGAATTGAACCAATTGCATTTAAATACTTATATTCCATATATGCAGAGTGGAAATTAAGATATAACTAACAGGGCACATCCTCTAAAATAAGTGTACAGTTTGCCTTCACATGAGAGAACACTTCTGCTGCTTAAGGATCATTTATTTATTATGTGTGCAAGAATGGCAGAAATGATGACTTCACCCTCAACTTCTCCCTTTATGCATCATTTACACATTTGAGACCCCACATCAACACACGAGCTTTTGGATACATAAATGGCATAGCACTGAGAAAGTGAAGATGCACAAAAACCCACCTTAACAAGGAGAGCCCCCTTAGATGCGAGTGCATCGGCACAACGTGCATGCGGGAAACAGCGAAACTCGGCATCGAGCAGAGGAAAACGGCTGGCAAGGAGCAATCCACTACCAAAGCACTTAAATCCACAGGGCTGGAACCCACAAGCACCAACATCATAGAGGATATGTGGGAAGCATGGCCACAGCTGCTGCCTGAGCTTCTCTGCTGCACGTCGGTCAAATATCCCTTGGAGACACACAAAGTCGAGGTTGGCAGGGAAAAAAGCTGAAATCTCATGGTCAAAAGGTTCATCAGCATGCTTCTTCTTGCGAACTGAACTTTTCTTCATTACAGATGGCTTGTAGACAAAACGTGTCCAGCTCCCACTGCCACAAACTTGAGGCTCTGGAGGTGAGACTGATGGTCCAGTTGAACGGAAAGGCTGTGTGAGAGATTCGCAAGAGCACGAATCACTTTCAGGAACGAAGGAAACGCCATGAGGTATTAGAGGTCCATTGGCAGAGGCTGTGTCACCCTCACTATGTTCTGCAGTTTTTGAGTTGTCCTCAGAACCAATAACATTCTCCCCATAATCTTTGTTCACACTTTCTCCAGTCGTTCCCTTAACATAGGCAACTCGTTTACAGCCGGATGCTGGGGACGCATTTGAACTTCGACATGTGCCAGGTGAGTTTTGCACTGCCAGACTTGCCCAGCTGGAAGCTGACACAGAGGTGTTTGTGGGGGAGTCAATATAGATCTTTATTTGTGGACGCGTTGAGCCACAGCGAATACGCCGCCCGGCTTCTCGTGCCCGTTGTTGAGTGTCGTCCAGGTTGACAAGGTGGGAAAGGCTGTCAGGAAGCAGTGAAAGGTGTGCTGTTGCAAAAGCAAAACTACGGCAAGAGCCCGGGGGGTGACAATCGGTAGGCCCAGTGGGGCAGTGATCGGCTTGCCCAGCCTTCGCTGTGACCCTCCTAGCATAAGAATATGGCCTTCGTGCTAACTGTAGTGGTGCCCACAGCAGAAAACCGAGAGCTGCAAATGGGAATGAAGCAGCAGTACAGGCTAAATAAACAGGGAAGGCCAACAGCACTGAAATGGCTTGAAAACACCAGCCTGGTCGACTACTCCTACCATTGTCTTCAGAGAAAGGACCATCAGCGTCATAGTCACGGCGATGGCGGTCACGTGAGGCCTGGCGCCTCTGCCTTGGTTCAGATCGAGTGGTCGGAAGCAATGTTGCCAGCAGTCGATCTGAAAACCAGTAGCAGGGGAATAAGAGGAGCCAGGCAGTGGCATGCGCTGCTCGCAGTGCCGGGTGTGGGAACGGAGATGCGTACAGCACCATTGCGGTATCTAAGATGAAGCAGAACCTTGATTACATCCTGTTGAGTCCAAGAAAATAATGTATTGTTTGAAAGAAGAGCAGCAGCGACGCAACTGCAAGTCACATGGTTATGAAGGGCAGCTGGTCATGGTAGATCCCAAACAGGCATCTACAAAGAAGAAAAAAAGAGAGTCAAGGGGATGTGGGGAGCAGGAAAACACTGTAGGTTTGATCAAGGTTGAATTCAATCAAATTCCCTTCAGTGTTTAAGGATGAATCACCAAAATTGTGTTTGATGCTTTTGGATTACAAGATCTAGTAGGTTTGCAGCAAGGTCAGGATCAACTGAATTACATGTTGGACATCTGATCGCATAGATTTACCAACTGGCCCTCTGGGTATTCTGCCAGATACAGACATTAGGGAGCAGTGTCTGGAAAGATTTTAAAAATAAAACGTTTGTCAACATAAAAATGCAACTGATGCTTTCCTTCCACTTCTTATTCCAAGTTTTTATCATCCAAATATCATTTGATGCATTCACTGCACAAAACCCTTGGCATTATTATCCATTAAGCGTTATCGACCTGCTCAAACATCAAAGTCCTAATCCGCACAGGGCCTGCGCTCAAACCTCAAAGATACATCCGAGGTGGCCGGTTATCCCCAAAACAGAGGAGCTTGGGTTTCCGATCAGGAAGCTTGCTGGTTGAACGAATCTGTACTCTTTGATTAATTGCCAGGAAGCTTGGCGTTTCGGAGGGCATTGTTGAACCCGCTAGCCAAACAACGGTGTTTGATCACTCCAGCGTGCGGCCCTCCACTGCATTTGGCCATCCTGCTGCCCCTTTGAGCTGTCCGTTTGGTTATAAGGTCATGCCCTTTGAGTTTGGGACCTCCGAGGGGATAAAAGGACAATCACTAGTCCTTTGCTCTTTGTTGAAGTATCCTGGCTCATGACCTCAGCAGAAGTAAAGAGTACTCATATTTGCCACAGCGGTAGATGTTCTGCAATCCAGGTAATCTTGATTGAGTGCAACTATGAAAACCAACAAACACACATAAGTCTCTTTATTTATTTATTTATGTTCCTCAGAATTCTCCACACAAACACACCTCACAATTCTATCTATTAATTGTACAGTATTGGCTGTTCCTAAAATATATTATAATTTAAAGGATTGCTGTAAAAATGATGTTAATTTCACAACATCCTGTTTTCAATTTATTTAACCTGTAAACCTCAAAACATAGTTCCCTTACCTAAAACTAGAACGGCACTCGGTAGAGCGCATACCTCCGTCAGGTTGAACAGTTTACGTTTTCTATTGCCCTGATCGGTCGGATCTGCATCAGTAGGCCTATCTTAACAAAAATCGAATCAACTTGTACAGACGTGGCCAAAAATATTGGCACCCTTGCACTTTTTTCAAATAACTCACAATTTTCTCTAAAAATAAGTTGAAATTGACAAAAGTATTTGGTCTCCACAATTATTTATTTCACTGTTAATATTACAGAACCTTTGTTTTTGATTCAGAACTTAATATATCCTTTTAAATCAGAAAATATAAAGAAATGGTATTGACAAAATTATTGACACCCAAGACTTACTTTGGTATCGCAGCGTTTGGACAAAATAACTGCAGTCAAGCGCTTTCTATAGCCATGAATTAGCTTCCTACACATCTCCACTAGCAGTTTCACCCACTATTGTTGGGCAAACTGCTCCAGTTCTCCCAGATTTGAAAGGTGCCTTCTCCCAACTGCTGTTTTCAGATCTCCCCACAGGTGTTCAATGGGATTTATATCTGGACTCATTGCTGGCCACTTCAGAACAGTCCAACGGTTTGTTTTGAACTGTTCCTGGGTGCTTTTTGAAGTGTGTTTTGGGTCATTGTCCTGTTGCAAGACCCATGACCTTCGTCAGAGACCCAACTTTCTGACACTGGGTTGAACATTGTGTTCCAAAATCCCTTGGTAATCTCCTGATTTCATGATGCCATGCACACATTCAAGGCACCCAATGCCAGAGACAGCACAGCAACCCCAAAACATCACTGAACCTCCTCCATGTTTGACTGTAGGGAAGGTGTTCTTTTCTTTGAAGGCTTCATTGTGTTTTCTGTAAACATAGAGATGATGTGCTTTACCAACAAGCTCTAATTTGGTCTCATCTGTCCACAGGACATTCTCCCAGAATGATTTTGGCTTGTTCAGGTGTGTTTTGACAAACACCAGTCAGGCTTTCTTATGTCTCTCTCAGCAGTGGGTCTCCTACCATAGAACCCCCTTTCATTGAGTTGGCGACCAATGGTGCGAGTTGAAACTGTCGTACCTTGTGTCTGAAGGTCATCTTGAATCTGCTTGGCAGTTGATCGAGGTGCTTTCTCCACCATTCAAACAATCCTTTGCTGCAATCTTCATTCAAGTTTTCTCTTGCGGTCACGTCCAGAGAGGTTGCCATGGGCCATAAACTTCCTGATACCATTGTGTACAGTGGACACAGGAACATCAAGGTCTCTGGAGATGGGCTTGTAGCCTTGAGGTAGTCCATGCTTGTCTACAATCTTGTATTTCACCTCCTCAGACAATTCTCTGGTTTTCTTTCTTTTCTCCATGCTCTTTTCTCCATGCCGAACTCCACTTTCCGTGGACACACAGTGACACAAAACAGTAGAATGACCCCTTTTCTGCATTCAAACAGGTTGAATGAGTGATTTTTATATTGCAGGCACCTGCAACCCACCACAGGTGAGTTCAATTCCAAAGTAAAGGAGAATCACCTGCTTGAAATCTAATTATTTCTAACAACTTCTAAAAGGTGCTAATAATATTGTCCGGGCCATTTTAGGATTTCTATGTGGAATAAGCTAACATTTAGTAATTTTTTCAGCTTTTTTTGTTTTGGTCAACTGTAAACCAAAGAAATACATTTGTGGATACCAAAATATATATTTTAATTTCAACAATTTTCTGGAAGAAATGGTGCATTATTTGAAAAAAGGGTGCCAATATTTTTGGTCATGACTGTACGTCACATAACGAACTCATCCACCATGTTTCGTCATAATCCGTCCACAACTTGCTATATAATCATGAAATATCATGTTATATATCGTTCTTTGGCCCTGTCACTCAACAGTGAAGAATCACATGAATTTTTTTTAATTCTCGTATCCGGATTTCACCAAATCCGCTCTTTCAATCCGCATCAAAGCTCTGCCCCCCACTAAGTGGCTATACAAGCACAGTGTTTCGGAAGTCCGACAGAATCTTTGTCTAGACTCCAGGGGATCTTAGAGGATCTTTGAGAAGGATCTTTGAGAGGATCTTTTTGGCTTGGTCGGCGGAACAGAGTTTGTGGGATTGGGCGCTGGGCGAGCGAGCGATTCGGATGCCAATGATCACTCACATGCAGTTAATCTCTCACCACACACATGAAGTCTGTCTCCTTGTACGTTCTTTCTCTCTTTTGTCTGATCATCTGCTTTTTACGCAGGAGATCAACGAAGGCACTGCCACAAACAGTGCTTTTTAGGATGTACCCGCAGATACGCAACTCTTTCCAGTTTCCTCCTCGCACCTCACTCGCATCTCACCCACACTCCCACTTGCACCTCTTCAATATGCATCGTGGACACCAATCAGCATTCCTCATTTTGACCCCCTCCCTCAGTGAATGGGAAATGCAGCTCGTGGTCTGCACACGGCGAGCAAAGAGGTCCAAACCACCTCGGTGTGCTCTATCTCTTTTACTTTATCTACCTTCCGTGGATGATTCTGATTGGGCACCCTTGTACTGTGATTAGATAGGTAAATGTACAAGCTAGATAGTTTAGTGTAGCTCTCCTCTTTGTCTCTGCCTTTTTTGCCTGTACATTTTAAGTGCTTGCCCATTGCCCCTTGTACATTTTTGCTTCCATTTGAGTTTGTCCCACCACGGATTTGAGTTTGTCATGTGTTGTTTGGCTATGACAAACTCTTTTAAACAAATCCACTTGTCAGAGTCCTAGGTATATGCAGTGTTGGCTCAATCACAGTATTCATTAGATTAAAATCCCAATTTATTACAAACTGATGTTTGTAACAACCCTCATGCTGGTGTTTGTCAGGTTGGACATCCGCTCCTTCTACTATGCAAGAACTACGGATGGTGGAATCGAGCGAAGGTGCAAAGCCGTGCTCCTGAGGATTACATTTCATTTTTTTCATTTTTCCTTTTCTTAACGAAGTTCAGACATCTCCAGCCACCTGAATCTCTTACTTCTACTTGCTGGAGACATTGACCTCAACCCTGGTCCATCCATCTACATCTGTCCTACATGCAGCATCAGCATCACCAACCATCACTCGTCAGTTCTCTGCTTTAGATGTAACAAATGTCTCCATCTCAAATGTACAAACCTACCTTAATACAAATATTCCAGCTCACAGTGGACCCATGGCCTACTTGCAGTCATTCATTCTTACACCCCACAGTCACAAAGCAATACATTTCAAACAGTCATCAACCCACCATTCCCAGAAACAAGTCTATCACCAAAAGGCTAAAGAAATTGAAACTTGACAAAGAAGCTCCACGACCTTTCACCTTTCAATTAATTAATTCTCGATATGATTTTTAAAATGCCCAAAACTCAAATTGTACAGGACCAGACAACATCTCAAATATGCACCTGAGAGACTGAAGCCCTTTTAGCCCTTAATGCCCGAAATAAAAGATACAACTACTCATGGACACACAATAGCATTGTCAAAAAAGCAATCATTACACCAAATACTGAAACCTAACAACTCCCCAATAACTCAGTCTCGCCATTTATTCCTCGATCCCAATCTCAGCATGGCTTTTGTCCACTGAACTCAACAACCACTCATCTCTCTACAATAACACAATACAGTCCAGACAGCATGAACAAAAAATATCCTCCATGGAGAACTCTTTTCCTGGAAATAGACATGAATAAAGCTTTTGAAGTCACTCGTCAGTGAGGAAAGAGGTCAAAACCACCTCGGTGTGCTCTGTCTCTTTTACTTTATCTACCTTCCGTGGATGATTCTGATTGGGCACCCTTGTACTGTGATTAGATAGGTAATTGTATAAGCTAGATCGTTTCGTGTAGCTCTCTTCTTTGTCTCTGTCCATCCTTTTTTGCCTGTACATTCTAATTGCTTGCACATTGCCCCTTGTACATTTTTGCTTCCATTTTTAATTGCGTGTACAGTTTTGCCAGATATTTTGATGGCTTGCACATTAAACGGATTGCTTGTACATCAAAGTGCTTTGAACTGCACCATATACTCCCGCTTAGCCCCCTATTGTTGTTAAGAAAACCCCTATTGTTGAACTGTTCTTCCGATCTGTCTTTGCCTGTCATTTTGTCCATTGGTCTAGCACCATCCGCATGTAGGTTAGCCTGGGAGGTTTTCATTCCCCAACTAATCAGTCTATGTCCGATGTGCACTGGCAGTTTTGCTCGGCTGCATCCAATTAATATCTGAAGATAAGATAAGATCAGTGCATATCGAGGAATCATTCCCCGGCTAGAAAACCATGTGACCCCCATGTAAACGGTAATTAGACGGAGGACCCTGGGACACGTGGTCAACTAATTGGCAATCACCGTTGATTAGCAACCCGCTGGTGGTCTCAAGACTGGGAGTTTTGACCTTTTCAACATACAGCTATTTGATATTCATTTCAACAATATTGATAGATAAAGGTGATATAATATAACAAATATCATGAAACATTTACATTTTGTAGTCCATTGTATAATTTAAATAAATATAAATGCAAATTTCGCATGTGGAAAAAGTAAGTACACCTTGGCTCTAATAGGTGGTTTTGCGCCCTTTGGCAGAAACAACCTCAAGTAGGCGTTTCTTATAACTGTCTACCAGTTTCTGACATCGACTGGGAGAAATTTTTGCCCACTCCTCCATGCAGAATTCTTTCAGCTGTGCGATGTTTGAGGGGTTTCTTGCATGCACAGCTCGTTTCAAATCCCCCCCACAACATCTCGATGGGATTTAGATCCGGGCTTTGACTTGGCCATTCCGGAACCCTCCATTTCTTTCTTTTCAGCCATTCCTTGGTGGATTTACTGGTATGTTTAGGGTCATTGTCACGTTGCAAGGTCCACCTTCGGTTGAGCATCAACTTTCCAACAGATGGCCTCACATTATCCTCAAGCACCCTCTGGTACAATGAAGAATTCACAGTGGATTCTATGATGGTGAGCTGCCCAGGCCCTGATGCAGCAAAGCTGCCCCAAACCATAATATTTCCAACACCATGCTCTACAGTTGGTATCAGGTTCTTGTGGTCAAATGCTGTCTTTGGTTTTCACCAAGCATGTCTTCTGGTACTGTGGCCAAATAGCTCTACCTTTGACTCATCTGTCCAGAGCACATTGTTCCAGAAGTGATGGTCTTTGCCTTGGTGTTCATTGGCAAACTTTAGTCTTGCCCTGATGTTCTTTCTGGACAGCAAAGGTTTCCTCCTGGCACACCTCCCATGTAGATCAAATTTGTGCAGCCTCTTTCTAATGGTAGACTCGTGCACTTTGACATCAACAGTGGCAAGAGCTACCTGTAGGTCCCATGATGACATTCTGCGGTTCTTCGAGACTTCCTTCAGCATCTTGCGGTCTGCTCTCAGGCTGAACTTGCTGGGGTGGCCTGGCCTGAACAAGTTGGCAGTTGTTTGGAATCTTCTCCACTTGTAGTTGATCTTCCGGACAGTCGAATGATTGATTTCAAATTGTTTGGAGATCTTATTAAATCCCTTCCCAGACTCGAAGGCATCTATAACCTTCTTTCTGAAGGCCTCAGAGAGCTCTTTTGATCTCGGCATGGTGACGCCACACGCTTCAACAACAAATAGCAAACCAAACTAAATGTCTGAGGTTTAAATAAGACAGGTTCCTCCAAGATCCTCTCTGACGATGTTCTAATCATTTGCACCTGACCTGGTGCCCCTGATTCTAATTTTAGGTATTTGAAGTAGTGATAAATGTAGGGGTGTACTTACTTTTTCCACATGCGAAATTTGCATTTATGTTTATTTAAATTATACAATGGACTACAAAATGTAAATGTTTCATGATATTTGTTATATTATATCACCTTTATCTATCAATATTGTTGAAATGAAGATCAAATAGCTGTATGTTGAAATATGTTGAAAAAGTCAAAACTTTACACGGGGTGTACTTACTTTTTCACGTGACTGTATATATGTATATATGTACAGTATATAGATATCTTCACCTTTGAGCTGTCACTGGTGTTTCACCTGCAGCATGATGCATGAATGTGTGCACCATTCATTGGAAGAACGTTTAGGAATTGTCTGCCATCTACAATATATTCACACATAATACAATTCCCCTTAGCATAACATAAAGTGATTCCGTTGGAGATTACATTTTAGTGCCTTATTTTACAATGCGTGTGATGAATTAAAATAAAATAGCAAGGGATAAACAGATTGGGTGAGTTCACGATCACATTTGAAATTATTGTGCACACAGTGTAAATGTCGATGTAAGTTAACATTCGACAGACATTATATTCAACAGTGGATGCATGTTGCCTTTATTCCTCATTTTCTACAAAGGCTTTCTTTTCACACTGGTTTAACAGAAAAATGCATCAAATCATTTTGACAATTCTACCTTTCCACCTTCAACAGAAAATGAATGCTTAAGAGTCTCGAGGCACTGCGGATAAGTGTGAGGCTGGGAGTATGGGTCACGTGACGTCACAACATCTTTTGGTATCCATCACACCTTCATGACACTTTTATTGAATGAAACCGAGCAACCAACAGAGCCTGTGATCGGTCAGTGCACCATGAAGTAAATCATATTGAAAGCATTCAACAATGGAATTACCTGCAATCAGCCACCATTAATACCCAACATGTTGCAGTACTTTGGCCAGGTCGTGGGATTCTCAAGGGATCTCTCAAGGGATTCAATCCTTAGGAATTGATACCTAAGCCTTTTCTCAGAGGCCATTGTTCTGCAGTCAGATAATGCTCGTTCCTGGCTCAAGAAAAAGGTTTCCTTAGCAGATTTGATATTCAGTGGTAAATGTGGTCGCCTTGTTCATGAATCTCGAGCACAGTTGAGGGTGTGGGTTGAGATGAAGTTCCACGCTGACGGCAACATTTCCAAACGGCCTTTTCACTCCCACTTCGCCAAGGCTTCTGCAGTCCAATTCCACATTTTCATCAAATTCCACATTTCAATTCCACATTCCACATTTTCAATTGTGGAATTCCACATTTTCAATTCCACATTTTCATATGTTTTATGCCTCTCCCACCCCCTTTCCCATGCCTCCCCCCAAAGCCCTCTCCCTCCCACAGATCTCTCGATGTCTCCATGTCTCTCGGTTCCTGCTCTCAAATGTTGTGTTTGTGTCCTTCCCCCTCTCTCCCCATCTTGTCTACCGCTCCCGCATCAATTCCACATTTTCATATGTTTTATGCCTCTCCCACCCCCTTTCCCATGCCTCCCCCCCAAAGCCCTCTCCCTCCCACAGATCTCTCGATGTCTCCATGTCTCTCGGTTCCTGCTCTCAAATGTTGTGTTTGTGTCCTTCCCCCTCTCTCCCCATCTTGTCTACCGCTCCCGATGCTTTTTGTTTTATGTGTCGGTTTGTCGGTTATGTGTCGGTTTGTCGGTTTGTCTTTCTGTGTGATAAATGTTCGCTCCTTCACGAGCCTCGATCTTGTATACAAAAAAAAAAAAAAAAAAAAATCGGTAAGAGCATGCATGCAATTGGTGCTGTTCACTGCCACAAACTCACATTTATTACCTCCACCATCGAAGGTGGGCAGATGTCTTCACCCTGTGTGTTTGTCTGTCTGTTTGGCTGTGAGCAGGATATCTCAAAAGGTTGTGGACTCATTTGGACTAACTTTGGTGGACAGGTTGGGTGTGTAACAAGAAAGAATTGGTTTAATTTTGGTGAAGATCCGTATCCGGATACGAGAAATTTTTTAAGCAATTCTTCACCAGTTGAGAGATGCAGCGAAAAACGATCTATAGCACGATATATCAAAAAGTTGTGGAATGCTTATGACAAAACTTGCTTGATGAGTTGGATAGGTGACAATGACAAGCCCATTAGATTTTGGTTCGGGTCCGGATCCACATCCGGCCTTGTTAATGCGATACAAAATGTAAAACTAGTCAGCCAGGTGGAGGTATGCTCTCTACCGAGTGCCATTTTGGTTTGTATATGATATTACATGAATGGATAGCATGCGCTACCCTTTTGACTCGATATCAAAATAGCCAGACAAAGTCCTTCCTGGATTTGCTTTGAGCTGCAACTTTTCGACAGAAGTTAAAATACGACATAAGCATTCGACTGCATTTCGTCCAGATTTGAAAAACATGGTCCCTTGCCTAAATCCCTAACAAATACAATGCTTCAACCTTGATGATAAACGTAGACAAAGGTGATCATTTGGGGTACCATTCCTGTGCTTGAAATCACAATATTCCCAGAACCTGCAGGTACAGCAAATTATGCAGCTAACTTCAAACAGAGAATTAGACCAAGGTCTCCTCTTACCAAAACATCCAACGGGATATTTGATGTGAAAAACCTAGGTGTAGATGGTGGAAGACCATAAAATGGTACTGTCCCTTCAAAGGACTGTGTGTTCTGAAATGCAGTGCCTATCTCTTTGTGGAATTGCATTGGAGCGGCAAATTTGTGGTGAAATCCGACTCCAGCAGGGGTTTAACCCAGATTGGATGGGCCCATGGTGAGCATGCTATAAAAGAGAGAGAATTAAATTCACTGTAGTTGAAAAAATCTGTTGTATTTTTTTTGCTTTGGAAATGCAGGTCATGTTTGGTACACATCGCTATCCTGTAGTTACTCCTTGTTGAATCTTCTATTACTAAACGGTGTGTGTGTGTGTGTGTGTGTGTGTGTGTGTGTGTGTGTGTGTGTGTGTGTGTGTGTGTGTGTGTGTGTGTGTGAGAAGCTTTATTCTAAAGGGGTCTTCTTGTCCTCGAGTAATAAAAATGGCATCGTTAGAAAGCTAATAAATCAATATACTTGCAACAACATTTTAAAAGATGTAAAAATGTCGTGTCTGTATAATCAAAAGAATGCCTTCTGCCAGATCCGGAGCTTAATGTAGTGGTTCCAATGGTACCATCTATATAATAATAGCGTAAGGACTCGACTTTGTTATCCCTTTTACGCCGCACCCAGTGACCCGATGCCCACGGCACTAATGGATTTACGATCTACGAACCGCGCTCTTTGTTTATCACGTACAGCCATACTCGAAAAATCTGAATTGGCCAACGTTGGGGCCCAAAAGCATCCGATTAACTGCCGATATGACGCCATCTTACGACGCCATCGTATTGGCGTCTGCTGGGTGAAGGCGAAGCAAGCCGTCCGCTGATTGGACAGGCGAAGGCGAAAGCAAGCCGTCCACTGAGTGGACAATCCAGAGCATGCATTTGTGCCGGTGTCGGCGATCGTTGTTCATATACGCACTCTTCATTCTCATCTTTCTTCCTAACTCTTACTCAGACAAGCAAATCCCCTATGCCATCCATAATGGTACACTCTATCCATACACCACATCCTCCCTTCCGTGGATGTTCCACGGGTTTCGGCTAGTTCTTATTATTCTACGACAGCTGGAACCCTTTAGAATAAAGCATGACAGACACAGAAGGAACACACAAGATTATGTATAGTAATACTTCTCGAAGCAATGGAAAAATATTTAAAACAACTCTTCAAAAATATATCTACCAAATAAAACACAATGTCAGTTTGTGTGTTTATCCAGATGTCTGTCCCCCTTCATAACGGTAGGTTTTAAAGGCCAATCTTTCAACATGGATGTGTGTTCACTACGGTCTATTTTTGAGAATAAAACGAACTCCAAAAACATTTTCCATAAATGAGTAATTATGTCTCTTCTATTGGAAATGTAGACGGTGTACAGACGAGCATCAAGGCTCAAGCCTCAAGGGCGGTGTACAGAAGTGTTTTTTTTAATTACAAGAAATACATGGTGCAGGGAGGGGAAATTTGCTGCACGTGATGCACAACGCACGCAGAGCAAAACGAGTGTTCATTTACATCCATAGGATGTCTAATAAATAAAGAAGATATAAGCACACCTGACCAGTCCAAGCCTTCAGACTTTGGCACGCTCACGAGGCTGCGCCATTGAATAAACTGTTCAAACCCGTCATTTTTGACGCGCTTTTTACTAGTACAGTATACTGTGTCGCCTTTTACTAGTCGCCTGTATCGGTTATGCCTCCCCAGATCTGTACCTCGCCACAATCCTGTCTCTGAGCTCTGCAGGTAGTTCCTTCGACCTCATGGCTTGGTTTTTGCTCTGATATGCATTGTCCGCTGTGAGACCTTATATAGACAGGTGTGTGCCTTTCCAAATCATGTCCAATCATTTGAATTTACCGCAGGTGGACTCCAATCAAGGTGCAGAAACATCTCAAAGATGATCAAGAGAAATGGGAGGCACCTGAGCTAAATTTCAAGTGTCATAGCAAAGGGTCTGAATACTTTTGTCAATGTAATATTTCAGTTTTTTCTTTTTAATAAATCTGCAAAACTTTCTAAAATCCTATTTTCCCTTTGTCATTATGGGGTACTGAGTGTAGATTGATGAGGGGAAAAATGAAGATAAACGATTTCAGCATAAGGCTGCAACATAACAAAATGTGAAAAAAGTGAAGGGGTCTGAATACTTTCTGAATGCACTGTGTATCCATGAGTAGTATATAACATACGGTACTTCGGAACTGCCCTTCGGAATTGAGGAGATTGAATTGGCTGTTTTTTTGTACAATAGGTATCTTTCATGAAATAATGGTAGTAATAGGAAAGAAAATCCCATGGTATCTTTCAAATAAGCGTAAGCTATTGCACTCGGTCTACGGCCTAGTATATGTGGGGTTGTAGAAATCCTCAGTGTGGGACGCTGGGAAAACCAAACGTACAACAATATGAGTTCACCGGCTCTGGCAATGTGGCGATTGGGTGTGAATAAGGTAAGTGGAACTGTTAATACAATGGGTGTGATCATACAGTTCCAAACTGCGAGTCGGGATTCAAACCCAGGATAGATAGCTTAGAGACAAGTGGCGTATCTCTATACTATATAGGGTCTAGAGCATGCATCTTGTCAGCCATACTCAGTTGTTATAGTTACGTCCATAACAATCGATGATTGAACTCTGATTAATAGACAACTCACGGTGAGCACTCTACCAAATGAGCTATCCTTCTGCCTTATTTATGTGTCATTTCCCCATGAAGCCTCTCTAACGGTTTCTCGAGACAGTTTGTTGTTGAAGACCATTAGATTTCACAATTATTTCACCTGCCAGGTATTCTGTTCTTTATTTCTTTTATGGAAAACAATTTTTTTTCCTGTGGCACATTCAAAATGAGTCCTGATAAAATGTCTGAATTGTAAACAAGTAATATGCAATGCTTATGAATAAATAATATATCGTTTCAAAATTGGATATTATGTTAGAGCAGCAGTACAGGGAGCTACAATGTCAACAATTTATATATTATATATATATATATATATATTGTTTTTGATATATTATATATTTTTATATTATATATATATATATATCTTCTATTATTATATTATATATATATATAAGAAAGTTTTTGTTTGTTTGTTTGTTTGTCTGCACGCGCTAATCTCCTGAACGGTGAAAGATAGGAGGAAACCTCTAAAACAAAAAATGTCGGGACGGCGACCGGGAAGGTTATAGGCTAGGTGGCAAGGCCGGTCGAGGCCGTCTCGGCCGGGCTGGGCCCATTTCACAATTAAAAGCTGAGCTGAATTATAGCAGTCAAACTTCTACAGCCGCAGTGTAAAAGCTGAATTATAGTAGTAAATTCATTCAAAAAGACCTTAAAATGTCGGGGTGGGCCCCGGGAAGGTTATAGGCTAGGTGGTGAGGCCGGTCCAGGCCGTCTCGGCCGGGCTGGGCCCATTTCGCAATTAAAAGCTGAGCTGAATTACAGTAGTCAATCTTCTACGGCCGCAAGTAAAAGCTGAATTATAGTAGTAAATTCATTCAAAAAGAACGCGGGCAACGCCGGGTGCTTTCGGCTAGTGTATATATATATATATATATATATATATATATATATATATATATATATATATATATATATATATATATATATACATACATATATATTTATATATATATATACATATATATTTATATATATATATACATACATATATATTTATATATATATATACATACATATATATTGTTACGGAAACGGGGACGGCGCTCCCCTGACCAAAGGGGGGGGGGGGGGTTAATCCCCCTTGTATTTTGCACTGGCCGTCTCCGATCCTGAAGCTACCCCGCTCCCCTGTGGGGTGGGATTGGCCGAGGTGATTGGTCAAGGGATTCCCGTACACCTCCGCCAATCCCTCCACAAGGCAGGTGGGTAACTCCGCTCGAATCTCGGACAAGATGGAGTTTGCCGAGCGGTTTAGCAATCCGAAATCCGAGCCGTTAACAACAGTAACCCGATTCTGAGCGGTTCTGCCAAATCGTGCCACGTATATTCAATAGGGGACAGGACGAAAGCGATCGGAGGAGAAAGGAGGAACCAAAGGTAAGAAGAAACAGATATTTATTATTATTTACACCACCAAAGAAACCAAAGGAGAAGGAAAGAAACGAAAGTAATTTACAGAAGAAGAAGAAGACACAGTGCAATCCTCAGCTTATTCAGTCTTACTTATACCCAGACAGGACAACACAAACAGACTCACACGAATAGGGAATTGCAGGTAGGATTGGCTGGAGGGAGAAGAAGGTGGGACCACAGGGCTGGAGGGATGAGGTTCAATTCCGTACAGGATGGCAGGGCAGGAGGCGAACGGCCGCCGACTCTCCGCGCTCGGGTCCACATGGCAAGGTTTGTTCGAAGCAGCACGTCAGAGCTGCACGCGGCTGGGCTGTTTGAAGCAGCGTCTCTCCTCCATCTCGTACCTCTCTCTCAAACGCCTTCCTCCCCAGAACTCCACTCGGTCAAGCACCTCCACCACAGAACTCTCAAGTCGTGCTCCCTCACTCATCTCCTGTAAGCAGTCCCTCACTCACCCTTTTATGGCCTTGCCCGAGATCAAGCCGCGGGCTATGAGGGCACGCCTACCGGGTCGCTCACTGCGGTGCCGATTGGTTGGCACGGGCTCTTCCTGGCTCCGCCCACGATGACGAGGGGCGGGCCACGCCCTTCTTCTCCGAGCTGACCACGTGTGTAATGGAGGCGAATGCTGCTGGCAATGGAGGCAACACTATTGAAAAGGGGATCTATCTTATTTGATTTGGTGCAACGTAAGATCGACTAGTGGGAACATAGCCTTAACTGAAACACAGAATAACGATATAACTATGGAGACGTCCTATGATTTGCTACGTGGTGCGATGGACTAACTAAGGTGCGATCATTTCAATTAACAGCCAATTAAGGGGAAATGTACACAGGGGTTATTTATAAGGGATTTTACTTCTAAATTTACAAAGTGAAGGTTTCTAAAAACTGCAACACAGCACCCTCATTCCTCACGGGACGTCCCGGCCTGAAAACTTTAACTTAATGTGACACTCAGGTATAGTTCCCTCTACAATTAACCTGACCCTGAGTGTGACAGTTTTAAAACACCAATAAATATGTCCCCCTATTACGTTGCACCCTACCTAACAGATTCACACCCACAACTAACCGAATTGTGGAATTAATTTTCAAACTAAACATGAACGGTGGGGAGCATTATTTACAAGTGACATTATTTGACTATTTACAAAACTTCAACCCAGGACCTGTCATTTTTCCTTTTAGGAGACAAAAAGAATCCTGTGGGGGGGAGGGGGGGGGAGGAGACAGCATGCACTGCATCGACGCATCAGCACCAATAAACACCGAAGCACCAAAATGCACAGTCACGCACCATGCAGTGCGACATTGCACAACACAATAAAAAAACCACAACTGGTGATCTGGATCTTCCTTGCTCTGCCACTCCCTCGTTCTTGATGTTGTTCTTCCTTGATGTTCTTCTTGGCTTGCGGCCTGTTTGCAATAATCACAATAAAAAGGCACAAAACGTGTCCAATGTGGTTATTTATGGCCAACAGGGGCCGACTATGGTGGTCCACCTGCATGGCTTAGGTGCCACCATGACCGTGGTCCGCAAGCAAGATCTTTCTCTGGCCAACCTGGCCGGTCCCAGCAGAGGGGCCATGCCACAAAACGGGTGGTCCATAAATGGTGCTCGGCCACAGTACTGTGGTCCATATGGTGGTACATGGATGCAGGCAGCTGGTTGCGGGGATTCGGGCACACAATTGCGGCTCCCGCACGCTCCCCCTCAGTGCCCAGAGAGCACGGTCCATGGGTGGGGAAGGAAGACAAAGCGGCAGAGCTAGCGAGGGGTAAGGGCACAAGGGTACACATCAATCAAGGTAATGCAGAGCGAGGTGCACATGGAGAGCGAAGTGAGAAAGCTCGTTCCTAACGTACGCCACCCCCCCTGTCACCTACTCTACCCCTTGCCCTTACCCCATATTTACAAAACCTACACATTTACAAATTCGTCACTACCGTCACGTCTTCCCCATATCTCCACTAATTCAAAATTCGTTACAATCCCAATGTCTAAATTTGCCATCACCAATTCATCATCAATCCCTCTTAAGGAGGGAGAGATGGAACATCCAGCACAATGTCACACCCACGTCATGATGCGTCTCACATTTCCAAAACATTTGCACAAAATAAACAACAAACATGGCATGGTGTGGAGTTCTGTCGTCACCTCAGGTGAGTGGGTGTAGATGGTGCAAGGAGATTCTTAATCCTAACTATCCTCTAAATGACTTGAACACACTTTACACTACCCGGGGTCTTTCCCTGCCAAACCATTGGCCATCTTACGCTATGTGGTTTTAAGAACCAAACTCCCATTGGCCAAACTGTGGTGCTCTCCAATTTGGGGTCTCACTCCCCCGATTCAACTCCCTGTGCCTTCGCACAATTTCTGGGCTGAGTCGTGTGGCTCTCCCAGCATGTCTACCCACCTGCACACCTCCGCCACTGCAGTTGCCTCCGAGCTTACCTGCTCCTTTACCTAACCTATCTAACTGGGGGAAGGCCCTCCCTGGCACTTACCCCCTCGGTGCCCTCTCTGGCACTGGGCTACCCGGGTCTGTCCTCTGGATCCTCGGGCCCCATCCACAACAACTCTACTGGCTCCCAGAGCCTACCTGCGGCCTCACCTGGCCGACATCCTTGCAGTGGCGGAGTGCCCATTTAACTACACACACTAACAGGCCACACGCCCAGCCATTTCCACGTCACTAATGCACCCATCCAAGCACCATTCTTCCACACGCACCACAGATGCCAATATCCAACCACAATTTACCTATACCCTCTACCTGGCTCTTAAACTACCCTCCCCGTGTATTCGTGATGGGGGTCCATCCTCCCCATCCACTCCTCCCGCACCAACCACTCCACTCCACGTTTTCCACCACACTCACTCCACCCCATCCATTCCATACTCCATGTATTCCATACCAGTTATTCAACCATTCTCCATACACCTGTTCACTCACTTGCACACCTGTGCTCACATACCTGGTGCTTCCTGCACCCTCCTTCCTCCCAGGCTTCTTCATTCACAACAATGCCATTCACCCCACACTCACAATACTCTGCTCACGACTCAATCATCACGCTCACCACAAAGAACTTCCTGCACCCACACTGCCTCATCTAAGCTGACTACTCCCTTCTGAAACTCACGCTCCCCAGTCGCCCCTTATATTATCGCGCTCCCTCGTCGTTATCAACCAGCTAATCTACCTACGTCCCCTACTACAGGTATCATGTCGCTACTTAACTCTCATGTCACCTACGGTCATTTCTCTGGATCCCTATACATTATCCAAACCCTCCCTGGCTTGGTTTTCACCGCCATAACCCCATAACTAATGCTCATGTGCCCGCGGATGTGAGGGATGGTGGATTTACCATCCTTGCACATCGGGCATCTCCCACTATCAATTTTGCCATCAAATTCCAATCCTTGCCAATCCAAAATTTGCCAATCACCTGCCAATCATCTTTACCCATCAAATTTGCCAATCATTACTGCCAATCCTATTCACTATCCCCAATTTCGAGTCAAAACACTATCATAATCACAGTCCGTTAAACTTGAGCCTCTCGGTACGTCGCAATAAAACAGGTCTCACAGTTCACTCCCAAGCCTACAAGGACCACCTACAACACTACAAAGATGCCCTCTCCCGTGCCCGCTCCGCCTACTACTCTCAAATTATCCACTCTGGCTCCGGAAACCCAAAAGCACTCTTCTCGACAATAAACAAACTCCTCTGCCCCCTGAACACCACCACCCAGTCATTCACAGTAGACAACTGCATCTCCTTCCTCTCTTTCTTCCAAAGCAAAATTGACAACATCTACAACAGCTTGACCACCGCCGCACCCGCTCCCACTCCAACCACCTGCCCCCCCTTGTCCTGCCATCCCCTGTCTCGGTTCTCCCCAATCTCCCCTACTGACCTCTCTGAACTCCTCATAGAAATGAAAACTGCCACCTGCACTCTTGACCCCATCCCTTCCAGCTTTGTCAAGGCCTCCCTCCCTGCTCTCTCTCCACTTATCATTGCAACAATAAACTCCTCCCTGTCTACAGGCATTGTCCCACCTTCCCTCAAAATTGCTGCTGTTACCCCCATTCTAAAAAAACCTGGTCTAAACCCTGACACCCTAAACAACTTCAGACCCATCTCCAACCTACCCTTTCTGTCAAAAGTTTTGGAACGCGCTGTAGCCACTCAACTCAAACATCAGCTCTCTGCCAATAACCTGTATGAAACATTCCAATCCGGATTCCGCTCCAACCACAGTACTGAAACTGCTCTCCTCAAAATCACCAACGACCTTCTACTCTCCTCTGATGCTGGCAACCTCAACATTCTCGTCCTCCTCGACCTCAGCGCTGCCTTTGACACCATCAATCACACCATCCTCCTCACCCAACTTGAATCCACCTTTAACGTTACCGGCACTGCCCTCTCTTGGATTAAATCATACCTCTCTGACAGACGCCAGTTCATCTCCATCAATAACTGCAAATCCCCCACTGCTCCCCTCCCCCAAGGTGTCCCCCAAGGTTCAATTCTTGGCCCCCTCCTCTTCATCCTTTCCCTGTCCCCCCTCGGTCACTTAATCCGCCGTCATGGTCTCCAATTCCACTGCTTCGCCGATGACATCCAGCTTTTCATCTCCACCAAGTCCGTCTCCACCGACACCCACTCTATCCTGACAAACTGCATCACTGAAATAAAATCCTGGCTTCAAATCAACTTCCTCAAGCTTAACTGTGATAAATCTGAAATAATCATCATTGGCCCAAAAACGCTCACAAAATCCACCCATAACTTTGCCCTCAACATCGACGGTATCCCAGTATCCACCTCCCCTCACATCCGGAATCTTGGCGTCATCTTTGACCAAACCCTCTCCTTCGACAAATACACGAAACAGATCACAAAGTCAGCCTTCTTTCACCTGAAAAACATTGCCCGTCTCCGCTCATCCCTCTCCTCCACGGCTGCAGAAACCCTCATCCACGCCTTCATCACCTCCCGTCTGGACTACTGCAATAGCCTCCTCTATGGTTCACCCTCAAAAATCACCAATAAACTCCAATACATTCAGAACTCCGCTGCCCGTCTACTCACCCATTCCCGGACCCGTGACCACATCACCCCCGTCCTTTACAAGCTTCACTGGCTCCCCATCCCCCAGAGAATCCAGTACAAAATCCTCCTCTTGACATACAAAGCCCTCCATAACCTGGCCCCATCCTACCTGGCTGACCTCCTCTCCAGACACACTCCCACCCGCAACCTCCGCTCTGCTCGGACCAAATTCAGATCCTGGGGGGACAGGGCCTTCTCCATCGCTGGTCCCACCCTCTGGAACTCACTACCTCACACCATCAGAGACTCCTCCTCACTCACCACATTCAAAACATCACTAAAGACCCACCTGTTCAACACTGCATTCAACATTCAACCCACAGCATTTAACCCCTGACTATCTCTTCTCCTTCTCCCTCCTTTTGCTTTAAATATTTCCCTATTGATTCTTGTCTTTTTGCAATTGTTGTTTTCATGTATTGTTATGCATTATGTTTTCCACTCTGTCAAAGCGCCTTTGGGCTTCTTGAAAAGCGCTATACAAAATAAATGAATTATTATTATTATTATTATTACATCATTAAAACTCGGCTTCGCAAAGCCGAGCAATGAATTCGGGTGGTTTGGTCACCTGCAGGTTGAGTCCGTTCGGCATTCGGTTCAAGGGAGGCGGTTTCATTGGACCGAGGTTTAAAGCACCATCCCTACGCAGGGCCTTTCGCTCCCAAGCGCGATGGGCCAACCTTGCCCGGGCAGAACGCCACCACCACAAGGGGGCGCCGTTCCGATCCCTCCCACCTGCCCTCGAACCGTGCGACTCGACCGTGCGGGGCGGGGCCAGGCCCGAATCGTGCATGACGCTCCGAAGAGGAGCGATGCAGCACCGATCCCCGCCGGCTCCCGCAGTACCCACAGCCCGGCACGGACCGAGAACTCGCGTCAGTTAAACGACGGTCTAACCGCTATCCCGTTTAACGTCGATGCTCCCCGGACATGCTCACACCACGTGTTCCTTTTTACATTCACCAAACCCGGCCACTCAGCGCCGCTCATATATCCCACACACTTTGTCCATTCCACCACCTCACTCTCCTGTTACACACCACACCTCTCACGCACCTTCTTGCGCACACTCTCCTGTTACATCCTCTGTAATACTCACCATCACGCGCTCCGATGTGCCCTCTCGCACCCGCGCCACCACCAACTCATTCTCCGTGTCACACTCCGTACACTTACGCTCCGACGTGCATTCTCGCTCGCACTCGGTTTTACTCCCACACTTTATAACACACTCACTCGCCGACGCACACTTTTTCCTCACACGTGCGCCATTTCCACTCACACAGCGCCCAACAGACCTCCCACAAATGCCCGCGGTACGCTGGGATCCCAAGCATGCAAAAATTCTTTTCGCGCCAAACACTTTTCCGAAAAACCTTTTCGCACCATACACAGCCCGTCTCACCTTTGGGATCCTCCTCTCCACGCGCACCTGCAAATCTTTATAAGGATTAGCAAGTACGGCATCAGGATATGAGCATGGACTTTGTACATTATCCATCACTTTCCCCAATTTCATTCCTATCTCTGCCGTCTCTTCAATTTCAATTCCAACTATTTATTTTTCTTTGTTCACCTCGACGACCGCTGGCTTTATTAAAATTCCCTCTTCCACCTCAGCGGTCGCCGGCTTCCCCACACCCCGGGTCGCGATTTCTACCCCGGTCCAGTTACCCGCGCTTTGCTCCAACTTGCTCAACCGGCACTTCTCAACCCGCTTTACCCCGTCGTGTACCCCCGCGACCTCTTCGCTCAACCCGCGGTCAACCTTCCTCTCAACCTCCTTTACCTCATATGGGGCCTTGTCCCTCACCAACCCCTCATTTATGCCCTCCAATTTGCTTCCTAGCCTCCCTAATTTGGTTTTCCAATCATTTCCCAATTCCCCAATTTGATTTTTCATATTACTTAACCCGTCTCTCAATCCCCCAATTTGATTGCCCAACCGTTCACTGGTACCCCTCGCTGGTCCCTCATTCTGCTTTCCATTCCCTCAATTTGGCTTCCCATTTCTGCCCTTGATTTGTCCCCCGACTCGGCCATAAGGGCCCTTATTTGCTCCATAAATAGGCCCCAGTCCATCGGCGCCGCGGGCGCGGCTGCTGCGGTCACGTGCGCGGCGCCATTTGGTGCTGCTGCAACCTCGTGTGCGACGCTGCCATCTTGTGCGCCTGAAATCTCCGCTACCCAATGCGTATTGCGTTCCTCCTCCCATTCCTCTCTGGGATCCTGGGTTGCCTCCAAACCCTCTTCTAGCTCCCCTGCCGGCATCCGATCACCTTGATCATCCTTGATCATCCTTGATCACCTTGATCTTGATCACCTTGATCACCTTGATCTTGACCTTGATCTTGATCTTGATCACCTTGATCCTTGATCACCTTGATCACCATCCTTGATCCTGGGTTGCCTCCAAACCCTCTTCTAGCTCCCCTGCCGGCATCCGATCACCTTGATCATCCTTGATCATCCTTGATCACCTTGAGCTCCCCTGCCGGCATCCGATCACCTTGATCATCCATGGCACGATTTAATTTAGATCTTACTACAATTTCGGTCGCTCCAAATTTTGAGTGCGTTAAACGCACTTCGGGTCCGAATTCCAACTCCCAGACACCAATTGTTACGGAAACGGGGACGGCGCTCCCCTGACCAAAGGGGGGGGGGGGGATTAATCCCCCTTGTATTTTGCACTGGGCGTCTCCGATCCTGAAGCTACCCCGCTCCCCTGTGGGGTGGGATTGGCCGAGGTGATTAGTCAAGGGATTCCCGTACACCTCCGCCAATCCCTCCACAAGGCAGGTGGGTAACTCCGCTCGAATCCCGGACAAGATGGAGTTTGCCGAGCGGTTTAGCAATCCGAAATCCGAGCCGTTAACAACACTAACCCGATTCTGAGCGGTTCTGCCAAATCATGCCACTGAAGGAGCTGGGGCTCCCACGTCGATCGGAAGAATGGATGCGACAAAAAGCTGGAATTCATCCGAGTTGCTTTAATCAAACCAAACACTCAGGCACTCTGAAAAGCCCGTTTATCGGGCAGCAATATATATACATATTATCCCGGAGCGTTTGCCCAGGAAAGGCGAGAGGGGGCGTGGCCCAGCGTCCTGGCAAGTTGAGGGCGAGCCTGCCCGGGCGTCCTGGACGAGCCCGGCATGGTGATCGCTCCGCGTCCTTGATAGGTGCAAGGCGATTGTGAAAACCCAGCGGTAGCCGCTACACACGTCCCCCCAGAATCGACTTGCACCGGCAGGGTCAATTTGAGGGGGGTCCTGATGACCTGGCCAAAGCGACCCCTGGCGGGTCGTGGGAGGGGGTCCGGTGTGGTGGTGGGCGGTCGAGTGGGGGGGCACCGTGGACGGGGGGCGGCCTCGCCGCGGCGGAAGGGCCACCCGTGGTGGGTGGTCGACGTCCACGTGCGCCGGCTTGAGGCGGTCCACCGCAATCCGGTCCGACCTGCCGCCGATGTCGATGACGAACGACTTGTCGTCCCGTCGCAGCACCCGGAAGGGCCCGTCGTACGGCGGCCGGAGTGGCCCCCGATGTGCGTCGTGACGCACAAAAACATACTCCGCTGTGCGAAGTGCTGGGGAGACGTAGGACTGGGGGTCACCGTGGTGGGATGTTGGCACGGGGGCAAACCGTCGGGCGGCCTCCTGGAGGTCCGAGCGCTGGTGAGCTGCGGACCAGGGACTGGTAGCGTCGGGCACGAATTCGCCCGGGACGCGTAGCGCCTGGCCATAGACCAGTTCGGCGGTGGATGCCTGGAGGTCCTCCTTGGGGGCCGTGCGGAGGCCCAAAAGGACCCACGGCAGCCGGTCGGCCCAACCGCCGTCTTGAAGGCCGGCCATGAGCGCGGCCTTCATGGAGCGGTGGAATCGCTCACACAACCCGTTTGCTTGGGGGTGGTAGGCCGTAGTACGGTGGAGCTTGACCCCCAGGTTGCGGGCGACCGCGCCCCACAGCTCGGAGGTGAACTGTGGTCCGCGGTCTGACGAGATGTCCGCCGGTGTGCCGAAGCGGGCGACCCAGGTGGCGATGAAAGCCTGCGCCACGTCGGCGGTGGTGGTGGAGACGAGGGGAACGGCCTCCGGCCACCTGGTGGTCCTGTCCACCATGGTGAGCAGGTGTGTGAACCCCCGTGACGGGGGGAGGGGGCCCACCAGATCCACGTTGACGTGGTCGAAACGTCGTTCGGGCACGGTGAAAGGTGCCAGCGGGGCCTGGGTGTGTCAGTGGACCTTGGCCCGTTGGCAGGCCGTGCAGGTGCTGGTCCAACCGCGGACGTCCCGACGAAGGCCGTGCCAGACGAATCGCGCCGACACCAGCTTCTGGGAAGCTTTCCGGCCCGGGTGGGAAAAGCCGTGGAGGGAGGCGAAGATGCGGCGTTGCCAGGTGACGGGCACGATGGGGCGAGGCTGGCCTTGGGAGACGTCGCAGAGCAGGACAGTGTCCGTGAAGGGGATGTCGGCCAGGCGGAGGCCCGTGTCCGCCGCCCGGAGGGCTTGCACCGTGGTGTCGGTGGTTTGGTCCGCCGCCATAAGCGCAAAGTCCACGCCCAGGTGGACCGCGTTCGCGCTGGCCCGGGAAAGACAGTCGGCCACGGCGTTGTTTTTGCCGGCGACGTGCCGGATGTCCGTGGTAAACTCCGACACGGCGGAGAGGTGGTGCTGTTGGCGGGCCGACCACGGCTCCGTGACCTTGGCCATGGCGTAAACCAACGGCTTGTGGTCGACGAACGCTGTGAAAGGTCGGCCCTCCAGGAGGTGGCGGAAATGGCGGACGGCCAGGTGTAGACCGAGGAGCTCCCGGTCAAACGTGCTGTATTTGAGCTCGTTCGGCCGGAGCTGCCGGCTGAAAAAAGTGAGTGGCTGCCAAACCCCGTTCACCCATTGCTCATGTACGGCGCCCACCGCGTAGTCGGAGGCATCCGTGGTGAGGGCGATGGGAGCTTTGAGCACCGGGTGAGCGAGCAGTGTTGCGTCGGCGAGGGCCCGGTTTGAGCTTTGGAAGGCCGCATCCATTGCTGCGGACCAGGCGATGTCGTGCTTGGCCGGCTTGCCCCGGAGGGCTTCGTAGAGGGGCCGCATGAGTTGAGCAGCGCGGGGCACGAAGCGGTGATAAAAATTCACCATTCCCAGGAATTCCTGCAGGGCCTTTATGGTGCGGGGACGCGGGAACGTGGTGATGGCCTCGACCTTGGTTGGCAGCGGCACGGCCCCGTTCTTGGTGATGTGGTGGCCCAAAAAATCAACGGCCGTCGTGCCAAAGTGGCATTTGGCCGGGTTGACGATGAGGCCGTGCTCGCTGAGGCGCCCGAACAGTGTTCGGAGGTGGAGGAGGTGCTCGGCCCGGGACGTGCTGGCGACGAGGATGTCGTCCAGGTAAACGAAAAGGAACGGCAGGTCACGCAGCACGCCGTCCATCAAGCGCTGGAATGCCTGAGCCGCGTTCTTGAGACCAAACGGCATCCGCAAGAATTCGAATAAGCCGAACGGCGTGATGACTGCCGTTTTAGGGACGTCGGCCGCCCTGACAGGTATCTGGTGATATCCCCGTATAAGATCAATTTTCGAAAAAATGACCCGTCCCGCCAGATGGGCGGAGAAGTCTTGGATATGCGGGATCGGGTACCTGTCGGGGGTGGTAGCGTCATTGAGACGGCGGTAGTCGCCACACGGGCGCCATCCACCCCCCGGCTTTGGCACGATGTGCAGTGGCGAGGCCCACGCGCTATCGGAGCGCCGCACGATGCCGAGGTGCTCCAACGCGTCGAATTCGGCCTTCGCCATGGCGAGCTTGGCTGGGTCGAGGCGGCGGGCCCTGGCATAGACCGGCGGGCCCGTGGTTGGTATGTGGTGCTCGATCCCATGCCGTACTGTGACGGCCGAAAACGTCGGCCGCGTGAGGGCCGGGAACTCCGTGAGCAGGCGAGCAAACTCGTTCGCCGCCGGGACGGCGCATGCCAGCTCGGTCGGCGCGGAGCTGCTCAATGTGCATACCAGGGAGCTGAAGGTTTCGGCGTTGATTAAACGACGCCGTTGGACGTCCACCAGCAGTCCGTGTGCGCAGAGGAAGTCGGCGCCTAGCAGAGCCATGGGCACGTTTGCGGTTACAAACGTCCAAGCAAAGCGTTGGCCGCCGAAGCAGAGGGTGACGTTGCGCGGGCCGAAGGTGCGGATGGTCGATCCGTTGGCCGCAACCAAGGAGGGGCCGCAAACCGCGGACTGCCTGTCCTGGTCAGAGGCGGGTATGACGCTCAGTTGGGCGCCGGTGTCGCACAGGAAGCGCCGTCCGGACGCTTTATCCGTGATGAACAGTAAGTTGCCCGTGTGGCCGGCGCTCATGGCTGGTAATGAACGCCGGCCCGGCCGTTTCCCGGCCTGCCGAAGGTGCACGGGGGTCGGCATGTCCGGGCCTTCTGTCCGAACCTGGCATGATAGTAACACCACGCTTGGTCAGGTGGAGGCCCCGGTCGTCGTGCTGGAGGTGGTCGGCTCGGTGTAGCGGCCGCCAATTGCGTCGGCAGTTCGGTCGTCGACCGTGCCGGGTGCTCGGGCGCCATGGGTGTTGCGTCGGACGGCGGTGGGTCCCATGTCGCCGCTGCGATGCGCTGACCTGCGGCGGAGATCTTGTCGGCTTCTCTGGCAAGGGCCCGGGGATCTGTGATCGTCGTGCTTGCCAGGGCGAGGCGTACCGGGTTAGGCAGCTGACGGAGGAACAGCTCCCGGAACAGGAATGCCGGAGAGTGCTCGCCGAGCAGTGAAAGCATGTAGTCCATTCGCTCGGAAGGGTGCGTGTCGCCGAGCTCGGGCAGGTCGAGCAGGCGCCGTGCGCGTTCCGCCGATGGGAGGGCGAAAGCGTCGAGGAGAAGCTTCTTAATCGCGCCGTATTTGTCAGCGGCTGGCGGGCTCTCGAGGAGGCTCAGGGCGCGGGCCGCGGTGGCCGAACCGAGCGCTGCTACCACATGGTGGAAGCGGGTGTCGTCGGCCGTGATGCCTCGCAGGGCGAACAGGGAATCCGCCTGTGCGAACCAAACCGCCGCGTGAGCCTCCCAGAAGGTAGGCAGTTTAAGGTCGACTGCCGTGTCCATGTCGGTAGGTCACCAATGAAGGAGCTGGGGCTCCCACGTCGATCGGAAGAATGGACGCGACAAAAAGCTGGAATTCATCCGAGTTGCTTTAATCAAACCAAACACTCAGGCACTCTGAAAAGCCCGTTTATCGGGCAGCAATATATATACATATTATCCCGGAGCGTTTGCCCAGGAAAGGCGAGAGGGGGCGTGGCCCAGCGTCCTGGCTGCGGCCTGGCAAGTTGAGGGCGAGCCTGCCCGGGCATGCCCGGGCATGCCCGGGCGTCCCGACCGAGGCCTGGCAAGTTGAGCGCGGGCCTGCCCGGGCGTCCTGGACGAGCCGGCATGGTGATCGCTCCACGTCCTTGATAGGTGCAAGGCGATTGTGAAAACCCAGCGGTAGCCGCTACACCACGTATATTCAATAGGGGACAGGACGAAAGCGATCGGAGGAGAAAGGAGGAACCAAAGGTAAGAAGGAACAGATATTTATTATTATTTACACCACCAAAGAAACCAAAGGAGAAGGAAAGAAACGAAAGTAATTTACAGAAGAAGAAGAAGACACAGTGCAATCCTTAGCTTATTCAGTCTTACTTATACCCAGACAGGACAACACAAACAGACTCACACGAATAGGGAATTGCAGGTAGGATTGGCTGGAGGGAGAAGAAGGTGGGACCACAGGGCTGGAGGGATGAGGTTTGATTCCGTACAGGACGGCAGGGCTGGAGGCGAGCGGCCGCCGACTCTCCGCGCTCGGGTCCACACGGCAAGGTTTGCTCGAAGCAGCACGTCAGAGCTGCACACGGCTGGGGCTGTTTGAAGCAGCGTCTCTCCTCTCTCTCTCGTACCTCTCTCTCAAACGCCTTCCTCCCCAGAACTCCACTCAGTCAAGCACCTCCACCACAGAACTCTCAAGTCGTGCTCCCTCACTCATCTCCTGTAAGCAGTCCCTCACTCACCCTTTTATGGCCTTGCCCGAGATCAAGCCGCGGGCTATGAGGGCACGCCTACCGGGTCGCTCACTGCGGTGCCGATTGGTTGGCACGGGCTCTTCCTGGCTCCGCCCACGATGACGAGGGGCGGGCCACGCCCTTCTTCCCCGAGCTGACCACGTGCGTAATGGAGGTGAATGCTGCTGGCAATGGAGGCACGCTATTGAAAAGGGGATCTATCTTATTTGATTTGGTGCAACGTAAGATCGACTAGTGGGAACATAGCCTTAACTGAAACACAGAATAACGATATAACTATGGAGACGTCCTATGATTTGCTACGTGGTGCGATGGACTAACTAAGGTGCGATCATTTCAATTAACAGCCAATTAAGGGGAAATGTACACAGGGGTTATTTATAACGGATTTTACTACTAAATTTACAAAGTGAAGGTTTCTAAAAACTGCAACAATATATATATATATATATATATATATATATATACATACATATATATATATATACAGTATATATATATATATATCTATATTGTTACGGATCTCGGCCGTGGGCGCTCCCCTTATCAAGGGGGGGTTAATCCCCTTGTCTTTTTGTCTGGCCGACCCGAGTCCGTAGAAGTTTTTACGCTCCTTCCGGTCGGTATTTGGTAGGGTTATTGGTCAATTTAGTCCCAAATACCTAATTACGAACACCGACCGCGAAGCAGGGAAATAACTCCGGCTCAAACCACGGATATGATGGAAAATGCCGAGCGGATAGTAATCCGCGATCCGAGCCGTTAACAATGGGACTAAACCCGATTCTAGCGGTTTCAATCGTGCCACGTTTACCCAATGATAGAAAGGACGGATGCGATCGGATGGAGAGGAAACCAGAAGGTAGGAAGAACAAAGATGGGTTTATTACAATTTACAAGAACAAGAGGAAACAAAAGAATGTACAAGATAGGAAGAAGAAGAAGAAGCAGAACACAGGGCAGTCTTAAAACAGTCTTATCCTTAATACCCCAGACAAACGTACACACTCACACGGGGATTGTAGCTGGATTGTAGATGGTCACCGGCTTGTCCAGGCTCCAGTCGGCTCCAGCGGTGAAACCCGGCAGGCAGCTCCGCGTGTAGTTGAGCGCGACCGGACAGTTTTATATAGCGGGGGGAAGCTGGTGTCCTACGGCGTACGTAATAGATGCACACTCGTGCCAAACCACCCTCTCCAATGTTCTCTTTAACAGCGCGCCGTATATCTCTTCTTCAAGCCCTTTGATCAGCGCCGTGTGCACGCGATTCCTTTAAGAGTCCTGTGTAGGCGAGCTCTCTCACGCAGTCCTTTTACAATGCGCGCGCCTCCAGCCCGTCCTTATAACGAGCGCGCCTCCAACAAGTCCTTTCTCAAGAGCGCCGCTGAATAAGTCCTCCGAAAGGGCTTTGCGTTCGCGCTTATATATCTCGACCAGCAAAATGCTCCGCGAGCCAAACTGCCACGCCTGCCAGCGATGTTCCTTCAGCCCTGGTTGGCTGGCGAGGGCTTACCGGCCCCGCCTTTGACGGCTTGGCGTTCGGCCCCCTTTCTCGGGCCTAACCTCGTGGCTTATGGCGGCTGGGGCGAGCGCTAAGGCAGCGAATGCTGCTAACAAAGGCGCGTAACAAATTGGGAGAGCCATGAGGCACCGACTGTAGGGGCGCGTAATGGCGTCGCTTGGAGAGGGAGGTCGCAAAATGAATGGAATGGGGACCTACTCTTATTTGATCGACACAACGCAGATTCAACTATTGGAAACACGGCCTTATCTAAAACACATATTAATGAAATAACTGAAGTCCTATGGTGGCCTACGTGTTGCTTGTGGACTAACTAGGGGTGCTACCTTTAACCATTTAATAATGTCATATTTACACAAGTGAGGGTTCTAAAACCGCAACAATATATATATATTGTTACGGACACGACTTAGATGTTGCTTGACCGAGCGGAATGGCCGCTGTGTTCGCACAAGTTACCCGATTACACTCGAACGTTGGCCGAATCGCGCTATGCTAAATCAATGAAGGAAAGGACACAACGGCTGGGTTAAATGACACGACACCAGGGGTACAGTTCTCAAGACCTCCGGAGGAGGATATAATATTGGTTATGCAGAACGTTTAGATTATAGTGCGGGAGCCCAGAAACATTTGTTTCACATCTCGAGTACAAAAGGTTTGAGGCCTGGAATATATGCATCTATGATAGGAGACCCCAAAAAGGCAATTCTTAAGTTCTGCAATTCTGCACAGCAACCAGGGGGCGCCACCAAAGACCCCTAAATGTGACTCTTAATTCACAATTTGAGTACATCTTTCAAACTTGTCTTAAAATGTTCTCTATAGGAGTGGAAATCAGAATTCCCAATTCTTAAGTTTTCAATTTGTGTATTAGGTCGCTTAAGAACGACCTAATTAACGCTAATTAACGCTAATTAGCATTTTTAATTCACAATTTGAGTACATCCATGAAACATATGGCAATGTATTCCTTAGGTCATCCTAAATCAAGATCAGTCATTCTTAAGTATCCATTTCATGTATTAACCCACTTAAGAACGCAAAATGTACTCATTGACCCCGTCCCTGGCAAGGTGAGTGTTAATTCACAATTTGAGTACATCTTTCAAATTGGTCCCAAACTGTTCAGTAGATCATCGTGAATCAAGAACAGCAATTCTTATGTGTCCATTTCATGCATCAACCCACTTAAGAATGCAGTCAGTATTGTAACGGAATTTGGGTTGTCACTGGCTGCTATCCCCCCTCCACTCCCTGGCTGGCCCTCCCTTATATGCAAGGGAGGGGCTGGAGTGCTGACCTGAGGGCAGGCCCCAAGTAGACACCCACACCAGTGCTGAGCATGCACACACCTGTCTGGCTGGCCGGATCGAGGGTGTTCAGTTTTGGTTAAGGAAGGAGTTTTGGCCTCCCAGCCAATGGGGAGGCTTCTTCCCTAACTTGAGCCAATTACACCCTAAACAGGAAGTGCCTCTCTACAGAAATGACTGTCCTGCAGTGAATAACTGGGACCAATATACAACATTGTTTGGGGAATAATAACCAGGGACTTAAAGGGAAATATTAACACATTATCAATCCAGGTTTGTGACACTATCTTGAGGGACGAACTTTCTGGGACACCCTGTAGAGGGAGTTGTCGGTTTATCATAGGACCTAATCATGGGGAATCTCCTGCTCTTTCCCTCCATAGATTCTCTGAATCGGCTGCAGAATGTCTGATGTTGCCTGCAATGCCTAGATCACTGCTTAGGTAAGTCAACAAATAGGGTTAGGGTTTGGGGTTAGGTGGCAAAACCCCGGCAGAGGTTGTAGAAGGTGACGACTCCTTGGATGGACATAAATGTGGGGCATTGCTATGGTGAACATCACTGGCGGCTTTAACAGGTGGCGTTTGGGATGAGATGGCGGTAAAGTTCTTGTAACAAGAAACATGGTAACCCTAACCCTAACCCTAACCCAACCCTAACCCTAACCCTAACCCAACCCTAACCCTAACCCAACAAACAATACTATGCTGTAGGCCTAATAAGCATTCGGGGCCGATACAGAATTATGTAGCCCTAGGCCTAGGTGGCGCGCAGGAAATGTCCAGGCAGATGAGGGTATCCAAAGTTCTGTATGCATACCGATTTCAGGTTCGAACCACAGCTGAGTAGAAAATAATGACTTATTGCCTCAAAATTTGAAATAACTTCTTTTGGATTTCACTGACCAAAACTGACTGACTCGCCATGCTCACTGACCACCCGCTGTGATTTTATTTTTCAGACAATGATTTGAAACATGCAACCATGGAATCGGCCACCAATACTACGCCTACTGTCCAGCCTACTGTCCAGCCTACTGTCCAGCCTACTGTTTCATCATTGGAACGCAGATGTATTCTTCACATCCAACGCAGTGCAGACAAGAAAGCTCGTCCAGACGTTCTACCTTTCAAGGATACGCAATGGGAAGCAGTAGAAACAGCAGCAGCTAATAGACGGCAAAAGCAACATTTCCAGGACTCTGTCTATTGTGGTGTAGTTCAGAGATTGCCTACGTCTCCTGCTGAAATGGATGGTTACCATGTTTCTTGTTACAAGAACTTTACCGCCATCTCATCCCAAACGCCGCCTGTTAAAGCCGCCAGTGATGTTCACCGTAGCAATGCCCCACATTTACGTCCATCCAAGGAGTCGGCACCTTCTACATCATCTGCCGGGATTTTGCCACCTGTTTGTCTATTCTGTGAGAAAAAGATAAAACGACTCAAAGGTGGAAGCGTCGAACTGTTGGGAAGATGTGAAACCATTGAAGCCGGTGTATCGATCCAAAATGCAGCAAAGACATTAAATGACAGTAAGGTTATTCCAAAAGTAGTTGATACGGATTTAATTGCCAAGGAGGCCCACTACCATCATTCATGTAAAAGTGCGTATTTGTTGTCAGCCAATCGAGTTTCCCAAAAGGACACACGTGAAACAAAAACGCCTTCTGAGACCAGTGTGTTGGACATTTTTGCATACATTGAGCAATCTGTAATAATAGACAACAGACCTGAACTTCTTAATTCTGTATATGAACGTTATCTTGATATTTGTTCGGCATCCGCAGAAACGCCCAGGGGAAGCGCCTTCAGCCTCTCTAGGACATTGATGAGTCACTTCAAAGCGCGCATAAAGATACAGAGTTCACTTGGGAAAAGGCTTGGAAACATCTTATATAATGCAGAAACCGCAGATGATGCAATTCGTGTTGTATATGATTACACATCTACTGATGAGAGAACAATCGCCAAAGCAGCATTGTTTTTGCGCAACCAGTTGCTCAAGGTTGAAAAGGTCGACCTTCCTGAATGTCCGACATTGGAGGATTTAAGAAACGGGGACTCGTCACCCCCAAAACTTGTAGTAGATTTTTTCAATATTTTGTACGGAGGGCTAAAACCAGAGCGATATACAGAGTCAGTAAAGCGCCGCGCAAATTCGTCTAGTCAGGATGCCTTGTTCATTGTACAACGGGGTCGCGCAAAACCTGCAAAACATGTAGCTCTTGGTATGAGTGTTAAGTCGGTCACTGGCAGTAAAAAAATGGTTCAAGTCCTGAACAGGTTTGGTCACTGTTTAAGCTACAACACATTGGAAGAAGTTGAAACTGCCACAGCTGAATCCATTCAAGAACAGAAGCTTGCTTGTCCAAAAGGAACAGTCGTAGGTAAACCAGTCGGATTAGCCTTCGACAATTTCGATGAGATGACTCAAACCATGTCTGGAGCCAATTCGCTGCACGATACCATGGGTATTCTGTACCAAAATGTGCCAGCACCTGATGAAGAACGTGAAGCATCTGCTGTCATGGCAGTTTCAACCTCAACTAGTGCTCGGCAAGTAAAGACAGGCAAAAGGAAGAGAACCCTTGAGAGTACAGATACTGCACTCCAGCCATATAGGAAGATACCAAAGATGACGAAGTTCAGTTACAAAAACACTGCAGTCTACAGCCTTCCAGATGTTAGCAACAAGGCTCGCCACCTGGACCTCGTGTGGATGATGAGCCATGCCATTGGCAATGATGTATTGCCTATTATGTGGGTTGGGTTTAATGCAAGCATTTGCAGTGACCACCTTCCAAAACAAGAGGTTCTATATATGCCAAACTTACGCCAGCCTATCACCAGCCTAGAGGTCGTGCAGGAGACTCTCCTCATCACGCAGAGGTGTGCTAATGAGACGGGACAGAAATACGGAATAGTCAGTTATGATCTGGGCGCAGCCAAGCCGGCACTTCAAATACAAGTGACTGAGAAACCGAAATTTGATAACATTTTCATAATGTTAGGCCCATTCCACATCGAAATGGCTTTCTTCAAGGCTATTGGGAAACTCCTGTCCAACTCTGGAGGACCAGAAATGCTGACTGAATCTGAGGTACTTGCAACCGGATCCTTAAACGGATTTTTGACGGGGAAACATTTCAACAGGTGCAAGAGATTGCACCCCATACTAGCCCTTGCTCTTGAGATGCTACACTTCTCATCCTTCTTAGACTCTTACCCACACAGAGAAGAAACAGAAGCATTGATAAGCAGCATTCAACTGACCACGTGGGAGCAGCTTCAGTCTGCTCTAGACTCGGACGTCTTCAAAGCATGCACAGCCGCGTATGAAGCATATACCCAAGTGACAAGATCTGGAGGCCATGGTGCAACCGCCCAGTTTTGGAGAATGTATATAGATTACATTCATAAATACCACGAGCTCGAACGGGCGATTCGAACGAATGATATCGATCTCTATACATACTCACTGACCGGACTCATTGGACTGTTCTTTGCTACAAACCATGTAAATTACAGTCGGTGGCTGACAAAGTTCCAACTCGATTTGATGAACATGGAAGACAGCCATCCTGGCCTACGTCAAATACTGGAAGCAGGCGTCTTTACTGTACGACGAACAGAACATCCATTCAGTAGATGCCCGGTCGACTTGACTCTAGAACAGACGATTAACGCGGATGCAGCTTCGAGAAGAACTGGATTCACTTCTTCAACGAATAATTATGCGGCACGACTTCGCTGGATGCTTACGAAATCCACTAGAGCTTCATTCGTTAGTCTACTCCACGAAATGGCTGGGCTGATAGTCAAAGAAGACACAACTGCTGAACTGAGACCTGCACGAATAAAACGTGACGATAGAGATGTGAAAACCATGGTGAAACAAATCCAGGATAGTTGCAATCCGTTTTGTAACGAAACAGATGCAGATACCATGTTGTTGCTGATGCTGACGATGATGAGGTCCTAGCGCAGTCATCTTCTGATGAAGAGGACGTTGAAGGAGATGGTGATGATGGTGATGTGTAGGTTTACAATCGACCAAACCTGTTCATACGATTATATTCAGTACGGTACATATCCAAAGCATCCTGACAGGGAATTTGTAATGTTTTTGAAATTTTAAGCAAAATAATGTTAGGAATGTTGGATAAAACAACATATATACAATCATGTTGATGTTTGAGATAAATTCAATAATTTTTCGTTGATATAGTTAGTTGAGTTTTCACATACATTAAAATTTGTTTTTAGTTCAGGGTAATTAGCTTAAACATGTTAAATAGTTTATAAGCGATAGTCAGAGATAAAACAGCAATATCGCTAATAGAGTAAAAGTTAGACATTAGGTATTAATTTTTATAAAATTAACATTAAAAATTGTTTTTTGTTCCGAGATTTGAGATTTAATTGTTGATGGGCGGTAGAACCAGGACGCCAATTTACTACATGACTTACTATGATCTGATTTTGAAGCATAATTCATGCATACTAAGTACATTTTTGTGTAGTTTATAAAAAAATAAAACATTGTGTTTGTATACAATCTATGTTTCTCCTTTTTGTCAGTGTGCATTCTTAAGTGGGTTAATACATGAAATGGATACTTAAGAATGACTGATCTTGATTTAGGATGACCTAAGGAATACATTGCCATATGTTTCATGGATGTACTCAAATTGTGAATTAAAAATGCTAATTAGCGTTAATTAGCATTAATTAGGTCGTTCTTAAGCGACCTAATACACAAATTGAAAACTTAAGAATTGGGAATTCTGATTTCCACTCCTATAGAGAACATTTTAAGACAAGTTTGAAAGATGTACTCAAATTGTGAATTAAGAGTCACATTTAGGGGTCTTTGGTGGCGCCCCCTGGTTGCTGTGCAGAATTGCAGAACTTAAGAATTGCCTTTTTGGGGTCTCCTATCATAGATGCATATATTCCAGGCCTCAAACCTTTTGTACTCGAGATGTGAAACAAATGTTTCTGGGCTCCCGCACTATTACACGGCACAGAGGTAAAGCACAGAAAGATGGGCACTTAGACACGGTCTTATCTTAGCCCTGACAGACCACAGACAAACGGGACAAGACTGACTCACACAGGGATTGATGGCAAGGAAGGGCAGGCAGTCGATAGCTCAAGGTGCACCTTGGCTCAGGGGCAGAATCGACCCGGTCCGGTCCAGAGATGCGGGTAGGTATCGTCGCGCTGGAGGTGGCGTCCGTTTCTCTTCAAGCTGAGGCGCATCTGACGTCACCTCCGTCTTCCTGCGCATGCCCAGCGGGGAGTGACACGCCCTCGGCTCGTTAGCTCCGCCCCAGATGGAATCGGTCCGCCGCTTCTTATTGGGTGCGGGGGGTTACCGGGCTCCGCCCTTGACGAGGAGCTGACAGTGAGCCCCTGCGTGGTAACCCCGTCGGAGCACATGGTCAATGGCGGCTAACCAAGCCGGAGTGAGGACGCACACTCCCCGCGCCGCCGCCGCGCCGCCCCCGCTGTTGTTGTTGTTGGTGTTGTTGTTCCATGAGGAAGAGATGCGGGGAGGTATTGGGAGGTCCTAAACTTACTAATGGTGCCATACAATCACATTCTGGTGCAACGAAGAGTCAGAATTAATGGAAACGAGTCCTTAACTGACATAGACTAAGAATAACTAGCAAGATGTCCTATAGTTGTCTACGTGAGATGCGGTGGACCTGGGCACGACATTTAATGGGGGAAAAAGGGGAAGGTCGGGGCTACAGAGTGTTGTTTACAGACAATGGGACTAGGGAATGGGGGATTGGGGATAGTTGGGGAGTATTGGGGAAATAGGGGAATATTTACAAGCGGATATGGATGGAGGCCAAATCCCATATCCGCAACAATATATATATATATATATATATATATATATATATATATATATATATATATATATATATATATATATATATATATATATATATATATACATACATATATCAAAGTGCTCATTAATGTGCTTCTGTATTTACTCGTATACAGTCATAAAGGTACTCAACCTATCATTCCTTCCAGCCGAATGAGTAAGAGGTCCTCTTACCCTGAACGTCAGTCTCTTCCTTTCTTGCTGTCGCAAACCAGGCTGTGTTGCGTAGCAACGGTTGCGTAGCTATTGGGCTGTGTGCGAGGGGTTAACCAGGCATTAGGCTAGGGTGAGTCGTTGAAAGGCCTGGTGGTGCGCTCCTGGTTTTTTGTTTCAGAATAAAAAATCTTGATAATGAGGTGTAATTGGTGGATTCTTCACCTTATCTGAGCTAACATTGTGTCATTCATACACGTTATATACGGACTTCTTAATATAACGGAGCTAATGCGAATATATGGACACACAAACACATACACATAGACAAACACACATCCACACACATGTACACATATATGCACACACACAAACATCCACACATTTTCCAAACATATATACATATGCACAAACATATACCCACATACACATATTTAGATACATACACATACACATATACACAAATATACACATCCACATATACACATATACACATACACACAAACACACACACATACACATATACACATAAACATACACACACATATACACATACACCTATACACATACACACAAATATACACATACACATATACACATACACACAAATACATATACACATATACACATACACACAAACACACACACATACACATATACACATAAACATACACACACATATACACATACACATATACACATACACACAAATATACACATACACATATACACATACACACAAATACACATACACATATATACATACACACAAACATACACACACACATACACATATACATATACATATACACATACACACAAATATATACACACATATACACATACACATATACACATACACACACATATACACATACACACATACACAACATATACACATACACACATACACAAACATATACACATACATACATACACAAACATATACACATACACACATACACAAACATATGCGCATATACACTTCCAAATTGATCACTGCGCTTTACATCACAATAACTGTAGTGTTGTCCAGCAAGGCCGGATCTGATTATAG
Organism: Myxine glutinosa; assembly: GCF_964187855.1. Lineage (NCBI taxonomy): Eukaryota > Metazoa > Chordata > Myxini > Myxiniformes > Myxinidae > Myxine > Myxine glutinosa. The sequence goes on from NC_136271.1 coordinate 116,574,647, forward strand.
CATGTCCCTAAAATTATTTTCTGATATATGCAATGCATCTCAGAAAACATCACTTTGTGGAAAGTTCTATTTTTGTTGCATTAATAGCACAAAACATCACAGTATGGCCCAGCAAGGCCAAATACAGTTACAGTATATCCCAAATTTTTTTTGAAGTGTACAGTGTATTCCAGAAGAAAGTATCACTTTGTGGAATTACCATCAGAGGGCCAGGATATAAAATATACTTGTATGAACATCCTTCATTTAAAGGGAACCCAAACGCAATTTGTTTGTTTTTTCCGAAAACCATCAAAATCATTAATCACGGTCTAATTTGAAGGGAATTTTTATCTGAATTTTTTTTGCCAATCCCAAAGTGTCAAAACAAAAGCCCGAGGATGTCGATTTTGCCATTGACGTCACACCATGAACTACCTTGATCCAGATGGTGGCTTTACATAGAGAAACAGTGCATATCAAGCTCGAATTCCGATACTGATTCCACCATCAGTTGCAACTCGGAAGGGTCTCAGTATGTTGAAACCAATCAGTGGGATTGCGAAGAAACTATTGGAGACAAAATTAGTGATGGAAACGCTTTCAGGGGAATTGTGGAGCCGTATCGTTTCGAGCTTTGTGCGAGCAATTCAGGCGAAGATGGTGGTAGTGTGGATTTAGAGACGTTAGTAGTGCAGATGAAATGCTGGTCTCATGTTCACTACAGATTGGTAGGTTTTGTTTTTCTGTTCAATTGACGGTTTATCAGCGATTTTGTGTTAATTGATAAATTAGTTATATTACTCCGAAATAAATACAGCACAACACAATACGGACAAGGCACAGATGCAACACAGCACGGACAAAGCACGACACAATACGGACACTGCCCAGGTACACTCGGACACTGATGACCAAATGGGCAATGAATGCTTTGTCCCACTGTAGCAGGCTGACCCGGTGTGTCTTGTATGTTACAGGACCGTCCAGTTTTATACTTTCCCGGGACATCATTTGTGTCTGTGGTCATGCCGTGCCGTATGTTACCATGCTGTTTCGTGTCTATGCTGTATCGTCAAGTGTCAATTTCCCACCCACACGATTTTCCACAAGGAGGGGTGAGTTGTGCTATGGGGGATGGGAGGTGTGGGGTGGTCGTGGGTATTGTTAGCCAGGGTGACGGTTGATGGGGATTGTGGAGGAGTTGGGGGTGAGTGGGATGGTTGGGGGTGAGTGGGATGGTTGGGGGGGGGGGGGGTATTGTGGGGGTGATGGTTGATGGGTATTGTTGAATGGGGGGGGGGGGTGGGGGTGGGGGGGGGAATAGTCGTGGGTATTGTTAGCTAGGTTGACGGTTGAAGGGGGATTGTGGAGGGGTTGGGGATGAGTGGGATGGTGGGGGGAAGGGGTATTGTGGGGGTGGTGGTTGAAAGGGGATTATGGAAGGGGGGGTGTGGGGTAGTCGTGGGTATTGTTAGTTAGGGTGACGGATTATGGAGAGTTGTGCGGGGGAGAGGATGTTGCAGCAGGGGGGGGGGGGGGGCGGTGGGTGAAGGGCGCTGGATGGTCTTGCAGTTTCGATCGATGACTATTTCTTCCGATTAATCATGAGGATGGCGTCCTCTCTCAATCATGGTGAATAACCACAAGATCGACCCATCTCTGTTGTTTAATAACAGTGCTCTGTAAAATGTTCTGAGCACAAAAGTGAACATCTTGTAGGCCTGCTTCACACTCATGTTTCAGACAAACCTCGCCCAATTTCAGGCTAACCTAGGGTCTTTCGGCCATTGGTGTAGCATGAAACCATCTCGGTTTGTATTACTACAAATCATCAAGGATGCATAAGCCTGGTGTTGGCTTAACGGTTAGGGTGCTGGCTCAGGATCCTAGGATCCTGAGCTGGAATCCTGGTTGATCGTTGAATTAACACAAGGGGAGTTGACTCAACCTGTGATCCTTCCGAAGTTGGCAAATTGAGTACCAGCTCTCTGGTAATTGGGGCACTGCATCAGTGGCACTAATGCGCTCCCAGAAAGATGATGCAACCAGCAGCCACAGGCTGCATACGAAACAACAACCAAGGACGCATTAACAAGGCATATTTGTGGAAAATCAAAAATTAATCGCCGTTTGAGTTCAATCGTACCACAATGTAACCCAGACAATACGAATATGGCGCTCGACTTCATGGTGTGACGTGACAGCTAATCATAAAGAAGAAGATTCGACTTTTATTCGCAAAATTACCGACTTTATAAATTGGAAAAAGACATCCCATCTATTTTGTCGGGTATCAAGGGATAGATTAGCGTAGAGGTGGTCTGAGCATTTTGATTCCCCTTTTAAAAAGGAAAAGAAAAATTAATACCCAGAACCCAATTAAAATGAAATGTTCAAAATTATTTGGCTAACAAGAAGCCATTGTAATGTATTGTTGCGGATATGGGATTTGGCCTCCATCCATATCCGCTTGTAAATATTCCTCTATTTCCCCAATACTCCCCAACTATCCCCAATCCCCCATTCCCTAGTCCCATTATCTGTAAACAACACTCTGTAGCCCCGACCTTCCCCTTTTTCCCCCATTAAATGTCGTACCCAGGTTCACCGCATCTCACGTAGACAACTATAGGACATCTTGCTAGTTATTCTTAGTCTATGTCGGTTAAGGACTCGTTTCCATTAATTCTGACTCTTCGTTGCACCAGAATGTGATTGTATGGCACCATTAGTAAGTTTAGGACCTCCCAATACCTCCCCGCATCTCTTCCTCATGAAACAACAACACCAACAACAACAACAACAACAGCGGCGCGGGGAGTGCGCGTCCTCACTCCGGCTTGGTTAGCCGCCATTGACCATGTGCTCCGACGGGGTTACCACGCAGGGGCTCACTGTCAGCTCCTCGTCAAGGGCGGAGCCCGGTAACCCCCCGCACCCAATAAGAAGCGGCGGACCGATTCCATCTGGGGCGGAGCTAACGAGCCGAGGGCGTGTCACTCCCCGCTGGACATGCGCAGGAAGACGGAGGTGACGTCAGATGTGCCTCAGCTACGAAGAAGAAAGGACGCCACCTCCTAGCGCTGAGAGATACCTCCCGCATCTCTGGACCGGACCGAGTCGATTCTGCCCCTGAGCCAAGGTGCACCTTGAGCCATCGACTGCCTGCCCTCCCCTGCCATCAATCCCTGTGTAAGTCAGTCTTGTCCCGTTTGTCTGTGGTCTGTCGGGGCTAAGATAAGACCGTGTATAAGTGACCATCTTTCTGTGCTGTACCTCTGTGCCGTGTAATCTAAACGTTCTGCATAACCCATATTATATCCTCCTCCGGAGGTCTTGAGAACTGTACCCCTGGTGTCGTGTCATTTAAACCCAGCCGTTGTGTCCTTTCCTTCATTGATTTAGCATAGCGCGATTCGGCCAACGTTCGAGTGTAATCGGGTAACTTGTGCGAACACGGCGGCCATTCCGCTCGGTCAAGCAACATCTAAGTCGTGTCCGTAACAATTGGTGTCGGGAAGTAAGATTGGACCCGAAGCGCGTTTCACGCGCTCGAAATTATAACGGCGAAATTTGATTGTGTTTTACAAAAATAAAAACCCGAATTTTGAAGTCGCGCTATGGCAGATCAAGACGGCTGGGTTCCGGTAGAGGAGAGTGAGGCAGGGTCGATCCAGGACCAAATTGAGGGACATGAGGAGAGCGAAGCAGTGAGGGTGGCAGGGTCGCAACATAGCGTCGTCGCGCACGAGGTTACGGGCGCGCAAAATGGCGCCTCGCACATGGCCACGGCGACCACGCCCGCGACCGTAGTAGCGCCGCTGGTAGATTTGAACCTTTTTTTTATTTCAATGAAGGCCCTTATGGCCCAGAATAGTGAGCAAATGAGGGCTGATAGTAAGCGATTGGGTGAGCGATTGGAGGGCCAAATGGGGGTAATGAGGGACGAAGCGAGGGCTCAGAGTGAGCAATTGGGGGTAATGAGGGACGAAGCGAGGGGTACCGGTGAGGGATTAGACAAGAAATTAGAGGGGTTAGACAATGGGATAGAAGGGGTGAAACATGGGTTAATGGGGGTGGAAAATAGAATGGCTGCCCAGGAGAATCAGATAGAGGGAGTGAAAAATGGTTTAGAGGGGTTAGAAAACAGTATGGAAGGCAAATTGAGGGACATGAGGGACCAAGCGGAAAGGGAAGTTAAACAAATGGGGCAGCAGATAGAGGGGGTTAGAATGGGGGTAGAAACTAAACTGGATGCTCACAGGGAGGAAATGGAGCAGATGAGGGTGGCATCTGGGCAGGAGATGCAAGTGATGGGAGAGGAGATCAGAAGAGGAGTGAGTGAGGAGGTCGGAGGAGTGCGCGAGGAGGTGAGGCACTGTAAGGAGCGCATGGAGAAGGAGGTGAGAAAGGGGACTGTAAAGTTACAAGGGGGCATAGAGGACCTGACGCAGGAGGTGGAACAGCTGACAGAGGGACAAACGGAGTTAGTGGAGCAGGTACAAAGGAACACTGCGGTACTAGGAGGGTTAAAAGCGACACAGAAAGAACTAAAAGACGACTCGATAGCGACGAAGAGGGAATGTCAGATGGTACGTGAGGGACTGACAACGAGGTTGGACGAGGTGACAGAGGTAATGGAGACGAAGGACCGGCAGGTGAGGACGCACATGGAAACGGTCAAGGTAGCCTTAGAGGACGAGCTTGAGGAGACGTACCGGGAAATAAAAGAGGTGAAGCAGAAATTAGAAGAAGTGGAAGAAGGGGTGAGCGAAATTAAGAAGCGACGGAGAGGGGATAAGAAAGAGATAAAAGAGGAAATAAAAGAATTGGTCCAAAGTCTGTGTTTGGATCGTGATGATGTGCTCATTAACCGGATGAGGGATTCGCAGGTGATGGAGGAGAAGCGAAGAGAAAGAGGACCCGGTGTAAGTGGTGACCAATATGGTCGTGCGTATGATGCGCCAGGTGATTTAATGAGCTTGGGGGTCGAGATGGACCCGGGTGTTCGTGAGAGGCCGTTGGTGAAGTGTGCGACAGGTCTGGTGTGCGAAAAAGGAGGTGTGCGAGAAAGTCTGACTCTGGGGTGTGTGAGGAAAAAGTGCGTGCCAAGGAGTGAGGGTGCTGGCGAGAGTGAGTCTGTCGTAGCGCGTGTGCGAGGGAGCACATGGAAGCGCGTGGTGAGGAGTGTTACGGAGGGTGTAAAGGGAGAATGCACGCCTGTGGTGAGTGTTACAGAGGGTGTGACGGGAGAGTGTGCGCAAGAGTGTGCGCGAGAAAGATGTGTAACGGACAGGTGCATGAGGAAAGAGTGCGCTGTCGGGAGTAAGGGTGAGTGCGTTGTCAAGAGTGGTGGTGAGAGTAGTGAGAGTGACAAGGAGCGTGAGTTGGTTGTGACAGGTGAGCGAGGACGTACACCTGGAATGGAAGGATGCACACCTGGAATGGTAGAGCGTGAGTGGGAATGCACACTGGAATTGGTAGTGAGGCACGTGGTTGGGTGTGCGAGTGAGAGCACACCTGTGATTGTCACAGAGGAGGTGACCGAGGAGGGGGCGCGAAGAGGTGTGTTGGTGAGGTGTGCGAACAACGAATGTGTGCCAAAGTGTTCGGTGGTCAGGTGTGTGACCAAGGCTGTGAGTGGAATGAGTGTACCTGGGTGTGTTAGAGAAGGTATGACGAGGAGCATGGAAACGGCTGGATGTATGAGCAAGAAAGGGGTAGCGTATGCATGTAAGCATCCAGGTGAGGCATCGTCGGTAACCGGGTTAGAGGTTAGAACGACTTATAGCCGAATCGGGCCCTCGGTGCGTGCCGGGCTTCGCGTGCCGCGAGAACCAGCGGGGATCCGAGCCACGGCGGGTTCGAAAGGACCGCCGTACGCGATCCACGCTGGGCCTCGCTTTGAACGGCCGCGTCCGTGCTCCACTAGGCGGAGCGGGCAGCCCGATAGGAAGGGTCGTCATGGCGACCACTTTCTATTGAGACGTGCCGGCAGGTCGAGATCGGGACATTGGATGGCTCCACGCCGAGGTGGTGCGGGGGATCTCGGCCCGGGTAAGCCCCCGTCCCTGCCCCGAATGCGGGACGTATCCAGCCGCTGGCACCAAACAACCCGCATTCATTGCTCGGCTTTACGAAGCCGGGCTTTGGACAGGAATTGGCGCACCGAGAGGCATTAGTGAGTAGACTGTGTGATGAGGTTAGCGTTTTGGACCCAAAATTAGAAAAAAAACAAAATTAGATGATTGGCAAAGGATTGGCAGTAATGATTGGCAGATGATGAGTAGTGATTGGCAAATTTTTGATTTGTTGAAATTTGATGTGCAAAATTGGTAGTGGGAGATGCCCGATGTGGTGGGATGGCAACTCTGTCATCCCTCACAAACGTGGGGCAAATGCGCAATAGATTATGGGGTTGATGGCAGTGAAAACTAGCCCGGGTGGGTTAGGTTATATTGTGTGTAGGGACCTAGAACATGACATTAGGTGACGTTAAGGTTAGATAGTGACTGATACCTGTAGTGGGGACGCAGGTAGATTAGTATGGATGATAATGACGTGGGAGCGCAATAGTTTAAAGGGACGACTGGGAAGCGCAAGTTTCAGAGGGGAGTAGTTAGATGAGATGATGCTGTGTGAGAACTGGACAGGTTTGTGGAGCAGTGTATGAGTAGTGAGTGTTGTGGATCAGCGCGAACGCGCTTTGGGGAGAGAAGGGTGCAGGTGGCACCAGGTGTGAGAGCACAGGTGTGCAAGTGCAGGTGTGTGGAATACATGGAGTATTGGAATGAGTGGTGTGGAGAGAGTTGGAGTAAGTGGTACGGAGTGGTGTGCATGGTGCGAAGGTGTGGATGGGGGAAGAGTGGACCCCTTTCACGAGTACCCGGGGCGGGTAGTGTAAGTGTTAGGTAGAAGGTATAGGTAAATTGTGGTTGGATATTGGCATTTGTGGTGCGGATGCAGAATGGTATTGTGGATGGGTGCATTAGTGTTGTGGAAATGGCTGGGCGTGTAGCCTGTTAGTGTGTGTAGTTGGTTTGGGCACTCCACCACTGTGAGGATGTCGGCCAGGTGAGGCCGCAGGTGGGCTCTGGGAGCCGGTAGAGTTGTGGATGGGGCCCGAGGACCCGGAGGACGGACCCGGGTAGCCCAGTGCCAGAGAGGGCACCGAGTGGGGAGAGCGCCAGAGGGCCTTCCCCAGGTAGATAGGTTAGGGTAAGGAGCAGGTAAGCTCGGAGGCAACTGCAGTGGTGGAGGTGTGCAGGTGGGTAGACCTGCTAGGAGAGCTACACGTCGCAGCCCAGAAATTGTGCGAGGGCACCGGGAGATGAATCGGGGGAGTGAGACCCCAAATTGAGAGGCACCACAGATTGGTCAATGGGAATTGGTTTTTAGAACCCATAGTGTAAGTGAGCCAATGGTTTGGCAGGAGAAAGACCCCGGGTAATGTAAAGTTGTTAAAGTCATTTAGGAAATAGTTAGGATTGATGAACCTGTCGCACCATACGCAGCCACTTACCTGTGGTGATGATGATGACTCCACACCTGTGTTTTCTTTGTTCTGTGTGCAGGAAATGAGAATTGCTGTGTGGATTGGTGGGACGCATCACGACGTGGATGAGACATTGGGGTGATTCCATCTCTCCCTCCTTAGGAGGGACTGATGATGAATTGGTGATGGCAAATTTTGATGTTGAGTTGGAGATGGCAAATTTTGATGAGAGTTGGAAATAGCAAATTTGATTGGTTAGGAGGGAGAGAAGACGAATTTGGTTTATGGGAGGAATGGGGAAGACAGTAGGGACGTTTGTTGATTTGTAAAGTAGATGTTTATGGGTAGTGTTGTGTTTTGTGGATACAGTAAGGGGTAAGGGAGGGGCAATGTAGGTTACCTGGTGGGGGGGGGGGGGGCGTACGGTAGGAACGTACCTGTCTCACCTGGTTCCCATGTGCCCCCAGTGTGCATCACCTTGTATTGCGTGCACTTTTGCGCCCTTACCACCTTACTCACTTGTCCTCTTCTTTTGTCTCCCACCTCCGAGGATCTGGCTTTGGGGCAGAGAGAGAGGAGAGAGAGGTGCTGGCTCCGCAGTTGTGGGCCTGTACTTTCGCTGCTTGCTGCCTGGATCGATACACCCTATGGACCGCAATTTTTGTGGCCGCCCACCATGGACCGCAGTTCTCTTGCGGGCAAGCATCACCCGTTGATAGACCTATGGGTCAACGTGGCACCTATGCCATACAGGTGAACCACTTTTAGTTGGCCCCCTGACACCACAATACAGAAATGGACGCGGTTGGCGCCGTTCTTTATTTTTGAAAGAAGCCAGAAGGCCAAGTACACCACATGAAGGCAAGACCAGCGGCAGAACATCGGCCGGCTGCGACACCACCGGTGATTGTTGAACCCTTTATTGGTGCACCGGATGGTGCTGACTGTACATGATGGGGTGGTGCTTTTGGTGCTTGGATGGGGTGCTCTGCACATTATTAAAGGCCGTAAGGCCACAGAGCACTCGTGGGTTGGTGTATCGATGCTGGCATGCGTGCTCTCTCTATGCATAACATCTGCATGTGTTCCTCCAAAAACAGGTCCTGGATCGTAGTGTAAATATCAGTGTAGTCTTGTGTAAATAATGCTCCCTACCGGCTGTATGTTTATTTTGAGAATTCTTTCCGCGATTCGGTTATCCTGTGGGTGTGTTTCTGTGAGGAGAAGGGTGCAACGTCGCAGGGGGACATATTTACTCATTTGTGAACATCTGTAAAACTGTCGCACTCAGGGTTGAGTTAATAGTAGAGGGAACTACATCTGAGTGCCACACTAACGTAGGTAAAAATTTATCGGGTCGGGACGCCCCGAGGTAGAGAAGGGTGCAATGTTGCGGATATGGGATTTGGCCTCCATCCATATCCGCTTGTAAATATTCCCCTATTTCCCCAATACTCCCCAACTATCCCCAATCCCCCATTCCCTAGTCCCATTATCTGTAAACAACACTCTGTAGCCCCGACCTTCCCCTTTTTCCCCCATTAAATGTCGTACCCAGGTTCACCGCATCTCACGTAGACAACTATAGGACATCTTGCTAGTTATTCTTAGTCTATGTCGGTTAAGGACTCGTTTCCATTAATTCTGACTCTTCGTTGCACCAGAATGTGATTGTATGGCACCATTAGTAAGTTTAGGACCTCCCAATACCTCCCCGCATCTCTTCCTCATGAAACAACAACACCAACAACAACAACAGCGGCGCGGGGAGTGCGCGTCCTCACTCCGGCTTGGTTAGCCGCCATTGACCATGTGCTCCGACGGGGTTACCACGCAGGGGCTCACTGTCAGCTCCTCGTCAAGGGCGGAGCCCGGTAACCCCCCGCACCCAATAAGAAGCGGCGGACCGATTCCATCTGGGGCGGAGCTAACGAGCCGAGGGCGTGTCACTCCCCGCTGGACATGCGCAGGAAGACGGAGGTGACGTCAGATGCGCCTCAGCTACGAAGAAGAAAGGACGCCACCTCCTAGCGCTGAAAGATACCTCCCGCATCTCTGGACCGGACCGAGTCGATTCTGCCCCTGAGCCAAGGTGCACCTTGAGCCATCGACTGCCTGCCCTCCCCTGCCATCAATCCCCGTGTAAGTCAGTCTTGTCCCGTTTGTCTGTGGTCTGTCGGGGCTAAGATAAGACCGTGTATAAGTGCCCATCTTTCTGTGCTGTACCTCTGTGCCGTGTAATCTAAACGTTCTGCATAACCCATATTATATCCTCCTCCGGAGGTCTTGAGAACTGTACCCCTGGTGTCGTGTCATTTAAACCCAGCCGTTGTGTCCTTTCCTTCATTGATTTAGCATAGCGCGATTCGGCCAACGTTCGAGTGTAATCGGGTAACTTGTGCGAACACGGCGGCCATTCCGCTCGGTCAAGCAACATCTAAGTCGTGTCCGTAACAGTATTATATTATGCATTTAGGGTGAGAGTTCGGAGGGACCGTTCCGGGTACCCGGTTCGAGTTCCGTGGGCCATGTCAAAATGACCGCAAGCTCAGTCCACAGCCCCCAGCAAGTTCCCAAACCTATTTGTCACGTTACCATACTCATTGGGACCGTGTATCTAACCCAGTGAGGTGCCGATAGGCGGTGGGAGACCTGTCTAATCTGGCTGCGCAATCATGGATCACGAGCGAGTCCTGAGCTGCTTTGAGCTGGCTGGTCGAACAAAACTGAAATCACCAAATGAGGCCACCACAATGAGCATAATCCAACCTCGAGACTGCGTTTATTTATTTTAAAAGGAAATAGCACAGAGAAAGATTACATGAAGCAACAAAAGAGTTAATGGAACACGATACCCCGCACGGTGTTTAAGTACATACTTAAATTTCAATAAAACAGTGATTTTAAAGATTGTTTTATAAAAATCCGAAAGTTTAGCATTACTAAAGCAGTCTTATACTGACAGTGGCGTAGTTAGTGTTTGTGGTGCCCGGGACCAAAGGTCAACACTAGCGCCACACAGGCACAGGCATACATTACATGGGCAAAAGTATGCGGACACCCCTTCTAATTAGTGGATTGGGCTGTTTCAGCCACACCCATTGCTGACAGGTATATATAATCAAGCACACAGCCATGCAATCTCCATAGACAAACATTGGCAGTAGAATGGGCCGTACTAAAGAGCTCAGTGACTTTCAATGTGGCATCGTCATCGGATGCCACCTTTCCAACAAGTGAGTTTGCCAAATTTCTGCCCTGCTAGAGCTGTCCTGGTTAAATGTAAGTGCTGTTATTGTGAAGTGGAAACGTCTAGGAGCAACAACAGCTCAGCTGCGAAGTCGTAGGCCACACAAGCTCACAGAACGGAACCGCCAAGTGCTGAAGCGCATAGCACGTAAAAATCGCCTGTCCTCTCACTACCCAAGTTCCAAACTGCCTCTGGAAGCAATGTCAGCACAACAACTGTTCGTCGGGAGCTGCATGAAATGGGTTTCCATGACCGAGCATCCGCACGCAAGCCTAAGATCACCATATGCAATGTCAAGCGTCGGCTGGAGTGGTGTAAAGCTCGCCACCATTGGACTCTGGAGCAGTGGAAACACGTTATCTGGAGTGATGAATCACGCTTCACCACCTGGCAGTCTGATGGATGAATCTGGGTTTGGCGGATGCCAGGAGAACGCTACCTGCCCGAATGCATAATGCCAACTATAAAGTTTGGTGGAGGAGGAATAATGGTCAGAGGCTGTTTTTCATGGTTCGGGTTAGGCCACTTAGTACCAGTGAAGGGAAATCTTAACGCTACAGCATACAATTACATTCTAGACGATTGTGTGCCTCCAACTTTGTGGCAACAGTTTGGGGAAGGCCCTTTCTTGTTTGAGCATGACAATGCCCCCATGCACAAAGTGAAGTCCATACAGAAATGGTTTGCCGAGATTGGTGTGGAAGAACTTGACTGGCCTGCACAGAGCCCTGACCTCAACCACATCGAACATCTTTGGGATTAATTGGAACGCCGACTGCAAGACAGGCCTAATCGCCCAACATCAGTGTCCGACCTCACTAATGCTCTTGTGGCTGAATGGAAGCAAATCCCCACAGCAATGTTCTGACATCTAGTGGAAAGCCTTCCCAGAAGAGTGGAGGCTGTTATAGCAGTAAAGGAGGGACCAACTCTATATTAATGCCCATGATTTTGGAATGAGATGTTCGACGAGCACATACGGGTGTGATGTTCGGGTGTCCACATACTTTTGGCCATTTAGTGTAGTTAGGAGTTCATATTGGGGGAGGGGCGACATATGAAAGAGCTCTAAGGTTCCCCAATGGGCTCAGCAGCAGAGTCCCAGGAAGCTGTTCAAAATGAAATTGAGAATATCCAATCTTAACTGGAAGATATTTCAGAAGACTTCAACCTCAAGAAGAATTCAGCGTAAAAATCTCCTCAAAGTTCCTTTTCTGCTGATTTCTTCAAAGTCCTCTGGGGATTAAACATTCACATCTCTGGTACACTTATCTCTGCAAACTCAAAGACTAAGAGATTATCTCTGCCGATCTCAGGCGTTCACTTCTCTTCTTTTTTGCATGACAGCCATTCTTCCAAAAGGATACCTCTCGCTTGCGCGTAACTGCCATTCTTTGGCATTAACAGTTGTTTACAGGTAGCGATGCTTAATACAATTGTTTACAGTTGTTTACAGTTTACGTTTACAGTTGTTTACAGTTGTTTAACGTAAAACAGTGGTGCGAGATAAAAGGACAAGACTCTTGCCCTGGGATGTGGCCTCCCGTGGTGAAACGAACTGTCATTTCACCTTGACAACCAGCTCCTGTGGTGAGGCTAATTGTCGGATTCCTTAATGCAGATTCGCCACACCTGCGCATTCTCCTTGGTGGCATATTGTTCTTTAAAAGGAGAATATTTAGACAAACAACAGAGGAAAAGAACATAAAAACACAGCCGGAGGTTTGCTGTGGTGGATAAACAACAGTAGGGTAGGAAAAACAAGCATCTATCCCAGGGTGTTCTCTCTTGGACTTTGTCACCCAATTGAGCTCACTCTCTGGCCGTGTCCTCTCTGGTGTGCCTGTTGACATCCTCGCAAACATCCTGCGAGCTTCAGTTTTGGATTTCCCAGCATGTCACGGCCCTGGAGCACACTATCCTTTGGTACGATTCCGCATGAATGGGTGACTGCGTTTATTTGGCACCAAAAGGGTTTAGTTTGATTTTATATGAAGTTAATTTTGCGTCTGTCCTTTTTTTGGATTCCATCCAGTCTGTCCTGTGCCAATATAATGAAGTTAATAATTACTTCTCAAAGGCTGCTGCACCTCTTATGTCCCCCATCTTTCTCACACCATTAGTTCTGCTTATTGATTGATTAATCCTTGGAGGCATAAATTGTGTATTTAATTAATTATAACAGATGTGGGTTTCGACTGCATTCAGAGTTGGAGGCGACGTAATAAGCTCAACGCCACCTCATCTGAATTCAACCTTAGGCCGGATATCCATGGGATTTTAATTCCTGGCATGCGCAGTTCCACCTTTAATCGCTTGCGATTTTGGTTGGAGGCTGCACATGTGACAATGCTATACATCCGTCTTCCAATCCTTTTTTAGCCCCCGTTGGACTTAGTCTAAAACAGGGGCTTACGGATTGCCTCTCATCACATCTACAACCATATCTCGGATATGTATTGACTGATTTTGTTCATACTTGGTACAAAGACAATACATGATATGCACATCATTTTGTTTCGCGATGCGATCAAAGATGGCCGACTGGCAGCCATTTTAATTGTGAAAAACCCGATGTTGAACACGTCCTCAACCATTTCTCAGACATGCATTTACCGATGTTGTTCAAACTTGGCACACAGATAAGGAATGCTGGCTTACGTATGCACGTCACTTTCTTTGGAGACCAGATCCAAGATGGCCGACTGGCGGCCATTTTGTTACTTAAACGTGTCCCTGTAGCGGTTCCCGCTGAATGTACACAATCGCCTTGCACCTGCCAGGGCGCAGCCAGGGCGCGATCGCCATGCCGGGCTCGTCCGGACGGGCCCAGACGCGCCTCTCCTGGGCATGCCCGGACTCGCTGTTCCCAGGCACGCCCGAACCTCCCGGGCACGCCCGGTCTCGTCTTTCCTGGGCATGCCCGCTCTCGCCTTTCCAGGGCTCGCCCAGAGCGCCCGGGCACGCCCAGCCTCGACTTGCCAGGCCGCGTCCAGGACGCCCGGGCATGTCCAGACTCGCCTTTCCAGGGCTCGCCCAGAGCGTCCGGGCATGCCCGCTCTCGCCTTTCCAGGGCTCGCCCAGAGCGCTCGGGCACGCCCAGCCTCGACTTGCCAGGCCGCGTTCAGGATGCCCAGGCATGTCCAGACTCGCCTTTCCAGGACTCGCCCTTGACACCCGGGCATGCCCGGTCTCGGTTTTCCCGGACAAACGCCCGGGCATAAATGTGTATATATATTGCTGCCCGATAAACGGGCTTTTCGGAATACCTGAGCTGTTTTGTTTCAATAAAGCAACTCGGACGAATTCCGTCTTTGGTCGCGTCAATTCTTTTGACTCGCGTTGGAGCGCAGCTCCATCATCCCCAACAATTTCTTGAACATGCATGGTCCGATTTTGTTCAAACCTTGTACATGATGGCATATATGTGCAGAAGATTTTGTTTTGTAATCCGAACAAAGATGGCCGACTGATGGCTTTTTGCTTCGTACAGCAAAATTACGAGAACCACAGGGTTGTTACTGACATTTCATTTCTTTTTCTTCCTGTTACAACTACAGTGCATTCAGAAAGTATTCAGACCCCTTCACTTTTTTCACATTTTGTTATGTTGCAGCCTAATGCTGAAATCGTTTAAATTCATTTTTTCCCTCATCAATCTACACTCAATATCCCATAAAGACAAAGAGAAAACAGGATTTTAGAAAGTTTTGCAAATTTATTAAAAATAAAAAACTGAAATATCACATTTACATAAGTATTCATACCCTTTGCTATGACACTTGAAATTTAGCTCAGGTGCCTCCCATTTCTCTTGATCATCTTTGAGATGTTTCTACGCCTTGATTGGAGTCCACCTGTGGTAAATTCAATTGATTGGACATGGTTTGGAAAGGCACACACCTGTCTATATAAGGTCTCACAGCTGACAATGCATATCAGAGCAAAAACCAAGCCATGAGGTCGACGGAATTGCCTGCAGAGCTCAGAGACAGGACTGTGTCGAGGCACAGATCTGGGGAAGCCTACAAAAAAATCTCTGCTGCATTGAAAGTTCCCAAGAGCACAGTGGCCTCCATAATTCTTAAATGGAACAAGTTTGGAACAACCAGGACTCTTCCTAGAGCTGTCCACCCGGCCAACCTGAGCAATCGGGGGAGAAAGGCCTTGGTAAGAGAGGTGACCAAGAACCCGATGGTCACTCTGGCTGAGCTCCAGAGATCCTGTGTGGAGATGGGAGAAACTTCCAGAAGGACAACCATCACTGCAACACTCCACCGATCTGGGATTTATGGCAGAGTGGCCAGACGGAAGCCTCTACTCAGTGAAAGACACATGAAGGCCTGCTTAGAGTTTGCAAAAAAGCACCTAAAGGACTCTCAGACTGTGAGAAACAAGATTCTGTGGGCTTTCATTGGCAGCCTGAATATTGCATTCAAATGGTTGTTTTATTTGAAATAGTCGCTTTGTCATGCATTTTGTAACATGCCTCGATTGTAAATTGTTTTATCTGCCAATCCAGTTGAAATGAGAACGGCACTCGGTACTCGAGCACATACCTCTGTCAGGATGAAGAGTTTATGTTTTGTATCCCACTGATGGGCCGCATCTGGATCCAAACCTGAAACAAAATCTATTAAACTCGTCCTTGTCACACACCCAACCTGTCCACCAAGTTTTGTCCTAATCCGTCAACAACGTTTTGAGATATCCTGCTATGTATCGATTTTGGCCCCATCTCTCAATGGTGATGAATCACATAAAAATTAAATAATTCTCATATCCGAATACATATTCAGATCTTCACCAAAATCGAATCACTTAGTCCTTGTCACACACCCAACCTGTCCACCTAGTTTTGTCCTAATCCGTCAACAACTTTTTGAGATATCCTGCTATGTATCGATTTTGGCCCCATCTCTCAATGGTGAAGAATCACATACAAATTAAATAATTCTCATATCTGAATCCATATTCAGATCTTCACCAAAATCGAAACAATTAGTCCTCGTCACACACCCAACCTGTCCACCAAGTTTTGTCCGAATCCGTCCACAACTTTTTGAGATATCCTGCTATATATCGATTTTGGCCCGATCTCTCAATGGCGAAGAATCACGTAAAAATTCCAGTATCTGGATCCAGATCTTCACCAAAATGTAATCAATTCGTCCTTGTTACATACACAATCAATCCATAACTCTGAGATATTCTCCACACAGACAGACAAACAAACGCGAAAACACAACCTCCGTCCAACTTTGGTGGTGCAGGTAACAAGAACTTTTGCGAATGCGAATAATCTCTGGAAGTTGTCTATTCATATTAACATGTTAATAATATTAACTACCTTGTAACCATGTTATTTGCCATATAATTACTCTATTTTAACTTCTACAAAATTATTTTAACTTCTTTGGATGACAGGCTGGGTTGGCCTATTTGGTGTTTCCACTTGAGCATCCTGGATTTGGTGTTGTCTTACCAATTGTCTAACGTTCTTGTAATTATTAATGCAAAATTATCAATGACGTCTAAGAAAGCCCATGTACTGTGGGTGATATGCAGGACATAACAAAATCGACCAGACTCTTGGACATGATCTTCATGGTTAATTGCATTCGAAATCTAATCAACATTTTAATGTTTCCTTCATTCATTTGTTAACTTGATATACTGCTCGATTTATTATCAATATGTCTACCTTGTAAATAAAACAATGTTTTCAGTGTATTTGTTTTTATCAATGACTATTTGGTTACCTTTGGGACACCCGATATGGACAAGCTCCTCCATGAACCTTTTTTATTAACGATAATTTTCTTAGCTCTTACATGCTCTTACTTTCTTATCTCTTACTTACTCTTACCTCTTACATGATGTCCCCCCACCCCCACCCCCCCCCCCTCCCCCAGCATTTCCATGTTTTAAACGTTTCCCAGTGTGTACCCTGGATTAGAATAGGTACACCGTATCCCTGCGTGTCGTAAGAGACGACTAAGAGGGTTGGCGTCAGGAAGGGCATCCGGCCATAAAAACATTGCCTCAAAAAGAGAACCATGACAATCACAAGTACATATGGGCAGGGTGCAGCCCGAAGTGGAGATCGGTTTCTGAGGTTTGGGACATGGAATGTAGGGACAATGACAGGGAGATCAGGAGAAGTGGTGGAAGTATTGGTCAGAAGAAGAGTGGACATATGTTGTGTGCAAGAGACAAGATGGAAGGGAAGTGGTGTGAGAATGGTGAAGGGTAGGCAGGGACAGAAATACAAGTTTGTGTGGCAAGGGTGCCCGGAGGGCATGAATGGTGTTGGTGTCCTGTTTTCTGAGGAGTTTGTAGACAGTGTGGTGAGTGTGACGAGAGCGTGTGATGGGTTGATGATGGTGAAAATGATGATTGGAAAGCTCTTGGTGAACGTCATCTCGGGATATGCTCCGCAGGTTGGTCGGAGCGATGAAGAGAAGGACAAGTTCTGGTGTGCGATAGAGAAGCTGATGGAAAACGTGAAAGATGAGGAAGTTGTCGTGGTAGGAGGAGACCTAAATGGACATGTGGGAAGGAGTATGAACGGTTTTGAGGGAGTTCATGGGGGTTACGGATATGGTGTGAGAAATGGAGAAGGTGAAAGGATTTTGGAGTTTGCTGATGGAGCTGATTTGTTGATTTGTAACACTAAGTTGCAGAAAGAGGATAATACGCTTGTTACATACACGTCAGGTGGGTCGACAACAACCGTTGACTACCTGATGGTGCGTAGGCGAGATAGGGGGCACCTCTGGGATACAAAGGTGATCCCGGGGGAGGAGGCTGTTTCACAGCACCACTTGGTTGTCTGCGACATAAGGGTGAAAGGTGCGAGGAGAGCTCGGCGGGTGAAGTACCAACCGAGAATGAAGGTGTGGAGGTTGAAAGAGCTGACAGTAAAGGAGGCATTAAAAGAGAGGCTGAGTAGGGTCGAGGATGATGTGGTTGAGCTTGAACGTGGTTGGATGTCAATGAAAGCTAGTCTGTTGGGAGCCGTTGGTGAGGTATGTGGATGGACAAAAGGACCACCGAGGCACTCGGAAACATGGTGGTGGGATGATGAAGTTGGAAAGAGGATTGACGAGAAGAGGAAGAAGTTAAAGGAGTGGCAGAAGGCGAAGGGTACGGGAGCAGAAACAACAGAGCATGAAAGTTATAATAATAATAATAATAATAATAATAATGCATTTATTTTATATAGCGCTTTTCAGGAAGCCCAAAGACGCTTTGACAGAGTGCAAAACATAACGCATAGCAAAACATAAAGACAATTGCAAAAAAAGAAGAATCAATAGGGAAATATTCAAAGCACAAAGGAGGGAGAAGGAGAGGAGATAGTCAGGGGTTAGATGCTGTGGGTTAAATGTTGAATGCAGTGTTGAACAGGTGGGTCTTGAGTGATGTTTTGAATGTGGTGAGTGAGGAGGAGTCTCTGATGGTGTGAGGTAGCGAGTTCCAGAGGGTGGGAGCAGCGATGGAGAAGGCCCTGTCCCCCCAGGATCTAAATTTGGTCCGGATGGGGGGGGTCAGGAGGTTGGTACCAGCAGAGCGGAGGTTGCGGGTGGGAGTGTGTCTGGAGAGGAGGTCAGCCAGGTAGGATGGGGCCAGGTTATGGAGGGCTTTGTAGGTCAAGAGGAGGATTTTGTACTGGATTCTCTGGGAGATGGGGAGCCAGTGAAGCTTGTAAAGGACGGGGGTGATGTGGTCACGGGTCCGGGAATGGGTGAGTAGACGGGCAGCGGAGTTCTGAATGTATTGGAGTTTATTGGTGATTGTTGAGGGTGAACCATAAAGGAGGCTATTGCAGTAGTCCAGACGGGAAGTGATGAAGGCGTGGATGAGGGTTTCTGCAGCCACAGAGGAGAGGGATGGACGGAGACGGGCGATGTTTTTCAGGTGGAAGAAGGCTGTCTTTGTGATCTGTTTAGTGTATTTGTCGAAGGAGAGGGTTTGGTCAAAGATGATGCCAAGATTCCGGATGTGAGGGGAGGTGGACACTGGGAAACCGTCGATGTTGAGGGCAAAGTTATGGGTGGACTTGGTGAGCGTTTTTGGGCCAATGATGATTATTTCAGATTTATCACAGTTAAGTTTGAGGAAGTTGATTTGAAGCCAGGATTTTATTTCAGTGATGCAGTTTGTCAGGATAGAGTGGGTGGCGGTGGAGATGGACTTGGTGGAGATGAAAAGCTGGATGTCATCGGCGAAGCAGTGGAATTGGAGACCATGACGGCGGATTAAGTGACCGAGGGGGGACAGGTAAAGGATAAAGAGGAGGGGGCCAAGAACTGAACCTTGGGGGACACCTTGGGGGAGGGGAGCAGTGGGGGATTTGCAGTTATTGATGGAGATGAACTGACGTCTGTCAGAGAGGTATGATTTAATCCAAGAGAGGGCAGTGCCGGTAATGTTAAAGGTGGTTTCAAGTCGGGTGAGGAGGATGGTGTGATCGATGGTGTCAAAGGCAGCGCTGAGGTCGAGGAGGATGAGAATGTTGAGGTTGCCAGCATCAGAGGAGAGGAGAAGGTCGTTGGTGATTTTGAGGAGAGCAGTTTCAGTACTGTGGTTGGACCGGAATCCGGATTGGAATGTTTCATACAGGTTATTGGCAGAGAGGTGATGCTTGAGTTGAGTGGCTACAGCGCGTTCCAAAACCTTTGACAGAAAGGGTAGGTTGGAGATGGGTCTGAAGTTATTTAGGGTGTCAGGGTTTAGTCCAGGTTTTTTCAGAATGGGGGTAACAGCAGCAATTTTGAGGGATGGTGGGACGATGCCTGTAGACAGGGAGGAGTTTATTGTTGCAATGATAAGTGGAGAAAGAGCAGGAAGGGAGGCCTTGACAAAGCTGGAGGGGATGGGGTCAAGAGTGCAGGTGGCAGTTTTCATTCCGATGAGGAGTTCAGAGAGGTCAGTAGGGGAGACTGGGGAGAATTGAGACAGGGGATGGCAGGATAAGGGGGGGCAGGTGGTTTGAGGGGGAGCGGGTGCGGCGGTGGTCAAGCTGTTGTAGATGTTTTCAATTTTGCGTTGGAAGAATGAAAGGAAGGAGATGCAGTTGTCTATTGTGAATGACTGGGTGGTGGTGTTCAGGGGGCTGAGGAGTTTGTTTATTGTAGAGAAGAGTGCTTTTGGGTTTCCGGAGCCAGAGTGGATAATTTGAGAGTAGTAGGCGGAGCGGGCGCGGGAGAGGGCATCTTTATAGTGTTGTATGTGGTCCTTGTAGGCCTGGGAGTGAACTGTGAGACCTGTTTTATTGCGGAGTCTTTCAAGTTGGCGAGCACGAGTTTTCATTAGGCGGAGCTCAGGGGTAAACCAGGGAGCAGAATGGGTGAAAGAAACTGTTTTGGTTTTTATAGGCGCAATTTGGTCAAGGCAGGAAGAGAGAGTGTGGTTGTAGTAGTCAGTGAGGTCAGAAGGGGTGTGGAGGTCAACGAAGGGAGAAGTGGACATTTTTTCAGAGAGGGTCGATGAGAATGAGGCAGGTGAAAAAGCGTTTAGCTTACGGAAGTTGATAGTGCGATAATGCCTTGGTGCTGGGGTGGGGATGTTGATGGTCAGAGTGATGGCTAGGTGGTCAGAGAGAGTGAGGTCGGAGCCAGAGAGATGGTGCAAAATTAGTCCAGTAGAGCAGACAAGGTCCAAAATGTGACCACGGTTATGGGTAGGAAAGTTGACATGTTGAGTGAGGTTAAAGCAGGTGAGTAAATCAGTGAAGTCAGTGGTTAGCGTGGAGTCAGTGGAGTCCATGTGGATATTGAAATCACCAAGGAGGAGGATTGAGGGGGAGAGGGAACATAGCTGGGTCAGAAAGTAGGAGAAGTCAGACAGGAATGATGGGTGTGGTTTGGGAGGGCGGTAGACAACAGCCATGACTGACTGTGTGTGACCAGAGAGTTTAAAAGCCAGGTGTTCAAATGATGGAGCAGATGAGATGGAGATGAGGTTGGTCTTGATGTCTTGTCGGTGAATAACGGCAATTCCACCACCTCGGCCCTCCGAGCGTGGTTTATTGATGTAAGAATATCCATTGGGTGTGGTGAGGTTGAGCGTGTAGTAGTCCAGTGGTTGTTGCCAGGTCTCAGTGAGACAGAGAAAGTCCAGTTTATTTTCCAGGATGTAGTCGTTCAGGATGAGGCATTTGTTGTTGAGGGACCGGGTATTGAACAGGGTGAGCTTGATGTTGTTTTGTACGGCGGGTATGAATCCAGGTGATTTGGCCAGGGTTCGCAGACAGGAGGTGCGATTTTGTGCGTTGTTGTGACCAGGTGTGTTGGGACGATGAGTGGGAGTGCGCTGAGCCGACCAGAGGATGGGGATGGAGTGACCTGATTGTAAATAAACAAACTTACGACCGGAGCCACGGTGAATGTACCTGGGTCGACGCAGGAGTCCATTCGATCTGATTGCAGAGATGCATGATGGGGTGGAGCGGGTTTTAAGCAGGAGAAGCCTTGCGGCAGAGTACCGCAGAGCCATGCCAGCAGGAGCGAAGGCAAAGCGAGCACGCGGCCAAGGGTGAGGAGGCGAAACAATCGACACAACCAACGGGAGTGGGCCCGAGGAAACAGCGATGGAGCCGAGCAGGTGAAGCCCGGAGCAGCAGAGCAGAGCCGGGACCGCGCAGAGGAAGACTCAATGGCCATAAATCCGCCACGACCACCAGGAAAGCAAGACACGGACAATGGTCCAGTCAGAGAAGCGGCGAGCAAACGACGCCAGCGTCCTCTCACGACCGGACCGGAAAACGGAAGTCAGGAAGGCAGCCAGGAAGGCTGCAAAGAAAGAGGTAGCAAAGGCGCAGGAGGCATGTAGGAAAATGTTCAGAGAATGCTTGGATTCGGAAGAGGGTCAGAAAGCAGTATTCAGGATTGCAAAGCAGATAGCGAAAGAGGTGTGATGTGATGGGGGTGAGTTGCTTGAAGGATGAAGTGGGACAAATCGTTGTGGACCCAGATGGAATTAAAGGAAGATGGAAATGATATATGGAAATGCTGTTGAATACAGAGAATGAATGGGATGGCAACATAGAGAGTAACCCAGTTTTAGGACTGGCAGAGAAGATAACTGAGGAGGAAGTTGAGGAAGCGATAAAAGCAATGAAGAGTAGAAAAGCGGGAGGGCCGACGGGAGTTGTGGGAGATATGTTGAGGGCAGCAGGAAGTTGGGGTGTGAAGAGAATGACAGAGATCTGTAATCTGACGGTGAAAGAAGGCCGCATTCCAGTGGATTGGGAACTGAGTACCCTCGTCCCTCTATACAAGGGGAAAGGTGACCCTCTGGAGTGTGGCTCGTACCGAGCGATAAAGTTATTGGAGCATGGAATGAAGGTATTGGAAAGGGTGTTGGAGAGGAAGATAAGGAAGAAAGTGAAGATCGACGAAATGCAGTTTGGATTTATGCCAGGAAGAGGAACGACAGACGTGCTTTTTATTGTGAGGCAGTTGCAGGAGAAGTACATGGAGAAGAGGAAGAAGTTGTTTCTTGGGTTTGTTGATCTGGACAAAGCATTCGATAGGGTTCCACGTGAAGTCGTGACATGGGCAATGAGGAAGTTAGGAGTGGAAGAATGGTTGATCAGAGTAGTGATGGCAATGTACAAAAGAGCGCGCACAGCTGTAATGACGAAGGACGGGAACAGTGGTGAGATTGAGGTGAAGGTGGGAGTGCCTCAGGGGTCGGTACTAAGTCCACTACTATTTGTAGCTGTCATGGAGGTGCTGGCTCAGAACGTAAAGGAGGGTTTACAGTGGGAGTTGTTGTATGCAGATGATCTGGTGTTGATTGCGGAAAGTACGGATGGACTGAAGGAAAAGATGAACAAGTGGAAGGAATGTATGGAGACAAAAGGTCTGAAGGTGAATATCGGAAAGACGAAGGTGATGGCAAGTGGTAAAGCATGTGGTGAGGTGGAAAGAACTGGGAAGTGGCCGTGTGCTGTGTGCAGGAAGGGTGTCGGAGTGAACTCCATTCAATGCACAATGTGCACTGAGTGGGTTCATCAAAAATGTAGTGGTCTGAGAGGGTCATTAACCAGTGTGGCGGGCTACATTCAAATGTAAGGTGTGCACAGAGGGAGCTGCAGATGGAGGAAATGTTGAGTTGGATCTTGGAGACGGCGTGAAGCTGGAAGGTGTGAAAACATTTTGCTACCTCGGAGACATGCTGAATGGAGAAGGTGGATCAGACTCGGCAACGGTTGCTCGAGTGAGATGTGCATGGAAGAGGTTTCGGGAACTGAGTGGCGTGCTGATGAGGAGGGGAGTGTCGTTGAAGCTGAAGGGAAAGGTGTGTGCTGCATGTGTGAGAAGTGTTATGATTTATGGGAGCGAGACATGGGTAATGAACGTAGAGCAGCAACGAAGGTTGGAAAGGGTGGAAATGCGAATGGTTCGATGGATGTGTGGAGTATCATTGAGAGAGAGGAAGACAAATGAATTGCGAAAGATGATGGGATAGAGCCTGTGATGGATGCTGTGAAGAGGAACAGGTTGAGATGGTTTGGTCATGTGTTGAGGAAGGATGAAAGTGACTGGTTGAGGAGAGTGATGGAAATGAATGTAGAAGGAAGTAGAGGATGGGGAAGAGCAAGAAAGACTTGGCTGAAGATGGTGGAAGAAGAAATGCGGGCAAGGGGGTTAACAAGGAGAGATGCAGAAAACAGGGCAAGATGGAGAAGATTGTCATGGGGACCGCAAGGCTAGCCCCCGCTCTTGCAGAGAAAATGGCCTTAAAATGCATGTTGTTGTTGTTGTTGTTACATGAGCCTCGACTGAGTATAGAAAATAAATAAATAAATAAATAAATAAATGGAAGATATGATCATTGAGAGTCTTAAATCAAGGAAGCTATGAAGTTATTCGAGAGGTACGCACACGTGACTCCAATCTTTCCAGCCTGGGTTTGAATCCCGACACAGCAAAAACTACTGTCACCCCTGAGTTTCACCAATGTGCGTGCCCGTCCCTCGGATGCATATTTTATGCACATATACAAGGAGTTACTAGATCACCAAGATAATGGTCTACAGCGACAAATGGGCCAAAAAGAGACGTACACAGGAACGATCGGTAGCTACACCTGTCAAAGACCCCGAGTAGAGAAGTTTTTAACCAATTCTCTATCGTCCGAAGAAAACAACATGATGAAAGTTTTTAAAAATCCGTGTAAAAAAAATTAATGACTTGTTTTCCACCATTTGTGAATCCTGAGGCCACAATAAGCTGTATATACACCGATGGTAATGAAAGGAGGCATTGTACACCTGCACCACCTGTTTGAAAGTTCACCTCCTACCAACAACTATCACTGCAACAAAGCAAAGTACCGGCATGACCTTTTTAACGAGGCAATGCCAAAATAAAAAGTATATATATATTTTAAAGGTAGCATTATTTTCCAGGTATGACAAAGTATTACAACATTAAATCCGAGATGCTGTGGAACAGAGGTGATTGATACGTCTCCAGGTGAATTCAAGCGACTTCAGATTAACCCTTCCACCATTATAAAGGTGTCCCCAAAAATACCTGAGTGTCCCCAACAATACCTGAGTGTCCCCAACAATACCTGAGTGTCCCCAACAATACCTGAGTGTCCCCAAAAATAACTGAGTGTCCCCAACAATACCTGAGTGTCCCTAACAATACCTTCCACCATTATAAACGTGTCCCCAACAATACCTTCCACCATTCTAAACGTGTCCCCAACAATACCTGAGTGTCCTCAACAATACCTTCCACCATTATAAACGTGTCCCCAACAATACCTGAGTGTCCCCAACAATACCTTCCACCATTATAAACGTGTCCCCAACAATACCTGAGTGTCCCCAACAATACCTGAGTGTCCCCAACAATACCTTCCACCATTATAAACGTGTCCCCTACAATATTGTTATGTTGGGTGGGGTAGCAATATGTAGAGCCAGATAGATCTGTGTAGGTCGGTATTCGTCTGTCGCGGTAAGGAAACTGACCTTGTAATAAGTTTCATGTCTAGGCGGTTTGTCGGTGAGGAGTATACTTGTGAACCGACCAGGAGGTTCGTGTGATAAATAGAGTTAGGGATTAAAAGATAACGCCCCTGTGTGTCTCACCTGGTCAGCCTAACCTTTGTCCCGTATGGCACTGCACACCACTTAGACCATTAGTTAGTATCTCCGAATTGCAACATTAAATTCCCTTCCCTGACAGTGACTTGGGAGACAGACAGGCAAAGAAACCAGGCCAGGACACCGCCGCATGGCCGCCGCCATTTACACCTCCAACAGGCCTATCCACCTCGAGTGCCACGCGCTATGACCACGGAACAGGGGACGAGAGTTGGGGTGGCGCGATAGGCGTGAACCTCGAGCCAACGGGTCGGTGGAAGACACTGATTGGTTGGTAGTGCGCCAAGGCTGACGTCACCGGCCAGTAGATATTAACGAGCGCCGAATGCCATTTTCGAGAGTTAGTTGGTTCGAGAAAGAGAGACGAGAGGGAGAGCACGAGAGTTGGTCGAGTTGGTCTGGAAAGAGCACGAGTGTTGGAAAGAGAGAGGAGAGAGGAGAGAGGAGAGAGGAGAGAGGAGAGAGGAGAGAGGAGAGAGGAGAGAGGAGAGAGGAGAGAGGAGAGAGGGAGTTGAGTAGTTGAGTTGCTCTCTTGGGTTTTGAACATCATTCGCTCTTGCTCTGACAGTCTCTAGCAGTTCGTGCTCTTGTTTTGCGCAGCTTGCTATTAGGCACCCTTTTTCGTCCTGCGCAGCCCGAGTTGAGTCATAGCCCGAGTGGAGTTCACTTGCTTTTTGACCTCGCTTGGAGCCTCTAGCCTGTGTTGGACGCACGGTGCTTTTCCCGCTGTGGGACCTCGTGGTGCTGGGAGCGGTGCTGGTGCTTGGAGCGGTGCTCGGTGCTTTGGAGCTTGGTGCACGGGCCTCGTGAGCGGCGGGAGGCTTGGAGCGAGGCGCCTCGTGGTGTGCGGCGAGGCTTGGAGCCGCGTGGGGGACGATACCCTGAAAGACGACAAGACAGATAGCTCACACAGCACAGACGCACATAATGAACGTATTTCTTTTGTTAATCCATTCCTGTGTCTCGTATCCGAAATCTGTGTGTGTGGACATCCCGATTAGGATATTTTATTACCGGCATGTGCTTTTTCCAGTCCTTGCCTTTTTCCTTTAATAAACCCTTGTATTATTTTGCATCCCCTGTTAAACCTGTGCCAGCTTGAGTCAATTTCCCTGCAGGACCGGAGCTACGTCGGTGCGCCAAGGTAAGCGCTTTTGCCGCAGCCTCCATTTTCCTTCTTCCTCCCGCGTGACATATAGCCGAATCCGTGTTTGGTTATCGCCTCCATTAAATCCGGTTCGGTCCATCCGCGACTTTCTGGTGTTAACCGGGAGTCGCGCGACAATACCTTCCACCATTATAAACCTGTCCGCAACAATACCTGAGTGTCCCCAACAATACCTTCCACCATTATAAACGTGTCCCCAACAATACCTGAGTGTCCCCAACAATACCTTCCATCATTATAAACCTGTCCCCAACAATACCTTCCACCATTATAAACCTGTCCCCAACAATACCTTCCACCATTGTAAACGTGTCCCCAACAATACCTGAGTGTCCCCAACAATACCTTCCACCATTATAAACGTGTCCCCAAAAATACCTGAGTGCCCCAACAATACCTTCCACCATTATAAACCTGTCCCCAACAATACCTTCCACCATTATAAACGTGTCCCCAACAATACCTTCCACCATTATAAACCTGTCCCCAACAATACCTGAGTGTCCCCAACAATACCTTCCACCATTATAAACCTGTCCCCAACAATACCTGAGTGTCCCCATCAATACCTTCGACCATTATAAACGTGTCCCCAACAATACCTGAGTGTCCCCAACAATACCTTCCACCATTATAAACGTGTCCCCAACAATACCTGAGTGTCCCCAACAATACCTGAGTGTCCCCAACAATACCTTCCACCATTATAAACGTGTCCCCAACAATACCTGAGTGTCCCCAACAATACCTTCCACCATTATAAACGTGTCCCCAACAATACCTGAGTGTCCCCAACAATACCTTCCACCATTATAAACGTGTCCCCAACAATACCTGAGTGTCTCCAACAATACCTTCCACCATTATAAACGTGTCCCCAACAATACCTGAGTGTCCCCAACAATATCTTCCACCATTATAAACATGTCCCCAACAATACCTGAGTGCTGAGTGTCCCCAACAATGCCTTCCACCATTAGAAATATGTCCCCAACAATACCAATACCTGAGTTATAAAGAGCATGCTCCAGAATTAAACACCATTGCGTACAGGTATACAACCAGGTTGCAAGTGTTCAAGACTTGGTCCAAAAAACCCCCAAAAAAGCAGCTCAATAGGGAACAGGTTACCACGAAGTAAGACTGCGGTCATACAAAGCCCGCAGGTATCCGGTGGATCGATGCACAAATCAAATGATGCTCGCGATCACCGGATCGAGCTCGTGCCCACATCCAGCAGGTACCGAATGACAAACGGAACAGGAATGGAAGAGTTGTGATGACAGAGTTGATGAGAACGGGAATATTGGAGTACGGCAGAGAATACCTGAGTGAAGGTCCCTCCCAGCGCTCTCGGGATGTCTCTTCGTGGTGGGTGCAGGTGCACCGATAGTGGACCAATGCATGAGGGCAGGGCGTTAAGAGGAGACCGAGGTGGGAGTGGAGATGCGGGGGCGGATAGGAAGATATTTACCTTTTTACCAAGAGGAAATAGTGGGAGAGGTACAGGCAGCGAGGTGGAGAAACACGTGTCGAAAGAACGGTCCAGGTAGACGGCGACCACAGGCTGGGTGGACAACACGGTCTAGGCAGACAGCAGGGTCTGGGCAGACAGCAGGTTCATGATCCTGGCAGACAACACGAGCACGGTCTGAGCAGGGAGTAGGAATACGGCGTATACAGCACGGGACAAATAGCACGGTCCGAGCAAACAGCACGGATCAATCTTACAGGTAACACCAGTACTTTGTCTGTATCTCTAATAGAGATTGGACCTCATCACTCCACATCGCAAGCTGACAAGTGTAATGAGAGAGCTCTCTGCCAGTTCCGCACACAGTGTTTGCCGCCCCCTGCAGACCCATGGTTCCTTCGAAGCAATTTTAAAGCTTAAGTAAAAACATTGTATAAATATATATATATACATGGTGATTGAAAAGCAACTCCCTATTTTAAAATATTTAGAAATTATTTATTTATTGTAATAATTTTGTCAAATTTTTAGTGTTTGTTCCTAAATGTATGAGAATTTAATTTGTGTTGGTTTTTTTTCAGATTATTTTTTGTTTGAAATTCGGAAGCCCTACAAACATGGCTGGACGTCTTACCCTGCAGGAGCGTGCCCAGCTAGCGGCACGTTACGAAGTTTGGATGCTGGCTTGGTATGAAGATTGGTCTGATCTCTTTGAAAATATCCTCTGGTCTGATGAAGCGGTATTTCACATCGGTGGGTTTGTGAACCGTCACAACTGCTATTACTGGGCAGGAGAAGATCCTGGTGTTATTTCTGAAAAAACGCAATATCGGCCCAAGGTAACGGTGTGGTGTGGAATGACTTCGGAAAGGATTGTAGGTCCCTTCATTCTTCGCGATACCATGAATGCCAAAAGGTACCTCACCATGCTGCAAGACGAAATCTGGCCAATTATCAGTGCTTCGGAGAATGTTGAAGATTTGATTTTCATGCAAGATGGCGCTCCTCCACATTTTGCTATTGTTGTTCGTGAATGGCTGAATGCCCACTTCCCTGGGAGATGGGTGGGTCGTCGTGGTCCGTATGAGTGGCCAGCCAGGAGCCCTGACTTAACACCATGTGACTTTTTTCTTTGGGGTTGGGTAAAAGAGCAAGTCTACTGTACCAAACCAACGACTTTGGAAGAACTTGAAGGGCGAATACGAGAAGTTATGTCTTCCATCCCACAAGAGTTCCTGGTGAAATCAGTTGACGCGGTTCCCGGGCGGCTTGAGAAGCTGGTGGCGAATTCTGGTGCCCATATCGAATTTTATATAAAACTTCATGCTATACGCTTTCTTCTTATATCCATTTCTTGTAAAAATGATAGTTAAGAAATAAATTATAAGTATTTTAAAATAGGGAGTTACATTTCAATCACCCTGTATATTGTAACGATTTTGAGAAGTGTAACGGGTTTTGGGAAGTGTAACGGGTTTTGAGGAGTGTAACAATTTTGGAGGAAGGGTAACGGATGTGAAGAGTATGGTTTTGGTATGGTAACATCCTGGTAATGTAAATAATGGTCGCAGCCGTCCTCCTAATTAATTTCATAGAACATACACGCAGGTCACGATATATCTTTTAAATAGTGTATTTCCTTATTCCATGTAGGCTAAGTATGTGTTTTCCACTAGATTGACTTTGCATTGTATCAAACAAAATAAGCGTAGGCCCTTCCAATTTCCCCAAAACCTCCCTTCCAATTGCCTTCCGCATTTTGGCTGGTTTTCTTCAAACCACCATTGGCCACGAGGTAAGGTTGGGGAAGAAAGGCGTGTCTCCACCTCGTCATAAGAAGCAAGGAGTGAACCAGCCCTAACAGCCAATCAACACCGCGGTGAGTGACCCGGTAGGCGCGCCCTCGGAGTCGGCGGCTTGATTTCGCTGGAGGTGATAAAAGCGACTGCAGGGGACTGCTTTACGAGTCCAGATGAGAGATGACTAGAGATGACTGGAGAGGAGCAACGAGGCTGCACCAAGGAGAGGGCTTGAGAGATACGCTGGGGGATGACCTGGAAGAGGAGCGCAATCCACCGCAAGCCCTACCTACCTGCCTGCATGCAATATCCCCTGTCGTTGGAGAGACGCGCTGAACGGAGGGAGACGGCTCCACCCCAGGAAGAGGAGCAGGTGTGCCGAGCCAGCGCGTGACGGCCGCGGATACGCGACGGAGGTTTTCCCGCCAAAACCGCGAGGGGTGCTGCGGCCTCCGACCTTGCCTTCCTCTCAAGCAATCAACCTCGAGCCATTACCTGCCTGCAATATCCATCGTGTGAGTGTGAACGTCCTGTCCTACTCGTTTGTCTTGGGGATTAAGTAAATGAAATAGAATAAGTTAACAATGCACTGTGTGACTGCTCTTTTCCATCTATTGCTGTAAATAATATTGGTCGCTCTAAAATATTGCTTGTGTGTGTATAATAAATCTGTTCTTCCTCCAAACTCTGTCTTTCTTCTCTCTTCTTCTCTTTCGGTCGCTTTAGAGGTTTCCCAATTGAATATCTGTAGCGCGATTAGTCAACGTTCGGTTGGAATCGGGTTCTAATCGGGGAGTAACTGTTCGGACGCGGTTAAATACACCACCGCTCGGTAAAATAACATCCAAAAAAACCGTGTCCGTAACAATATTAACTAGAACGGGACCGAAATGCCTCCGCCCACATTATTACATCATTATAATACTTGTACCAAGTTTGATTTAAATCCATTCAGCTGTTCTCAAGTTATCACATTTTTACCTGGCATGACCTATGACCTTTGCCTTTTGACCTTGGGATCTCAAAATCTAATCCATTAATCTTTACATCATTATACATACCTGTACCAAGTTTGAATTAGATTACTTCAGCCGTTCTCAAGTTATAGACCGATTACGGACTTTGACCTCTTGACCCCAAAGAGTAATCGGTTAATCTTTACCTCATTATACATAACTGTACCAAGTTTGAATTAGATCACTTTGGCCATTCTCAAGATATAGACATATTACAGACTTTGACCTTTGACCTCTTGACCCCAAAAATTAATCAGGTCACCTTTATATCATTCTACATACGTGTACCAAATTTGGTCAAAATCCCATTACTGGTTCACAAGTTATCGCGGTAACAGGATTTTCGCCTAACATGACCTCTGACCTTTGACCTCGTGACCCCAAAATCTAATCGGTTCATCTTTACCTCATACATACCTTCATCAAGTTTCACTAAGATCCCTTCAGCCGTTCTCAAGTTATCGCGGTAACTAAAACCTATCAAGGACGGACGGACAACCTGAAAACATAATGTCCCCGGCGACTTCGTCAACGGCGGCATAAAAATTTTTTATTTATATATATATATAGATATATATATAATGTATACACACATTTGAAACCATCTTCACTTAGTACATCCGGGTATGTGCACTCTCACGGTGGTAATCATGAATTCCTGGCAGATGGCAAGTATTGCAACACAAGACATTCATGTACACTGTCTATATATATATATATATACGTATATATATATATATATATATATATATGTATATATATATATATATATATATATATATATATATATATATATATATATATATATATATATATATACATACACACACGACAAAGGGTTTATTTGTCCAATCACCCCCATGTGAGCAAATAAAATGTACATGATTACTTTCAGTGAAGTCATGTTCATGAAGTTGGCACACACATGAAGTTGGCACACACATGAAGTTGGCACACACATGAAGTTGGCACACGCATGAAGTTGACACACATGAAGTCGGCACACACATGAAGTCGGCACACACACATGAAGTCGGCACACACATGAAGTCGGCACACACATGAAGTCGGCACACACATGAAGTTGGCACACACATGAAGTCGGCACACACATGAAGTCGGCACACACATGAAATCGGCACACACATGAAGTCGGCACACACATGAAGTTGGCACACACACATGAAGTTGGCACACACATGAAGTCGGCACACACATGAAGTCGGCACACACATGAAGTTGGCACACACATGACGTTGGCACACACATGAAGTCGGCACACACATGAAGTCGGCACACACATGAAGTCGGCACACACATGAAGTCTTTCACTGAGGAGAGGCTTCCATCTGGCCACTCTGCCATAAAGCCCAGATCGGTGGAGTGTTGCAGTGACGGTTGTCCTTCT